>NW_026652298.1:6237176-6489589 GCF_009828535.3 Hylobates moloch
GTTGTGGGGTGGGGGGTGGGGGGGCGGGGACAGCATTAGGAGATATACCTAATGCTAAATGACGAGCTAATGGGTGCAGGAAATCAACATGGCACATATGTAACAAACCTGCACATTGTGCACATGTACCCTAAAACCTAAAGTATAATAAAAAAAAAAAAAAAGAAAATGTGGTATATTTACACCATGGAATGGATATGGATGCAGCTGGGGACCCTTATCCTTAGCAAACGAATGCAGGAACAGAAAACCAAATACTGCATGTTCTCACTTGTAAGTGGGAGCTAAATGATGAGAACACATGAACATATAGAGGGGAACAACACACACTGGGGCCCATTAGAGGGTGAAGGATGGGAAGAGGGAGAGGATCTAATGGGTGCTAGGCTTAATACCTGGGTAATGAAATAATCTGCACAACAAACCCCCATGACACATGATTGCCTAAGTAACAAACCTTCACATGTACCCCGAACTTAAAAGTTTAAAACAAATTGTCTTTATTATTTCTGACTATAAAAATAATATGCTCGTTGGAGAAAATATAGAAAATACTCAAAAAAGTATAAAAAATCAAAATCAAAAATCTCACCTGAGTTTGTCTTTTACCCCAACCCACGGGTCTCATTCATTCATTTGCTCACCTCTTCTACCACTAATTGACTATCCATTTGCCAAGTTTCATGCATGGCTCTGTGGAACAAGTAATATTGTACAGTTCACATAAACTAACCCGGCTTGATTAGTTTAGAAGAAGTAATAAAGGATATGTAAGAATGTCTTATCCATACTTCAAGGCAAGCTGTAATTAAAAGTAATACAAAAGAGGATGTTTAGGGCAGCGAAACAATTCTGTCTGATGCTGGAATTGTGGATGCATATCATCATACATTTGTCCAGACCTATAGAATGTACAACACCAAAAGTGAACCGCAGGGTAAACTAGGGATTTCGGTGATAATCATGTGTCACTGTAGTAGGTTCATCAGTTGCAACAAATGTACTACCGGGTGCAGGATGCTGATGGTGGGGAAGGCTCTGCTTATGTGTGTATGCAGGCAGGACACATATGGGAAATCTCTGTACTTTCTGCTCAATTTTGCTGTGATCCTAAGACCGTTCTAAAAGATAAAGTCTCTTTAAACCAAAAAAAAGTTCTTTTTTAAGTAATAGAAAGTTAAAATAGTGCTTTGTGAGTGTTTACCGTGGGCCACACAGAGTTCTAAAAAATTCTACATAATTAACTCATTCAATCCTTACAACAGATTGAGGTGAGACTATATTTAAGTCCCCCTTTTATAGATGAGTGAACCAATATGCAAAGAAGCTAACTAACCAAAAGTCACGCAGAGAATGTGGTAAAGCCCGAATCCCAACCTGAACAGTGAGCTCGAAAGCCTCACTCCTAATCCTGTCTCCTCAGCCTCTGTGGAGGTTTAGGACAACTAAGGATGGAGGGATCCCTCAGGCGAGGGAAGGTGGGGTGGGAAGTGGAATCTCCAGTGGGGAGGGGGTGGGGGAGCATCTGAGGTAGATGAAGAGTGAGCAGTAGTCCTCCTTTCCTGTTCCTGAAGCAATACAGAGCCTTGCAATAGCTTGCGTTGGAGTGTGAACTGGGGCAGAACGCTAGATTTCGGGTCACTGGGCCCTTCCCAGAAAGAATAGTAACCTCTGAAGTGTGCCCCTCACTGCTAAGTGCTGTAGATCCGTTGTGTCTTCAAGCCAGAGTTGGAGATGTCTGTGTTCAGTTGGTCACCTCATCCCGCATCCTCCTCTTCCTTCCCCTCACAGCCCTATCTCAAATCACTTCCCAGCAATGACTTGCCCTTCTCCCTCCAGGGCTGTCCCTGCATTCCCCACACCCTCCCGGCTGGCACCTCTGCCCAGGCTGTGGTTTGGCCCCGGAGGTCTGGACTGGACACAGACAGCCTGAGCTGAACCTCAAGGAACAGGAAAGTTCAGTGTTTGCCTGAGGCACAACGAGTTATTCAGCAGTCAGTAACTCTCGCTCCTTAGCACTCCATCCCCCTGCAGAGACCTTCTCAGGGGACATGGGGACATTTAGGACTATTGAAGAGACTAGCCTCCATCGGCCTGCTTTCTTCCCTCACACTTCCTTCAAGGGGCTTTAGCAAGATTTATTTCTGACAGAAATGTCTTTCTGTAGACTTGTAAACATTCAGTCACTTCACAAGTTTGCTTAAAACTGTACCAAACTGTATTTTATTCCATTTTCAAAAATGATCTAGGCCAGGCACGGTGACTCAAGCCTGTAATCCCAGCACTTTGGGAGGCCGAGGCGGGTGGATCACGAGGTCAGGAGATCGAGACCATCCTGGCTAATCTGGTGAAACCTCGCCTCTACTAAAAATACAAAAAAATTAGCCGTGGATGGTGGCGGGCGCCTGTAGTCCCAGCTACGCAGGAGGCTGAGGCAGGAGAATGGCGTGAACCCGGGAGGCGGAGCTTGCAGTGAGCCGAGATCGCGCCACTGTACTCCAGCCTGGGCGACAGAGAAAGACTCCGTCTCAAAAAAAAAAAAAAAAAAAAGATCTGTGGTAGCCTGACTTCAAAGATGGCTGCCATCAATTGCTGCCCTCTTGTAGACACATGCCACTCTTCCATGGAGAGGAGAGGCTGCTCCTGCACACCCTTGAAGCTCAGCTGACCGGTTACTACTCTCAACAGAAGATAGGGTGGAAGTGACATTGTGCCAGCTCCAGGCCCTGGTCTTTAAGAGGACTGGCAGTTTCCACTTCTTGCCTCTTGGATCCCTGAGAGACACGGAAGAAATCCAGCCACTGTACTGGAAAGAGGCCACGTGGAGGAACACAGAGGGATCATGCATGTGCATAAAGAAGCCATGTTGAATGTCCAGCCAGTGAAGCTTCCGGATGGTTCAGCCCCAGACTCCCAAACAAGAACTACTGAGCTCAGCTCATTCAACCCACAGAACCATGAAAAACAATAATATATTATTAAGTCACCATGTTTTGGATTTTTTTTATGTAGCAACAAATAACTAAATTATGATCATTCACTTTAACCCACTAATTCTAGGAATCTAGAAAATAATCTGAAATATAATCCAATATTCATGAATAAAGATACCTAATACATATCATTGTTGATCACCTTAAAAAAAGGGAAAAAACATAGGGCAATAGTTAATTGTACATATGATCTATTGTGTAACATTTAAGTAACGTAAATAATGCTAAGGCCGGGCGGTGGCTTACGCCTGTAATCCCAGCACTTTGGGAGGCCAAGGTGGGTGGATCACCTAAGGTCGGGAGTTTGAGACCAGCCTGACCAACATGGAGAAACCTCATCTCTACTAAAAATACAAAATTAGCTGGGCATGGTGGTGCATGCCTGTAATCCCAGCTACTCGGGAGGCTGAGGCAGGAGAATCGCTTGAACCTGGGAGGTGGAGGTTGCGGTGAGCCAAGATCATGCCATTGCACTCCAGCCTGGCAACAAGAGCAAAACTCCATCTCAAATAATAATAATACTTAAGAAGAGTCTTTAATATCATAAAAATGCTTTTGACTTTTTAAAAAGAAAGAAAAGGAGTCACCAAATTATGAATTGTAGATGATCTCTACCACATAATATACATACAAGTAGAGATGATTGGAAGTGTATTTGCTAATGTTATCAGCATTTTTAACTGGTGGTAAGATAAGATTGTTATTTTCTTCTTTATAGTTTTCTGGGCTTTTCTAAGTTTTCTAGAACAGGACTGTGTTTTTAGATTTCTTATCATAAAAGTAATACATGCCCATTATTTTTAAAAATTCAGACAATTCAAAAGGGCAGAAAGGTAAAGTGATAGTCAACCCAAGCCTACCATTATAGAGATAACCACTGTCAACATTTGAATGTTAACATTTAGAATTTAACATTAATATAAATGTGCATTTTTTAGTGTTAGGATACTATATTATTTTATATTCTGATTTTTGTACCTGTTTTATAATCAAAAGAAAATACATCTTAATACAGATAATTGTAACTTTTCTCAAAACATCTCATTGCCTTTTATCCCTCCTCTCATATAAAGTTTGCAGAGATGTGTGTATAGGCACAAAAAATGCAACCACAGGAACATACACACCATACTTCAAAATGTATTACACAGTATAACAACTCTGCCTCTAAGCAGTAATTCATATATTAGGAAAGTTGATATTTAGCAAATTAGAGAAAAAGCTTTCTGGTACTCCCTTTCCTCTTATGATAGCTGGCCTGCCAGAAAGGAATCCTTGAACCTGAGCTCCCAGCCGGGGCCTGTAAGGCCTGGTAAGCATAACGGTAACAGGCAGGGCTCTGAGCCAGCTTGCCTGAGTTGGAATCCTCCTTTACTGGTTCTCTAACCTTGGTCAAATGACTGTTAGCTTCCATTTCCTTATCTAAAAAACAGGTAATTCTACAAACAACCTCAAAAGGATGTTGTACAGATCGACTTGGGCAGTCTATATGATGAGCTTAGCATATTCAGTTAATATCTAGGTGGTAACAATGTCATTATTCTTTCTTTCCAGAAAAGGCTATCACATTTGATTTGGCATGAACCCCACCCAGACAACCAGCATTTAGTCCTTGCACATATTCTTATATTAAAATACTTGAATTTAGGAAAAAGAAAAAAAAAATCAGTAGCCACTATACAGTATACAGTACTGTACCATAGTACAGTATAACATCATAATAAATAATGTTCTACAGTCTATTAATATCCCATGATAAGTACTAACAAAGTTTGGAAATGGAAAAAAAAGATTAGCATTTAGGTTTGTACACATTTTGTCAGGCATTAGATATAATAGCAGCAAGAACAGGAGGACAAGGGAAGAAATGAAGGGAGGCTCTGATGTTTGCATACTTTCCATATGCCAAGCAGCATGCTCAGGGCAGCTGCAGAACTGAGTCCTCCCTATAAGCACTATTACCCCCGTTTTACAAATGAAGAAACTGGGGCTTAAAGAAATTAAGTAACTTGCTTAAGGACACACAAATTGTCAAATAGACTGAACCAGGATTTGAAGCTAGTGTGTTTGATTCCAAACCTCTGAACTCAATCATAAGGATAATCTCCCTAACAATTCCATAAAGTAGGTATTACCTTCAACATGACCCAAGTTAACACCTCAGGGGGTTTCCATGTTGGAATTGTCAGTTCATTCCTTTGTACCCCACATATAATTATTTCCCTGCTCAGAAGCTGATTTCATTGCTACTCGTTAAAATTACGTGGACAAGATTTTTCAATATACCAATCCTTTCCACAGAGATTCTAATGCATTAAGTCTAGTGGCCAAGGGCCCATTGGGTGTAACGAGCCAGCATGAAGCAGCACTGGCCTCCACGGTGCTGAGGCACCCGCTGCTTCCAACGACACTCAAGTAGTTTCCCCGGCCCTTTGCCTCCGCAGGGATTCTTAGTCCATCCACCAGCACCTACAGCTCTGGTCCTAGGTCTGCTCTCGTTCTCACCCTCGCTGACTCTGCTCTGTCACCAGTGACCTTAAGTCACTTTCCTGAATGGTCCACCCACCCTCCTCCCCGTCTCAAAGCTTCCTAGAAGGCTTTAGTGAAAGCGTGTTCCATTCCTTTGTTTCAATGAGCTTGGGAAACCACTCCTTCAGTGATTTAAACAATAGAAAGGAAAACAAAAAAGAAAACAAAGGGACTTCCAAAAATCAAACACTTGTTGTTCCTAGGAACCTACCCTATCAGTGAATTTTAAGAATAAATGAAGGAAAACTTAAGATCCCCCTGCCCCCCAAATGCCTGGTAGACATTTGTGCTGGCTTTTGAAGAGTGCATTCTGGAGAGAGGGTCATTCTGTATCTTGGAGGTTGGCTGGCCCTGAGGAGCTGAGGCTTTTGTTTTCTAAAAGTTACATTACACTTGGTCTGTGGAAGACTTGTATTATGTGGGTCTTTTTGCTCAGAATTCAGTTCCTTAAAATCTCAAGCACTTTAACTGCTAGAAGGGAAAACCTCACTGATTTGTTCACTGGCAAAACCACATTAAAATGTAGCCCCCAACTGATGTATCTAGGGTTTTTGCTTAAAATCATGTGCCAGCTATTTCTATTGACTACTCCCTTGTGTGTTCTATATTCACATATGGAATACAATTCTGAAAATATTAACTTCTTTTGACCTATTTAAGTCCTCAACTTCCCATTTTGGTTGTTTATCGCCACCTCAAATAGCTCACAGAGGCATCAATCAATGCAAAACTTTTACTACTTTTAACTGATAAACCCACAGAAAAGGGCTTTTATTTGGGTTGAATTGACGGTACTCTCTTCCTATCTCTGACAGTTGAATGTCAATGTGGCCACAAGGAAAGCTTTAAATAGTTCAACCTTCAGCTCTGTCTCTGATGGGAACCAGGAATAAGAACAATGATCTTGTCTGAACAACCTGAAACTGATTCCAGACTCTACAGAACATTTTTGTAGTCTTACATTCCAGAAGAATGCAAGACTTTAAGCAGAATATAAGAACTGAAACCACAGTATTGCTGTTCAGGCTTCTCTTAAAAGGGCTTTGGCCCAGTTCATCTGCACCTCATCACTAATTTACCTTTTGCTGCAGCAGAGACAGAGAAAGAAATGCACAAGGACCAAATCTCCTCAGAGGGGACCTCCTGAGCCAAATGGATGGGCCTTCACCTGCTGTTTATGAAAAAGCAGTCCCAGACTAATCCAGAATTATGAACAAATTGTTCCAGCAACACAAGGCTGCTTTTTTCCTAAAGTGGCCCTAAAAAGAATACATAGAAAAATATGGGTCAAACAGGACTTCAGAAAGTTACTAAATGCAGCAAAAGCACTAAAAATTAGTTAACTAGTCACTTAGGGGTAACTTACTGATTTGAAAACAATGTGACTGAAAACTCTCACATCCTCAAACTTTTTAGCTATTAAAAATCACCTATAACATTGTGTATGAATTGTAATTCATTAACATCTTCTGGAGAAGACAGAATAAGACAAATGTGTTATGCTAAGATTTACAGATAAAATGGAATAAATTGGAATCAGAATAAGCAAACCAAGAGGTAGACCAGGTCATTTTATCATTTAAATACACTTGTTTAAAACTCCTCCATGGATATGGATATATCTATCTGTACACAATTTTTTCTGGGTTAGTAATATGAATAATGATTATGTTTAGTTTTTATGTTATGCTCAGTTAAGCTTATTAATCATATGCAAGTGACAGTTTAACATAACAAGTGTTACCTAGTCAGGGAGGGTATAAACCAGTTTAATTTTTTTTATATTTTTTTATATTAAAAACCTAATATGTCACTTAAAAACTAAATATCACCCATTCCATTTTTCCAAAAATTAAGAGTTCAAAACCATCTTACTAAAGTCAGAGCTAGTAGAAAAATATTATGCAAGACATTTTCTAGAAATCTAGATTTTTTCCCATTAGCATTTTTATTTCACTATCGATTAATGATGAGATTTAAATTAGTTTTGTCTATGTTTTTGTTCTAGTTGAAAAAAAAGGTTTGAAATTACAAAGAAAAATAAAAAGCACCTCAAGACCCACCAGAATAGGAAGTTTTATCAATGCTAAAAAGTTGTCATATGATCATATTTTAGTTAGAACTGTGGTTAGGGGGCATCCAGGCATGGTGCTCATGCCTGTAGTCCTAGCACTTTGGGAGGCGAGGCAGGAGAATCAGGTGAGGTCAGGAGTTCGAGAGCAGCCTGGCCAACATGACAAAACCCCCATCCTACTAAAAATATAAAAATTAGCTGGGCATAGTGGCACAAGTGGCACACACCTGTAATCTCAGCTACTTGGGAGGCTGAGGCAGGAGAGTCCCTTGAACCCGGGAGGCAGAGGTTGCAGTGAGTCAACTTTGCATCATTGCACTCCAGCCGGGGCAACAGAACAAGGCTCTGTCTCAAAAACAAAACAAAACAAAAAAAAACCCCTATAATCCAGAACTGTGGTTAGGGGGATGGAAATCTAGTTTCATAAACTACTGAAAATTTTGAGTATAGTATACTGTTCCTCATAGATATGGGTACATTTGCATTTTTTTGTTCCTCACAAAGTATTACTGTTTCACTTTTTTCTATTGTCTAAACCCCAAGACCCTTGACTGAAGACCCAGCCAGCAGTTTGTGTTGGGTTTGAATTCACCATTAGCACCTGGGGTAACCTCAATCCACAGAACGTAAGAAGACAAGTGAGGCAATGTTTGTGGAGTCCAGTGGCTGAACCCGCTCTGCTACAGAAGAAATGCCCCAATTGTCTTTCCTAAGCGAAAATTGCCACGACTCCCCATAAACAATCAGTTGTCCATTGACTGTTATAAATAGACTTTAATACACAACCAGCTGTCTGAGGGAGAGTTTATAACTGTTGACCAAAGACACAGTAGGGAAGGGAAATGAGAGATTTCCACATAGCAGGAGAATGACTTGTCTGCAGTCTGCAGTGAATGAGGTTGCACACAGATCTCCCATTTAAAATATGTCAGCATGCCCTGCACTCGAGTGAAAATTATGGCGACAGCACAATGGGCTTCATGGGGGAGTCTATTTCAACAAATACTGTATTCTTCTCTCATGGGCACCCTTGAATTCAGGATTGTGAAATAAGTGGCAGTTACCAGCAGATGTTCTGTAAGTGCTGGTCACAGGAGATATTTTCGATGATACAGAGCAAGATGCACTACTTTAACTGTGATAAGAACTAATCCCTTACCCCATTTCTTCTCCATTTCCTGTTGTTTCCCTTTATCTTTTCCAGGATGACTCTCCTTCTTGCACAACCTCGTTGACAACCACTCTCTATGAAAGAGTGTTCCCGAGCATCTTATTTTAACCAGAACCTCACCTGGGGTGAGGTGGTATCTCGAAAATCTGATCAGGTGTGGCAGAGAACAGGGCTCTGGGCAGCCAGCCATGGCCACAGGCCTCTCTGTACTGCGGCAGATCCGCCCACGGCTGCTCTGAGTTCTGACCAGCCAGCCAGAGACAACCGGATGTGGTGGAGGTTGAAGGTGGATGCAGGTATTGTCACAAAGCTCAGTAAGACTAAACAAGGAAGGATAACATGCGTGAGAGACACAAATGTGGGAATAAAGACAGCAGCACAAAAGAAAGGCATAGGGGAGCAGGCATCCATCGGGAAAGATTCAGCAGAATGTTTCTTCGCTCAGTAAAATAAATAGAGATGAAGAAAAGAAAAGGTCATATTTTGATAGAAACTGGTACGTTTAGTGGCCGGGCACAGTGCCTCACGCCTATAATCCCAGCACTTTGGGAGGCTGAGGCAGGAGGATCACCTAGCCAACATGGTAAAACTGCATCTCTACTAAAAATACATAAATTAGCCAGGCATGGTGACACATGCCTGTAATACCAGCTACTCAGGAAGGTGAGGCAGGAGAATCGCTTGAACCCAGGAGGCAGAGGTTGCAGTGAGCCGAGATCACACTACTGCACTCCAGCCTGGGGAACAGAGTGAGACTCTCTCAAAAAGAAAGCGAAAGGAAAGGGAAAGAGCATGTTTAGTGCATTTTAAAAATGTTATCTTTTCCAGAACTGTGTGAAATATGATTTGGGACACTGAAAAATTTCAAATGCATTCCTAGTTTGATTCCCATACCTTAAGTTTTAAAGCTATGATAAATTTTCTTTTTTTTTTTTTTTTTTTTTTTTTCTTCGAGACGGAGTCTCACTCTGTCACCCAGGCTGGAGTGCAATGGCGTGATCTCGGCTCACTGCAACCTCCGCCTCCTGGGTTCAAGCGATTCTCCTGCCTCAGCCTCCCGAGTAGCTGGGATTACAGGTTCACACCATCACACCCAGCTAAATTTTTGTATTTTTAGTAGAGATGGGGTTTCACTATGTTGGCCAGACTGATCTCGAACTCCTGACCTTGTGATCTGCCCACCTCGGCCTCCCAAAGTGCTGGGATTATAAGTGTGAGCCACCATGCCTAGCCTAAATTTTCTTTTAAAAATTTACTTCCAAGATAAAAATACGCCTATCATGATTGCGTTTGAACTATCCAGAGTTAACACCCATCCTATGATCTCAGTTTACCCTTAAATTAACATAAGTGAGAAAATTCATTATTCCAGTTCCAATTAGAGAATGTCTTTTTTTTCCTTCTGGCCAAGAGACATGCAATTTAATGCCAGGGCCTAGTTTTAAGAATTAGAATTCTTCTATTTTAAAGATGGAAAAATTGTAAACTGAGTAGGTAATGTTTCTCTGGAGATGTATATAGAAGCATTTGAGATGTCTCCTACTAGGAATCTGTAGATGGCTACTTTTTACCTCAATAAACCACTGTTCCTCGGTTTCCTCTTTTGTAAGACAGCACCTTCCTGATAGTAAGAGCATAGAAGAATGCCTTGCACCAGGCACTCAACAGTGTAACCTATTACAAATTAACTCACTTTAAAGCTTCCCATTGCTTTTTCCTTCCAGGATAACTTTTATTGAAATATAATATACCTGCAGACATGCACGTAAGTACACAGTTTGATGAATTTTCACAAACTGAACACACCCTTGAGGCCTCTTCCCAGATTAAGAGTCAGAACATCCCTCACACTTAAGAGATCCTTTTACACTTGCACCCCACACCCTACCCTCAGCAAACAGTAATGTTAATCTAACAACATTTGCTTTGCCATTTGTAAAACATTTATTGTGGTAAAATATATCTAAAACTTAGAATCTTAACTTTTTTTTTTTCTTTTTTTTTAGATGGAGTTGCTCTCTTGTCAGGCTGGAGTGCCATGGCACGATCTTGGCTCACTGCAACCTCTGCCTCCTAGGTTCAAGTGATTCTCCTGCCTCAGCCTCCCAAGTAGCTGGGACTACAGGAGCGTGCCACCACGCCCAGCTAATTTTTGTATTTTTAGTAGAGATGGGGTTTCACCATGTTGGCCAGGATGGTCTCCATCTCAACCTAGTGATCCGCCTGCCTTGACCTCTCAGAGTGCTGGGATTATAGGCAAAGCCACCACTCCCAGCCCATCTTAACCACTTTTAAGTGTACAGTTCAGTAGAGTACTAAGTGTGATCCCATTGTTGTACAACCATCACCAGCATCCATCTCCAAAACTCTTTTCATCTCACATAACTGAGACTCAGTACCCATTCAGCAATATCTCCCTATTCCTGTCTCCCTCTAGCTCCTGGCAACTACCATTTTACTTTGTCTATATGAATCTTACCACTCCGGATTCTTTAATATAAATGGAATTGAAGTGTTCGTCCTACTTTTGCCGATTTTTGTTCTCTACATAAGTAGAATCATACAGCTATGTTTTACCCTGAATCTAGCTTCTTTCCCTCAACATGTCTGTGGGATTTATCAGTTCTTTAGAATTCTACTTTATTTCTCCTCGTTAAATAGTACTCTCCTGTGTGAGTATGCCACAATGTATTCTACTGGTGATGGGCATTTGGGTAGTTTTCAATTTGGGGTTTTTACATGTAGTGCTGCTATATCTTTTGGTAAAATATGTGGCTAGAAATGAAATTGCTAGAGCATGTATTCAGCTTTAGTAGATATTCCCATTACTTTTTATTAATACATTCAAGTCACCAAAGAGAAGTGATCTTTCATATATGACTTATACAATCTCTTACATGAAGGAAAGCAATTTACATATTTGAATTCACATGATGCTGTGGACTCTGCCCAGAAGAGTAACACTGCCCACCCACTCAACTCCTCCCACTGCAAACCCCACACGCCAGCTCTATTGAGCTTTCTCTGCTTAGCTGAACACCCCTCTACTTTTTCCTCCCTAGGCCATTGTGGGTGCTGCTTCACTCAGCCTGTACCCTCTTTCTACCTGGTTTGATGGCTGTTTGTCTCTCAGACCTCAGCCCCTTTGAGAACTAGTACCAAAGCACAAAGTATGCCTCCTCAAAATGCATGTCATCATGAGTCCATTCCTGTTGGAATGTAAGTCTGAAGATGAGGCTGTGGCATTCTCCTCTTGCCCAGGGCTTGCCACTTACTACCTCTGTCTCCGTTTATCTTTTAGGAGTTGTCTACATATGCCGATTAAACTTATTTTGAGCCTCCCTTCTGGGTTCCCATTGACATAAAACATGATGCTTAGAATATACACAAATCCAAACCACTTAGCTCAGTATCAGCAACCAGGTTCAGTCCACTTTCCAATAGTTGTACATAACATTTTACTGTTCTAGATGATGTCAAGTCTAAGGACTCACTAGTATTTAATAACACCTAATTCAAACAGAACAAAAAACTGCCCAGTAGCTCCTTCCAAAGATTAATTACAATGATAGAAAACACTGAACTCTGAGTTGGTCTTCCATGTTGGACAAAAAACAATGCTCTGAATCTACATGGTTTCATTACAGAATGGGATGAGTAACATGGACTCATGCCATAAAAGTAATTCCAGTTAACAGTTCCATTTACACTAACAACAGTAACCTAGATTACCAAGAAATAATCCAAGTAGAAATTGCCATGGCTTAAATGAAATAAAAATTAGGGAACTCATTCAGATCTTTTTCTCCATTAAATGTAAAGTTATGTCATGTTCATGGGTGGGAAGATATAGACATTCAGACATTTTCCACGAGAAAAACGATTTAGTGTATGGTACACATTCTCTCAGAATCCTGAGTATACATTAAAACATAGGAATTATGTTAATATGGACATGAAAATGAACAAAGATTAGTGGATTAGAATAGAATGTTAGAAGAAACCTATTAGGCTTAAGGAAATTTAACATGTGACTTAAAAAATAGTGCCCAAATCAAGGTGGGGGAAAGTTCAAATAGTCAATAAAAGGTTAGAACCATGGGCTATTTAAAAAAAAAAAAAAAAAAAAAGACCTGTATCTGATAAGAATGTATTTGACTGCAAGTAACCAAAAAACCAAACTAACAGTGGCCTAATTAAATAGAGATACAATTTCTCATAAATTAGAAGTCTCTGCTAGTTTGGCCCACCTGCTCAATGATATTCTAAGGTGAGTTGACAGTCTACAGCCCACAGGCCAATCATTGCACTTTTGTACAACTCAAAAATGAAGAATGGTCTTTACCTATTTTAAATGGTTGGAAAAAAGAATATTTTGTGACAAGTTACATTAAGTTTAAATATTAGGGCCCATGAATAAAGCTTTATTGGAATACAAAGATGCTCATTTACATTTCCTCAATGGCCATTTCTATGCTTCAACACCAGAGTTGAGTAGACAGACGTCGTATGGCCTACAAAGCCCAAGATATTTACTATCTGGTCCTTTACAGAAAAAACTTGCCAATCCCTGCCCTAAGGAACCCGTACTCTTTCCAGCTTTGCCATCTTTGTTACATTGCCCCCAGTAATGTAGTGCTGTATTACTACAAACTAGGCCCTCAACTCCAAAGCAGAAGCCTTCCTGTAAACCCTGCAGACTCCCACTTACATTGGACTGGCCAGAGATTGGCACTGCTAGGCCTAGACACAAGTGGCCTGGGCGCCTCCAGCTCTCCCCACCCAGAAGTACTAATGTATAAATAAGACCATGAACACAAAAACTACAAGAGGCAGAGTGTGTATGATCTTTTTATGGGGATGACCAAATATGAAACCTAGAACCAATGAAGTCAGAGATTGACTTGTCCATATAATACCCCCATGTAGAAAAGAAACTTAAATGTATTTGTCACATTTTGTTATATTAAGAGTTTCTATAACACAAAAAAATGCTTGATAAACTCAAAGAATTCAACTGGCTAATTTGATATGTTCAAATTTTCATTTTTAAAGATGCAACTTAACAATGAAATGTTTCCCTTATCAAAAGGACTTGCCCTGTGTGGGGAAAATGGTCTCACATTTGAGGGAAATGTAAACTGGCATAGTATTTGGGGAGACCAAATTGCATCTGACATTTTCTTAGCAATTCTACTTGCATATAAGAATCTATATTCAAAGATGATCACAGACTGTAACAATGGGTAACTTTAAAATGCCCTCTTTGAATGTCCATCAATAAGGGAATCAGTTAAATGGGTATTGAACTATTTAAATACTATATACAAGCTAATAATGCCCATGGGGAAAAAAAAGTGTTAGGATTTTGAAATGTCTCCACAACACCTTGTTAAGGAGCTATAGGGTCGTTTTAAGGCTATGTTCATAGACAAAGAAAGAAGTCTGGCAGAGCACACGTCACACCTGACAATCACTACCTTTGTTTAGGATTGGGGCTGGAAAGTCAGCTTCTCATATTGCATACGTTGCTATTAAACTTAAAAGCACAAACCACTTGCATAAATTTGTCAGAACTTCTGTTGCAGAGATATAAAGAAAGTAATCAAAAAAGAGAGTAGTTCATCCTTATTTCATGAAATCCAGCACACAGCCAAGACCGAGCTTGGGAAAGTCTAGAGCCAGGGATGGCTCTCTGCCTCCTTTATGCTCAGCCCTCACCCTGACCATCATTCTTACAGGGATACTCTGCAAGGTGCAGGCTAATGTGAAATACTAACGTCCACTGAGAAAGTCACATTTTAAAATTGTAAATTTAACTGATATACTCCTCCTCCCACTAGGACAGATAACATGTTACTGAGGTTCTGAGTGTCATCTAACTTTCAGTTTTTCTTCTGCCTGAAGAAATCTAACAAGTAGTTTTAGTATTAATATCTGCGTTGGAGTACTTCCTTATATCTTACTCTGGACCTACATTTTAGAACCTAAAACTAGGAGTCATTGAGTGAGTGCTGTAATGACTGAATATTTGTTTCAAAGTGCATTGCGTTGCTTCTTTCCCGTGATCCTTGACAATAGGATTTGAAATCCAACATCTATCTACTCATTCTGATTCAGAGGCTCAAGGGTATTAAGTAATAGATATCCAACATAAGAGACCCACAACAATGGTACTATAGTTTTATTAAAGATAGTAGAAAAGCTAGTATCATCAAGTTCCTTAAATGATAGTGAGACAAACTTTCCATGAGGCCAGAGGCCCCCTCCAATCAGTCAAGCAACATCCTCCACTCTCAGGCTCCCATCTGACACCAGGTTGTGAAGGCCTTTGGGCTCTTTGCCCATGACTAGCCCATGACAGAATGCTTTCTTCCACAGAGTCCTCACTCACTCTAAAGAGGCCAGGAGTGTTAGGTGAGGAGGAATGTACATGCTGAGGCCAATTCTGGACCAGCCCCAGGCCAATGGTACAGAGAAGGATGATAGCAGCTGAATCGCTCAGAAGAGTCCAAAGCCAGCTTAACACCGGTAACAATTTTACTCCTACCCCAAGAGCTGACATGCGTCCAATTCCAGTTCCTCTTTCCCCACCTAAATGACCCCAGAGGTGGCACTAAGCCCAGCCCACTCACAATCTAGGACAGCCATAGTCAGACATCTCAATGGGCCCAGCTTCCCAGTAGGAGTGACTGAGCACAGCACTAGGGGGCCCCTGCCCACATCAAAGAGAAGCATCTAAGAGGGGTTAACTGCCGTAATGCCATCCTTCTTGCTGTTCTTTGAGAAACAAACCAAATCCCACCTCCCTTCAAAGAGCTCTAGTTGCTATGAAAACTAATCCCACCCCCTACTAGCGTCCTGAGACTTAGGTGGCCCTGAGGCCAGTAGGAGGCTTTGGGGTATCTCAAGAGCAGCCACACTTCTCCACCAAGGAAGTGTTCACATAGTGCACACTCATCTTGTGTTCCTCATCCTGGACCATCAGGGAGAAGAGTCTGACCCTGGTGGGATGGCAGGTCTGGAAGAGCCAGGGACATGTAGGTACTCCCCTCTGCAGAAACAAATGGCAGAATGGTGAGTGCCTCATAGCCACAGCCTCATACCTAAGGCCATCAGTAGACTTGTCGGGGATACATGGGAAGAGAGAAGGAGGGCCTGGGAAGAAGCTGCTGGATCAGGACTGTTTCAGAACAATCTTTAGGAAGCTGATGTTGTTTCTTATGAACAAAGATAAGGGATAAGGTCACAGTGCAGGGAAGATGCTACACACTGCATCAGTGCTAGATTACGTAATTGCCAACTTCAATGGCTTCCTTGACTCAAAAGGAGCCAGGCCTAGAGAGTTGAGCACTTAGTGCTATCCCAATATGACCCCAGAAGAGAAAGAATGAGGCTCCATGTCTTACCTTACAGCACTCAGAGCTGGAATGACGGAGCTCACTGTTGAAGGCCGGGCAGGTCCTCTGTCAGTAAGGGAAGCTGAGAGTCTTGGGTGCAACCATACACTTGCCCCAGGCAGCTCTGTGAAGGTTCACCTTGTGATCCTGCAGATGGCAGAGCTTCTCTGCTGGAAACATATCCTGGCCATGGCCTATCTCCCGGTGATTCTGGCCCGGGATCCCCAGGATCAGCTGCTCCACATTAGGGATAAAGGGTTTCTGGACATAAGGCAAGTGAAACAGATGTGGCTGTGTGTGGGACAAGGTCACGAACAGCAACACTACATCTCGTTTCCTTTTGATACTGGAACACTCATTCAAGCTGGCATCAGCAACATCAGTGGCTGGAATTTTTGTCTCTGCCAAGAGGTTGGGCACCACCTCCATCCAATATGTGAGTAAATAGTAGATCTCCAATAATGACCCTCCCTCTGACTGGTAGGACGAAAAGATAATGGGGAAAGACCCCAAAAGGAATCTTTGGAGGCCCTTTCGATGGTCCTCAAACTCTAGAACAAGCTCAGTGGCATGGGGGACAATGGGCACCCGAGCCTATAGCTTTATCAAGGAAACCCGCAAGAAGGGAACTGCCTCAAAACAGAGAAGCCAGTAGCTGTGTAGGAACTGAGCCTATAGGGAAAGAAGAGGGGAAGCTCCAGGAGGCTGCTATCATGGAAAGTCCTACCTCCCTTTCAGCTTCTTACTCTCCACTACCCAGCCTTGCAGGATAGGACAAAGACTTAGCAGTCTCAGCTTGTCAAAGCCAGTGCTTAGTCCACAGCAGCCAGGAATGGGCTGAGGTTCCTCAACTCCCATCACCCTACCCTGGAATTAAGTCAGAATGATTGCCCTCGTACTGAAAACCATTCCAGTCACCATAACCTAAGACAAGCCACTTGCCCTGTTGTATCCCCTAAAACACTGTAGTTGCCCAGCCTAGCAGCTGTGTACTTCACACTTTAGAGCATCCTTACACACAGAACTTTAGGGCATCAGCCATAAAGCTTAAAGACATCCTACATACCAAGCCTGCAGAGCTGAAACCAGGAAGCAGATTCCTTTTCTGCTATACCAGCTGAAGAGTATTCTGTCCCCAACTCCTTGCTCTACTCACAAGAGCCCTTAATATCTGTTGTCATTCACACCCCATTCCCTGACCAGCCCCACAAAATGCTGCCAGGCAGCTTCTGGATCACTCCTTCCCTGGCAAAGACCAGCGCTCCAGCTACTTACTTTTGAATGTGAGGGTAAAACCATTTTGCCTGGCAGAGAAGATCTCATTTATGTGGGAAGACAGCATTGGGTTGGGACAGTCAAACGTCTCTACTAAGCTCAAACACGTGCACCAAAGACCCAGAGCCAAGAGCCCAGGAATGAGCCAGGAGCTGCCACTTCTCCCACAGCACCCCCTCCATCGTACCTGCTCTCAGAAGCAGGCCTTCCCCTTCGCTGTCTTTAGCCATCTGCCCAGGTGTAGGCCCTATTCTAACCCCCACAGCTTGAGGCTGATCACGCATTCAAGAGAAATTAACTTCAGGTGAGAGAAACTCCCACTCCCAGAACAATTTCAATACCTACTCCTGTTTACAGAATAGAGGTGCAAGAAGTGATAACACAGATTGTGTTTCTCAAACGCAACCTCAAAAACACAAGTACATAATTAGTGAATAGATGCACTTATGTGGAAGACATGCTCTGACAGACTGTGTTGGTCCAAATGCTGGAAACAAAGACAGGTGTGCACAGTTTGCAAGTTACAAACACTCCATTTAACTCACCTTTGTGTTCTTAGACTTTAGCTAACATCAGAATCACCTAGAGCATTTGTTAAGACATAGATTGCTAGGCCCCATTCCCAGAGTTTCTGATTCAATAGGT
Organism: Hylobates moloch; assembly: GCF_009828535.3. Classification (NCBI taxonomy): domain Eukaryota; kingdom Metazoa; phylum Chordata; class Mammalia; order Primates; family Hylobatidae; genus Hylobates; species Hylobates moloch. The sequence goes on from NW_026652298.1 coordinate 6,255,264, forward strand.
CTTAAATGAGGTCCAAGAATTAACCTCTCGAGAAAGTTGCCAGGTGATGCTGATAATGCTGGTTCTGAGACCGCTTTGAAAATCACTCATCCACATTATTTATACCATAACTAGTACATAGAAGATGCCCAATAAGTGTATTTCGATTCATTGATAATACACTATACCTAGTGTGTTTGTGGTTCTGAAATTTTTTAAACAGAAACAAACAAACAAAAAACTCCTTCAGGTTAAAAGGACGAAATTCACTAAATCTGAAAATACCAGATTCTTATGTGGGAAGTACCCACATAAGAAAAGTAGCATTTGGGATTCATGATCCCAACATTCTTTTGTTTTCTTTTCGGAGAGTACAAATCAAGATCTTCAAAAAATAACATATACAAGAAGCCAATATTGTCTTCTTCATGTTTCCTAACACTTAACAAATTATTTTGAGCATATTATATATAAATATAGTGTAGGAATAATCTGTCAATTAAACATACAGAGTAAGGCATCCTTCATTAACAAATTAACCTGCATTTCACAATAATTTGCTTTTCTTAAAAGACCAAATCACATTGACACGTACAATATAAGTTTAGTTTCTCCACTTTGAGAGGCCGAGGCGGGCGGATCATAAGGTCAGCAGTTCGAGAGCAGCCTGACCAACATGGTGAAACCCCGTCTCTACTACAAATACAAAAATTAGCTGGGCGTGGTAGTGTGCACCTGTAATCCCTGCTACTCAGGAGGCTGAGACAGGAGAATCACTTGAGCCCAGGAGGCAGAGGTTGCAGTGAGCCGAGATTGTGCCGCTGCACTCCAGCCTAGGCAACAGAGTGAGACTCCGTCTCAAAAAAAAAAAAAAGTTTAGTTTCTCTAAACTTGAGGTTTATTTATTCTCATTAAGGAATTCAATGTCCCAAATTATGTAAATAAGTATACCATAAGTAATGGTAATCAGAACAGTCCATCTTTAGAAAGCTTGCGTGTAAATTCATTAGCTAATGTTAGTGAAACAAGCTTATGAGGTAGGTGTGATTATCCTTGTTTTGTGGATGGGGAAACTGAGGAAAAAGTAGGTAATGACCTGCCCATGGCAGGGCTGAGTCAGCTGTCTATGCAGAGTAGATTCTATGTTAAGACAATTCCTTTGGGCTTTTGTTCCTTAAAAATGAAGAAATACAAAACAAAAGCAAAGGATAAAATAATTCAATTTAGAAAAACAAGCTTTGGTAAAAGGAAAAAGAATGGGAATAGGTTTTTTTTTTTTTAAGTTGAGAACAGAATTCTTTAAAAGCTAATAATTTGTGTGCCTAAGGTTCCCACTAATTATCCCTACCTCGTCTGTGTTATTTTTCTGATCAATGAGAGGTTGATGATAACTCTCTTTTGAGCTTATATTCTTTGCTTTTTAATGAGCAGGTTCTTATGGAACCCCAATTAAATATGTAGTGAGCTTATGGAATTTCTAGCAAATGTGGCTTTCCTTTTTGTTTAGATAAATTAATCTCCAACTTCTCAGCAAGAGGAAAGGGGGCAGCTCCCATCTAATCCCCAGGCCTTCCCTAAATGGCTTCAAGTGTGAATGTGTTAAGTAAAATCCTTCATGAATTTGTAAATTGCTTTAAATAAAACCTCAATAATAATCTTGGATGAGAAGCTTGTTTTACTAATTTATAGCTAAGCAGCTGTTGTTTTGTTAGCATCTTCAGCTTCATTTACACAAGAAAATCTGAAAATGAATCATGCAGACAGGAGAGACCAGATTGCAGTCTACGGTAAACGTTTTTGTATGCTTGTCTCATAGGACATTGAAAAGTAAACACCGAAAAAGACCATTCATCAACCATCACACTGGAAAAAATGTTGGCCAATGATATGTTCAGCTTATATTTCAATAGATTTTATATTTCATGTGTCACTGCCAAGCTAAAGCTGAGTGTGTATGATGAAAATGCATGCTAGCAAAATATGAGCCAACTTCTCTGAGGCCCTGCAAAACCTATCAAGTGCCTCATCAGGGAAGAAGGAAGCATTGACTGCTCAAGTCATTGACTCTAGTATGCCTGTAGCCTCACCATTCAGCTCTGTCCATTTAGATGTGGTAAGAATCAGAAGCAGATGAAAAGTATATACTTGATAATATGCTCAGTGTCTTCTTAGACTTGGGATAATATATATAAAGGTGTTTTATAAACTATAAATTGCAAGTCCTTTCTGTGGGTAGGGTATCACATATTTATTTAATGCAATGGTCTTTAAGTTTTTGGTTGAGGGCCCTAACAGTAAAAAAATAAAATAAAATAAATTAACATTTACCCCAACGTCTACGTATGGGTTTATTCATTAATAAACTACATATGTATACTAATATACATTTATATTAAAGAGATGCACATATATATACCTATAAGATACACAAAAATGGAGATTGAAAAAGGATATGAAAATTAAATAGGAGGGGCCGGGCATGGGGGCTCACGTCTCTAATCCCAGCACTTTGGGAGGCAGAGGCAGGCAGATCACGAGGTCAGGAGATCGAGACCATCCTGGCTAACATGGTGAAACCCCATCTCAATTAAACATAAAAAAAATTAGCCAGCGTGGTGGCGGGCGCCTGTAGTCCCAGCTACTTGGGAGGCTGAGGCAGGAGAATGGCGTGAACCCAGGAGGCTGAGCCTGCAGTGAGCCAAGATACAGCCACTGCACTCCAGCCTGGGCAACAGAGCGAGATTCCATCACAAAAAAAAAAAAAAAAAAAAAAAAAAGAAAATTAAATAGGAATTCATTTTCTAGTATTTCTACTATTTTTTTCCTGCTCCCAGCAGATCATCTTAGGAGACTACTGCTTTAATGGATAAGTTCATTTTGAAAAGTAGGGGTGATCATTATAATTAACTTTTTTAAATTATACTTTAAGTTCTAAGGTACATGTGCACAACATGCAGGTTTGTTACATATGTATACATGTGCCATGTTGGTGTGCTGCACCCATTAACTCATCATTTACGTTAAGTATATCTCCCAATGCTATCCTTTCCCCCTTCCCACACCCCTCGACAGGGGTGTGTGTGATGTTCCCCACCCTGTGTCCAAGTGTTCTCATTGTTCAATTCCCACCTATGAGTGAGAACATGCAGTGTTTGGTTTTCTGTCCTTGTGATAGTTTGCTCAGAGTGATGGTTTCCAGCTTCATCCATGTACCTACAAAGGACATGAACTCATCCTTTTTAATTGCTGCATAGTATTCCATGGTGTATATGTGCCACATTTTCTTAATCCAGTCTATCATTGATGGACATTTGGATTGGTTCCAAGTCTTTGCTATTGTGAATAGTGCAGCAATAAACATACGTGTGTATGTGTCTTTATAGCAGCATGATTTATAGTCCTTTGGGTATATACCCAGTAATGCGATGGCTGGGTCAAATGGTATTGCTAATTCTAGATCCTTGAGGAATTGCCACGCTTTCTTCCACAATGGTTGAACTAGTTTACAGTCCCACCAACAGTGTAAAAGTGTTCCTATTTCTCCACATCCTCTCCAGCACCTGTTGTTTCCTGACTTTTTAATGATCACCATTCTAACTGGTGTGAGATGGTATCTCGTTGTGGTTTCGATTTGCATTTCTCTGATGGCCAGTGATGATGAGCATTTTTTCATGTGTCTGTTGGCTGCATAAATGTCTTCTTTTGAGAAGTGTCTGTTCATATCGTTTGCTCACTTTTTGATGGGGTTGTTTGATTTTTTTCTTGTAAATTTGTTTAAGTTCTTTGTAGATTCTGGATGTTAGCCCTTTGTCAGATGGGTAGATTGTAAAAATTTTCTCCCATTCTGTAGGTTGCCTGTTCACTCTGATGGTAGTTTCTTTTGCTGTGGAGAAGCTCTTTAGTTTAATTTGATCCCATTTGTCAATTTTGGCTTTTGTTGCCATTGCTTTTGGTGTTTTAGTCATGAAGTCCTTGCCCATGCCTATGGCATGAATGGTATTGCCTAGGTTTTCCTCTAGGGTTTTTATGGTTTTAGGTTTAACATTTAAGGCTCTAATCCATCTTGAATTAAGTTTTGTATAAGGTGTAAGGAAGGGATCCAGTTTCAGCTTTCTACATATGGCTAGCCAGTTTTCCTAGCACCATTCAGTAAATAGGGAATCCTTTCCCCATTTCTTGTTTTTGTCAGGTTTGTCAAAGATCAGATGGTTGTAGATGTGTGGTATTATTTCAGAGGGCTCTATTCTGTTCCATTGGTCCATATCTCTGTTGTGGTACCAGTACCATGCTGTTTGGGTTACTATAGCCTTGTAGTATAGTTTGAAGTCAGGTAGTGTGATGCCTCCAGCTTTGTTCTTTTGGCTCTTGGCAATATGGGCTCTTTTTTGGTTCCATATGAACTTTAAAGTAGTTTTTTCCAATTCTGTGAAGAAAGTCATTGGTAGCTTGATGGGGATGGCATTGAATCTGCAAATTACGTTGGGCAGTATGGCCATTTTCACGATATTGATTCTTCCTATCCATGAGCATGGAATGTTCTTCCATTTGCTTGTGTCCTCTTTTATTTCGTTGAGCAGTGGTTTGTAGTTCTCCTTGAAGAGGTCCTTCACATCCCTTGTAAGTTGGATTCCCAGGTATTTTACTCTCTTTGAAGCAATTGTGAATGGGAGTTTACTCATGATTTGGCTCTCTGTTTGTCTGTTATTGTGTATAAGAATGCTTGTGATTTTTGCACATCGATTTTGTATCCTGAGACTTTGCTGAAGTTGCTCAGCTTAAGGAGATTTTGGGCTGAGATGATGGGATTTTCTAAGTATACAATCATGTCATCTGCAAACAGGGACAATCTGACTTCCTCTTTTCCTAATTGAATACCTTTTATTTCTTTCTCTTGCTTGATTGCCCTGGCCAGAACTTCCAACACTATGTTGAATAGGAGTGGTGAGACAGGACATCCCTGTCTTGTGCCAGTTTTCAAAGGGAATGCTTCCAGTTTTCGTCCATTCAGTATTATATTGACTGTCGGTCTGTCATAAATAGCTCTTATTATTTTGAGATACGTCCCATCAATACCTAGTTTATTGAGAGTTTTTAGCATGAAGGGCTGTTGAATTTTCTCAAAGGCCTTTTCTGCATCTATTGAGATAACCATGTGGTTTTTGTCTTTGGTTCTGTTTATATGATGAATTATGCTTATTGATTTGCGTATGTTGAACCAGCCTTGCATCTCAGGGGTGAAGCCAACTTGATCATAGTGGATAAGCTTTTTGATGTGCTGCTGGATTTGGTTTGCCACCATTTTATTGAGGATTTTTGCATTGTTGTTCATCAGGGATATTGGTCTAAAATTCTCTTTTTTTGTTGTGTCTCTGCCAGGCTTTGGTATCAGGATGATGTTGGCCTCATAAAATGAATTACTGAGGATTCCCTCTTTTTCTATTGATTGGACTAGTTTCAGAAGGAATGGTACTGGCTCCTTTTTGTACCTCTGGTAGAATTGGGCTGTGTATCCGTCTGGTCCTGGACTTTTTTTGGTTGGTAGGCTATTAATTATTGCCTCAAATTCAGAACCTGTTATTGGTCTATTCAGGGACTCAACTTCTTCCTGGTTTAGTCTTGGGAGGGTGTATGTGTCCAGGAATTTATCGATTTCTTCCAGATTTTCTAGTTTATTTGCGTAGAGGTGTTTATAGTATTCTCTGATGGTAGTATGTATTTCTGTGGGATCAGTGGTGATATCCCCTTTATCATTTTTTATTGCATCTATTTGATTCTTCTTTCTTTTCTTCTTTATTAGTCTTGCTAGCAGTCTCTCAATTTTGTTGATCTTTTCAAAAAACCAGCTCCTGGATTCATTGATTTTTTGAAGGGTTTTTTTGTGTCTCTATCTCTCTCAGTTCTGCTCTGATCTTAGTAATTTCTTGCCTTCTGCTAGCTTCTGAATGTGTTTGCTCTTGCTTCTCTAGTTCTTTTAATAGTGATGTTAGGGTGTCAATTTCAGATCTTTCCTGCTTTCTCTTGTGGGCATTTAGTGCTATAAATTTCCCTCTACATACTGCTTTAAATGTGTCCCAGAGATTCTGGTATGTTGTGTCTTTGTTCTCATTGGTTTCAAAGAACATCTTTATTTCTGCCTTCATTTCGTTATGTACCCAGTAGTCATTCAGGAGCAGGTTGTTCAGTTTCCATGTAGTTGAGTGGTTTTGAGTGAGTTTCTTAATCCTGAGTTCTAGTTTGATTGCCCTGTGGTCTGAGAGACAGTTTGTTATAATTTCTGTTCTTTTACATTTGCTGAGGAGTGCTTTACTTCCAACTATGTGGTCAATTTTGGAATAAGTGTGATGTGGTGCTGAGAGGAATGTATATTCTGTTGATTTAGGGTGGAGAGTTCTGTAGGTGTCTATTAGGTCTGCTTGGTGCAGAGCTGAGTTCAATTCCTGGGTATCTTTGTTAACTTTCTGTCTCGTGGATCTGTCTAATGTTGACAATGGGGTGTTAAAGTCTCTCATTATTATTGTGTGGGAGTCTAAGTCTCTTTGTAGGTCTCTAAGGACTTGCTTTTTGAATCTGGGTGCTCCTTATTGGGTGCATATATATTTAGGATAGTTAGCTCTTCTTGTTGAGTGGATCCCTTTACCATTATGTAATGGCTTCCTCTGTCTCTTCTAATCTTTGTCGGTTTAAAGTCTATTTTATCAGAGACTAGGATTGCTACCCCTGCTTTTTTTTTGTTTTCCATTTGCTTGGTAGATCTTCCTCCATCCCTTTATTTTGAGCCTATGTGTGTCTCTGCATGAGATGGGTCTCCTGAATACAGCACACCAATGGGTCTTGACTCTTTATCCAATTTGCCAGTCTATGTCTTTTAATTGGAGCATTTAGTCCATTTACATTTAAAGTTAATATTGTTATGTGTGAATTTGATCCTCTCATTATGATGTTAGCTGGTTATTTTGCTCCTTAGTTGATACAGTTTCTTCCTAGCCTTGAAGGTCTTTACAATTTGGCATGTTTTTGCAGTGGCTAGTACTGGTTGTTCCTTTCCATGTTTAGTGCTTCCTTCAGGAGCTCTTGTAGGGCAGGCCTGGTGGTGACAAAATCTCTCAGCATTTGTTTGTCTGTAAAGGATTTTATTTCTCCTTCACTTATGAAGCTTAGTTTGGCTGGATATGAAATTCTGGGTTGAAAATTCTTTTCTTTAAGAACATTGAATATTGGCCCCCACTCTCTTCTGGCTTGTAGAGTTTCTGCCAAGAGATCTGCTGTTAGTCTGATGGGCTTCCCTTTGTGGGTAATCCGACCTTTCTTTCTGGCTGCCTTAACACTTTTTCCTTCATTTCAACTTTGGTGAATCTGACAATTACGTGTCTTGGAGTTGCTCTTCTCGAGGAGTATCTTTGTGGCGTTCTCTGTGTTTCCTGAATTTGAATGTTGGCCTGCCTCACTAGGTTGGGGAAGTTCTCCTGGATAATATCCTGAAGAGTGTTTTCCAACTTGTTTGCATTCTCCCCGTCACTTTCAGGTATGCCAATCAGAAGTAGATTTGGTCTTTTCACATAGTCCCATATTTCTTGGAGGCTTTGTTCATTTCTTTTTACTCTTTTTTTCTCTAAACTTCTCTTCTCACTTCATTTCATTCATTTGATCTTCAATCACTGATACCGTTTCTTCCAGCTGATCGAATCGGCTACCGAAGCTTGTGCATGTGTCACGTAGTTCTCATGCCTTGGTTTTCAGCTCCATCAAGTCATTTAAGGTCTTCTCTACGCTGTTTATTCTAGTTAGCCATTCATCCAATCTTTTTTCAAGGTTTTTAGCTTCTTTGTGATGGGTTCGAACATCCTCCTTTAGCTCAGAGAAGTTTGTTATTACCGATCATCTGAAGCCTTCTTCTCTCAACTCGTCAAAGTCATTCTCTGTCCAGCTTTGTTCCATTGCTAGTGAGGAGCTGTGTTCCTCTGGAGGAGAAGAGGCACTCTAATTTTTAGAATTTTCAGCCTTTCTGCTCTGGTTTCTCCCAGTCTTTGTGGTTTTATCTACCTTTGGTCTTTGATGATGGTGATGTACAGATGGGGTTTTGGTGTGGATGTCCTTTATATTTCTTAGTTTTCCTTTTAACAGTCAGGACCCTCAGCTGCAGGTCTGTTGGAGTTTCCTGGAGGTCCACTCCAGACCTTGTTCGCCTGGGTATCACCAGCAGAGGCGGCAGAACAGCAAATATTGCAGAATGGCAAATGTTGCTGCCTGATCCTTCCTCTGGAAGCTTTGTCTCAGAGGGGCACAGGCTGTATGAGGTGTCAGTCGGCCCCTACTGGAAGATGTCTCCCAGTTAGGCTAGTCAGGGGTCAGGGACCCACTTGAGGAGGCAGCCTATCTGTTCTCAGATCTCAAACTCTGTGCTGGGAGAACAACTACTCTCTTCAAAGCTGTCAGACAGGGACGTTTAAGTATGCAGAAGTTTCTGCTGCCTTTTGTTCAGCTATGCCCTGCCCCCAGAGGTGGAGTCTACAGAGGTAGGCAGGTGTCCTTGAGCTGCAGGGGGCTCCACCTAGTATGAGCTTCCCAGCCACTTTATTTACCTACTCAAGCCTCAGCAATGGTGGACGCCCCTCCCCTAGCGTCACTGCCACCTTGCAGTTCAATCTCAGACTGCTGTGCTAGCAGTGAGCAAGCCTCCGTGGGTGTGGGACCCTCCAAATCAGACGCAGGATATAATCTCCTGGTGTGCCATTTGCTAAGGCTATTGGAAAAGTGCAGTATTAGGGTGGGAGTGTCCTGATTTTCCAGGTACCATCTGTCACAGCTTCCCTTCACTAGGGAAGGGAATTCCCCAACCCCTTGCACTTCCTGGGTGAGGCGATGCCCTGCCCTGCTCCGTGGGCTGCACTGTCTGACAAACCCCAGTGAGATGAACCCGGTACCTCAGTTGGAAAAGCAGAAATCACCCGTCTTCTGCGTCGCTCACACTGGGAGCTGCAGACTGGAGCTGTTCCTATTCAGCCATCTTGGAACCTCCTCTATAATTAACATTTACATAGTGTGTGTAAATACTGCTAAATATTACTAATTCCAGTGCTTTACATATATTAACTTGTTTTACCTTGGTATCAGCCTTATGCAACAGGTATAATTATTATCTCCACTTCACAGATGATGAAATTGAGGTACAGACTGATCACCTAACTTGTCCATAGCCACACAATTACCAAGTATCAGGGATAGGATTTAAACCTAGGCAGTCTGGAGCTAGACTCTAGCTCATCTAAAACCTGAAGGCCTGGCAAGGTATTATCATACTAATCAGTAAGTAATCAGGATGCCTATGCATTAGCTTCCATAACACCTGCACAATGGCATGTATCTTAGCATATTGTAATTGTTGCTTTGAATACTTATCTCCCCTGCTAAACTGAAAACTGCTTTAGAACAATGACTGAAGTAGTTTTATATTTACATAACAGTATTGAGCACAGTGCCTGGTACCTAAAAAGTATGTGGTAGGCACTTGTTGGATGGATAGTTGGATGAAAGAAAAAACAGTTTTTAAAAATGGATAGATGGATAGATGGATTTATCCCAATTTAATAGATAGCCATTGGTATTTGAATGTCCTTGAAATAGGGATGAAAATCTCACCTGCCAATAAAAATATTCACAGACTTTCTTCTTAATGAGATAATGCTCTGTTGCTAACCAACATATAGAAAAAAAAAATTATCTCTGATGTTATCCAAGCCTTTTCAGGGAGGAAATACTATCCCACTCATGAGCGTTTCAAACCCTGCAGAAACCAAAAAAGGTGAAAGAGAAAGGCATGTTGTTTATGGAAATAGTATGTCTTGTCAGGAATTTGTGTTTTATCTCATAAAAAGAACAAAACAAAAAGAGAATCTGCCTTATGCTCTGGTGTCAACAGGAAACTTAGTTCATTACAAATGTAGCCTGGATACCTCCAGGGAAAAAAAAAAAGATGAGTGAATGAATGAATGGATAATAGACTTGCCTTTTCTGAAGTGGAATCCAGGTTTTAATCCAGTCTTAATCCACTGTATGTGGTAACAGTTGCATTAGTAATATGCTTTGTCACAACACGAACTACCCAGACTGTAAGACTGTTGGACATTTATACTCAAACCAAGAGTCCATGTTTTATTCATTTTGAGTGGCACAAATCAGCACTGAGATATGGGAACTAAACCTTGAAAAGTTTCCTCCTATATTTGAAGCTGGAAAAACTTCAAGGCACTTTGATTCAAATACACATTCTATTAAAATGTGTATCTTGCTTAAGCCCAGGAGGTGGAGGTTGCAGTGAGCAGAGATCATGCCACTGCACTCTAGCACTCCAGCCTGGGCAATAGAGCAAAACCTTGTCTCAAAAAAAAAAAAAAAATGTATATATTTCATACCAATTACTTCTGTACTTAGTGTAGCTTAAGATACAAAAGCCTCTGAATCAAAACAGTAACTGCAGAATTGCTTTTACAAGTCTAATGATGTACTTAATGTAATGTGATAGGTTTCATCTAAATAATGTATAATTTTGTCTGTTTTCCATTGCTTTATATTCTCTCAAATGGAAAACAGTTCTATAGAAGTCAAATTCTGGACTTCCTTTGTTATAACTATATTTCAGCTGATTAGTGTTGTTCTTTGGGGCTTTCTTTTAGCAATCAGATACAATTACCATTGTTCTATAACACTGACTACCAAACTTGTTATTTCACTCTGAGAGCTGTGCCTGTTTTGTCTTTATTTTTCTCTCTTCAGGACAGTATCCACTGTAGTGTCCATAAATCTTTAATGAAGGGATTCACTATTAAACTACTTAGCAAAGTTAGTATTCTTTAAAGATATTGTTTGTTTTAATGAATAGAGAGGAGGGCAGAGTTCTGCCACATTAAGTGTAGTTAAGAGGACCCTCAACACAGCATAGACATCACCTACGAGCATCTTAGAAATGCAGAATCACAGAACTTTCAGACTTTAATGTGCATTTGAACCAACTGGGGATGTTAAAAAGCAGATTGTGATTCAGGAGGTCTGGGGTGGGGCCCGAGATTCTGCAGTTTGATGAGTTCACAGGTGATGTCTATACAGCTAGTCCTCAAGCCACCTCCTGAGTAGCAAGACCTAGGGAAAGAGCCCATGATGATATCGCACTTACCATGTATCTGACTAAAACAAAGAGATTTAATAAGATAAGTAGTTGTTAAATAAAGATTTACTTAGCACATAGTCTACGACTAATCCTTTTATGATTATTTGAATTTAGATAGACCATAAGACTTCTCTGTTTATTATTCTTTTCTATTTAATGAACATGGTACTTCAATTTGTTTTGATAATGTTTACATTCAACCTTTGTATTCATTTTATGCATTCTATTTGTCATATTACCTAAGGCCAGACAACTGTCATTTGAAATAGTTATTTTTAAGAGATAGAACCAAATATTTAAAGATATAATTTTCAAGTAAAGAAAAAACTGGTGTTTTCTTAAAAATTTTAAATCTTGTTATGATTTAATACTAGTTACATGTTGTAGGAAACAAAACCAAGAAATTACGGCAGTCTCCAATTATTTATTTGTGTATTTATTTTGAGACAGTCTGTCTTTGTCGCCTAGGCTGGAGTGCAGTAGTGCATCTCAGCTCACTGCAACCTCTGCCTCCCAGGTTCAAATGATTCTCCTGCCTCAGCCTCTTGAATAGCTGGGACTACAAGCGTGCGTGACCACGCCTGGCTAATTTTTGTATTTTTAGTAGAGACGGGATTTCACCGTGTTGTTCAGGCTGGTCTCGAACTCCTGACCTCGTGATTTGCCCTCCTCAGCCTCCCAAAGTTCTGGGATTACAGGTATGCACCACGGCGCCCAGCCAGCAGTCTCCAATTCTAACTTGTTAGTACAAACCTTGCAAAATCACCTAATTGATTTCCTCACCAGGTTCCTCATCTATAAAATAGGCTTAAATTTAAGTTTCCTCAAGGCATTGATGTCAAGAGATACTAGCAAAACATGTTGGTTCCTCTATGTAAGTGGTTCTGAAAGTGTGGTCCTAGGACAAGCAGTATCAGCATCCCTGGGAATTTATTGGAGAAACAAATTTTCAGACCACACCCAAGCCCAAGACCTACTGAATCAAAAACTTGGGGCAGAGGCAAGAAATCTACATTTTTAACAAGTCCTCAGGTGATTCTGATATATGTTACAATGTTAGAACCACTGCAGTCTCTATACAGCACAGTAACAATAATTCTGAATCAGTGGAGGAAGGGGCATACTATACTAACTAGCAATCCATATGGAACAGTAAATTAGGCCGTATTAAATCAGGAACGATAAATTAGGGCTTACCTCACAACATTACAAGTTTAAATCTGTGAGCCGAGATGGCGCCACTGCACTCCAGCCTGGGCGACAGAGAGAGACTCCGTCTCAAAATATATATATATATATATATATAAAAATAAATATAAATAGGGCCAGGCGCAGAGGCTCACGCCTGTAATCCCAACACTTTGGGAGACTGAGGCGGGCGGATCACTTGAGGCCAGAAGTTCGAGACCAGCCTGGCCAACATGGCAGAACCCCATCTCTACTAAAAATATAAAAATTAGCCAGGCATGATGGCGGGTGCCTGTAATCCCAGCTACTCGGGAGGCTGAGGCACCAGAATTGTTTGAACCTGGGAAGCAGAGGTTGCAGTGAGCTGAGATTTTACCACTGCACTCCAGCCTGAGTGACAAAGCGAGACTCTGTCTCAAAAAACAACAACAAAAAAAGAGATATAAATGTAAATAATAAACATAAAAGATTTGACTGCACTAAAATTAAGTGTTTAGGCAACAAGAGACACCATACAAAAAATTAAAAGACAAATCACATACTAAGAGAACATACATGCAATGTAAAGTTCTCAAAATCTAGTATCCCTAGCATAAATTTCTTAAAATCCTACAAATCAACATGAAGACAACTATTTTTTAAAAACAGGCAAAGAGTAAGAACAGATAGTTCACATAAGAATGGTATGTGAAAAGATTGTTTCTCATTGGCAATCAGGGAAATGCAAATGAAAACAACATGAAACACTATTTGATACTTCAACGACTGGCAGAAAAATTAAAGTCTGATGGAGGAGTGTGTAGAGAAATGAGCATCCCCAATGTCAATTGTAAAACTTGGCAATATCTAGTCAAATAGATTTGCATTCCCTACAAACTAGCAATTCTACTTCTAGGAACTGAGCTAGCGTACCTGTGGGCATCATCATAGGAAAGCTATCTGAGGATCTTCCCCAGTAGCAACTTTTGTTTTAGGGAAAAACTGGAAATAACTCAAATGTTAATTGACATATCAATACATAAATTAAGTACATTTACACAGTGAAACACTATAGAATATTAAAACCTATGAGATAGTACTACTTGCATCAACATGATTAAATCTCAAAATCAATGTTTCAAGATTAATATATACGAGTCATAAAGCAATATTTTGTATTGGGAGCATAATATATAGTCAGAGCATAAAAGATGTGGACAAGAAGCATATACACCAACCTCAGGCTGGCAATTACCATTGGGTATTGGATAGATAATAGGAAAGGGAGGCCTTCATCTATATCTATTTTTTTATTCAAAAAAAATTTGAAGCAAGAGTGGCAAAATATTAGCACATATTAAAACTAGTTGGATAAATCAAATAAAAATAAAACTAGTTGGTATCAAACTCTCTATTACTGCCACCACTTTTTGTAATTTTATATAATTTTAAAATATTAAAAATAAAATATTGGCCAGGTGCCATGGCTCACGCCTGTAATCCCACACTTTGGAAGGCTGAGGCGGGTGAATCATGAGGTCAAGAGATCAAGACCATCCTGGCCAACACAGTGAAACACCATCTCTACTAAAAATACAAAACTTAGCTGGGCGTGGTGGTACACACCTGTAGTCCCAGCTACTTGGGAGGCTGAGGCAGGAGAATCACTTGAACTTGGGAGGCAGAGGTTGCCTGAGCTGAGATTGTGCCACTGCACTCCAGCCTGGGTGATAGAGCAAGACTCCATCTCAAAAAAAAAAAAAAGTTTCATTTATTTCTGTGTTCCTAAAATTTTGTTTCAAGTAGTCAACTAAATGTACATTTCCTTAAGCACATATGAGAAAAGCTTTTTTTTTTTTTTTGAGACAGAGACTCACTCTGTCACCCAGGCAGGAGTGCAATGGCACGATCTCGGCTCACTGCAACCTCCACCTCCTGGATTCAAGCGATTCTCATGCCTCAGCCTCCTGTGTAGCTGGCATTACAGGTGTGCACCACCATGCCTGGGTGATTTTTATATTTTTAGTAGAGACACGGTTTCACCATGTTGGCCAGGCTGGTCTCAAACTCCTGACTTCAAGTGATAAACCTACCTCGGCCTCCCAAAGTGCTGGGATTACAGGTGTGAGCCACTGCACCTGGCCGAGAAAAGCGTTCTTTAAAAAGTAATAAAAAAAGTAGAAAACTTTATTTTTCTCAACTTATGATATGAAATGTCTACAAAATTATGAAGCAAATGAAAACAAAAAAATGTACAAACAAAACCTTTTAGCTGATTATGGAGCAGGGTAAACACAAAAGAAAAGGATTTCCTGTATTTTTTGGGGGGGGGGGGGTGAGGGGTGTAGAAATGGATTTAAAGGCTATAAAGGAACAAAAGAGGTCAGTAATTTGTCCCCAAAAATCCACGTAGAAGGCACTTCTTGAATAAAGACAGAAGTGGTTGTTCAGCTTTCAGAAACATCTGGGCCCTAATTCCAATTGATTTCTTTCTGGTAGGAAAAGATCTCCACATGTATACTTCTCATAGTTCCTTTCAGCCTCTAAAACATTATCTTAATTTTAGATAATACCTGCAAAAATTGGATTCAATTTGTGTATTGAGAGTTAAAGAATTTTCATGTGACTTTATACCTATAGTGTGTGGCTTCTTGTAGCCAGACCCTTGGGAGGCCCTAAACATTGAAAAGATTATGGAGTCTTACTGTCCCACCAGTGGTAATTCAACATTTTATTATGATGCAAAATTTCCATGCATGCTGAAATCAATAGAGTTTCTTCCAACATTTTTTTGTGCAAAGTTCTGAACAAATCTGTCAAAGCTAACTTGTTTATTTTTAGGATGGGGGTGCCCCTACTTTGCTGGTGCCCTGAACATGTTATAATCCGTTGGGTATCTTGCACTGGCTCAGCTATCAGTTAGGGAGCTAAAGGGCTCTTTAAAGCAATCCATAATTTTAAACCTACCAGGTGACTAGGAAAGACTACTGAAGGTTGTTAAGTTTTCTCACCAGTTTCAAGACTCAGATTCTAGTTTGAAGCAGCAAACACCCAAGTAATTGAGTAATACCACACAGCTGAAGCCTACCACTGAAATGTTCATTCACACTCTTCCACTCTTCGTCACAAGACTAGAATGTAAGACATCAGTGGAATTTTGTTTTCTTTCTTTTTTGAGACAGAGTCTTGGTCTGTCCCCCAGGCTAGAATGCAGTGGCGCACTCTCAGCTCACTGCAACCTCTGCCTCCCAGGTTCAAGTGATTCTCCTGCCTCAGCCTCCCGAGTAGCTGGGACTACAGGTGTGCGACACCATGCCCAGATAATTTTTATATTTTTAGTAGAGATAGGGTTTCACCATGTTGACCAGGCTGGTCTTGAACTCCTGACCTCAGGTGATCCACCCGCCTCGGCCTCCCAAAGTGCTGGGATTACAGACATGAGCCACAGCACCTGGCCGACATCAGTGGAATTTCGAACTGTGACCTTCTGAATATGCTACATGAACCCTTTTTTAAAAGAGACTGTACAGCCTCAGGACTGTCTTTGTTGTGTTTGATAAAATGCAGTTACTAAAAGAAAATTGCCAATGCTACAGATATCTTTGCAAATAAAGGTCATGTAAGAATATGAACATGTATGTTTCAGAAATAGTTAGTTGTACCAGTGGGTATAGCTTTAAACCAATTAATTTTAAGTCTATGCAATCGTACCAAAGGGCTATTTTTATGTACTTGTTTTAGCAAACTTGTTGCAGGCAGAAACTGTCTTTCTATGTTATTCTATGCAATACCTGCTATGGTTTGAATGTGTCTCCTCCAAAATTCAAGTGTTGCCAATGTAACAGTATCAAGATGTGGGGCCTTTACTGTAATTTAAAAATCAAAAAATAGTATGTGGTGAAAAGGGAACACCTTTACACTGCTGGTGGGAATGTAAACTAGTACAACCACTATGGAAAACAGTGCGGAGATTCCTTAAAGAACTAAAAGTAGATCTGCCATTTGATCCAGCAATCCCACTACTGGTTATCTACCCAGAGGAAAAGAAGTCATTATACGAAAAAGATACTTGCACACGCATGTTTATAGCAGCACAATTTGCAATTGCAAAAATATGGAACCAGCCCAAATGCCCATTAGTCAATGAATGGATAAAGTGAACATATATGTGTACATACATATATATGTATATGTATACACACACCACATTTATGTGTGTATATATGTATATATATATACACATACCACATTTATGTGTGTATATATGTATATATATACACATACCACATTTATGTGTGTATATATGTATATATATACACATACCACATTTATGTGTGTATATATGTATATATAAGTGTGTATGTGTATATACACACACACACACACACACACACACACCATGGAATACTATTCAGCCATAAAAAGGAAAGAAATAATGGCATTCACAGCAACCTGGATGGAATCAAGACCATTTTTCTAAGTGAAGTAACTCAAGAATGGAAAACCAAACATCGTATGTTCTCACCTATAAGTGGGAGCTAAGGTATGAATATGCAAAGGTGTAAGAGTGATACAATGGACTTTGGGTACTTAGTGGAGAAGGGTGGGAAGGGGGCAAGGGATAAAAGACTACACATTGGGTACAGTGTACACTGCTCGGGTGATGGGTGTACCAAAATCTCAGAAATCACCACTAAAGAAGTTATCCATGTAACCGAATGCCACGTGTTCCCCAAAAACCTATTTTAAAAAGGGATGGGGCCTTTAAGAGGTGATAGATCCTCCCTCAAGAATGGGATTAAGGTGCTTATAAAAGAGGCTTCACACAGCATTCAGCCCTCTCTTGCCTTCTGCATAGAAGGATGTGTCAAAAAGGCCCCTACCAGATGCTGGCATCTTTATCTTGAACTTCCCAGTCTCCAGAACTGTGAGAAAATACATTCCTATTCTTTATAAATTACCTAGTCTTAGGTATGTTGTTGTAGCACCACAAATAGATTAATATAGAACCCAAGGAGGTGGCAAGATAAATATTCAGTTATTACATTGCACATCGTAACAAGTCACTTGTTTTCAAGTCAGGTAAAAACGTTTAAAAGTAAATGAGCTGGCCGGCCACAGTGGGTCACGCCTGTAATCCCAGCACTTTGCAAGGCCAAGGCGGGCGGATCACCTCAGGTCAAGAGTTCGAGACCAGCCTGACCAACATGGAGAAACCCAGTCTCTACTAAAAATACAAAATTAGCTAGGCGTGGTGGCGCATGCCTTTAATCCCAGCTACTTGGGAGGATGAGGCAGGAGAATCGCCTGAACCCAGGAGGCGGAGGTTGCGGTGAGCCAAGACCGTGCCATTGCACTCCAGCCTAGGCAAGAAGAGCAAAACTCCATCTCCAAAAAAAAAAAAAAATGTATATAAGTTAAAATTATATAATTCTAAAAGATCAATATGCTGATTTTTTTAAAAACGAATCACATTATACTAAATGAAAAATATTTGCTGAGGCCTTTTTTACAAAAGTATTTTGAGCCTCCAAGATGGTTTGATAAATCCATGAGCTGTCAATCAATCAATGTATCAATCTGTGTTATCAATTCCTGTTGCAGTAGTCCCCCCATATCCTTGAGGTATGCATTTCAAGATCCCCAGTAAATGCCTGAAACCATGGATAGTACCAAATAGTACCCTATGCAGTATATACTGCTTTTTCATATGTATACATGCCTATGATAAAGTTTAACTTATAAATCAGGCACAGTAAGAGATTAACAACAATAACTAATAATAAAATAGAGCAATTATAGGAATAGCTCAGCGTTACTACTCTTGTGCTTTGGGGCCATTATGAAGTAAAATAAAGGTGACTTGAACACAAGAAGCACTGTAATACTGAAACAGCGGATCTGATCAATGAGACAGTTACTAAGTGACTAACGGGTGGGCCTCTACAGGCGAAACATCCCACATAAGATACAGCAGGACAGCTTGAGATTTCATCGTGGTACTCAGAATGGTATGCAAGTGAAAACCTGTGAATGGTTTCTGGTATTTTTCATTTAATATTTTTGGACTGCAGTTTACTGTGGATTAAACACACACACACACACACACACACACACACACACACACACACACAGAAAGCAAAAGCACAGATGAGAAGGAACTACTGTATATGAAAAGAATCATGACAGTTACCGAGGAGAATATATATATATATATATTTTTTTTTTTTTTTTTTGAGACGGAGTTTCACTCTTGTTGCCCAGGCTGGAGTGCCATGGCATG
The DNA here is from genome assembly GCF_009828535.3 of Hylobates moloch. Classification (NCBI taxonomy): domain Eukaryota; kingdom Metazoa; phylum Chordata; class Mammalia; order Primates; family Hylobatidae; genus Hylobates; species Hylobates moloch. The sequence continues at coordinate 6,273,854 of NW_026652298.1, forward strand.
ATCTCAGCCCACAGCAACTTCGGCTTCCCGGATTCAAGCGATTCTCCTGCCTCAGCCTCCTGAGTAACTGGGATTATAGGCATGCACCACCACGCCCAGCTAATTTTTGTATTTTTAGTAGAGATGGGGTTTCTCCACGTTGGTCAGGCTGGTCTTGAACTCCCAACCTCAGGCGGTCCGCCCACCTTGGCCTCCCAAAGTGCTGGGATTACAGGCGTGAGCCACCACACCCAGCTGAGTAGAATATTAAAAAGCATAAGGTATAGGTTTTGCCCTTAGTTTGTAATTCGGTCAGGAAGAAATGCTTAAGTACATTAAAACATATATTGCAACATAGAAAAGCAACACAAAAGCAGACAGAAGAAATGGATGACCAGTGGTCAAATCAGTAATATAAACACTAAGTAAACATGGTGTGGCCGGGCATGGTGGTTCAGGCCTGTAATCCCAGCACTTTGGGAGGCTGAGGCGGGTGGAACTCTTGATCTCAGGAGTTTGAGACCAGGCCAGGCAACATGATGAAACCCTGTCTCTACAAAAAATACAAAAATTAGCTGGGCGTGGTGGCATGTGCCTATATTCCCAGCTACTTGGGAGGCTGAGTGGGGAGGATCGCTTGAATCCAGGAGGTCGAGGTTGCAGTAAGCAGAGATTGTGCCTCCACACTCCAGCCTGGGTGACAGAGTAAGACCCTGTCTCAAAAACAAAGAAACAAAAATAATGCTTTCAGAAGGGAAATCATTGCAGAGCAAAACTGTGTATGTGAAAGTTTCATTATTTAACCAAGAAACACTGAAAGAGGCAAACACAGCAGCCTCACAACAGTTTGGCAAGAGTGTTCCCTTGCTCCAATGTTACGGCCAAATTTGTAGGTCAAAACTATTGGGTATTTACACATCTTTCAGATAGCGAATTAAGATCATGAATTGAAGAATGATTGGGGTAAACAAGCTATGCTTGAAAAACCAAAATACAGAGGGCACCTTGCACACCTTCCTGAGAACAGGAGATGGGAGGAAGAACAACAGAGATGAACACTTAGAGCAGATTAAGGTGTACATCAGAGGATCAGTTTCTGGGGAACCTAAAATATCTATCATTTGAAATATTGACAATATGGTGCCATTGAACTCAATGTTTTAAATTTATATCCTCGCTTTTTAAATACAGGTGTCAAGAGCTGAGCTAATCATGCACCTCAGCTCACCACACAGTCCTCAGACAATGGAAGAGCCCTTGTTTCTCTATGTATTCATTTACTTATTCCCTTTTCTCCCCATGTGTCACTCACTTTTCCCCCTTTCCTCATGGACAGCCATTCTGCTGTGTTTACTGTGTATGGTGACATTTCCATGTTCCTACAAAATGCATATTATTGTTTTGCCTGTAATTTTTGTAGCAGCTTCATGAAGATATCATTTACATACTACCTAATTCACTCATTTAAAGTGTACAGTTCAGGCCAGGCATGCTCACCTTTAATTCTAGCACTTTGGGAGGCCAAGGTATGAGGCTCACTTGAGCCCAGGAGTTTGAGACCGCCCTGGGCAAAAGAGCAAGCTGCCATCTCTTAAAAAAAAAAAAAAAAAAAAAATTAGCCAGTTATGTTGGTGGGTGCCTGTAATCCCAAATATTCGGGAGGCCTAAGGAGGGAAGATCCTTTGACCCCAGGAGGTCAAGGTTGCAGTGAGCTATGATCGAGCCACTGCACTCTAGCCTGGGTGACAGAGTGAGACCCTGTTTCCAAAATTAAATTAAATTAAATTAAAAAGTGTACAATTCAGTGCAGTTTAATTAAATTAAATTGAAAAGTGTACAATTCATTATTCCCAGAATTGCACAACCATCACCACAATCAATTTTACAATATTTATATCATCGCAAAAAAACCCTTGTGTTCACTAAGGAGCCACTCCCCATTCCCCCCTCTGCCTAAACTCTGGCAACCACTAATCTGCTTTCTGGTTCTATGGATTTACTTATTCTGGACATTTCATATCATTGGAATCATATATCATGTGGTCTTTTCTGTCTGTCTCCTTTCACTTAGCAAGTTTTCAAGGTTAATCCATGTTATAGCATTTATTAGTACTTCATTCCTTTTTATGGCTGAATAATATTTTATTGTATATATTTATCATATTTTACTTTATCCATTCATCAGTTAATGGACGTTTGAGTTGTTTTACCTTTGGACTATTATGAATAATGCTTCTGTTAACATTCATATACGAGTTTTTGTGTAGGCATATGTTTTCAATTCTCATGGGTGTATACCTAGGAGTGGAATTTCTGGACCATATGGTAACTCTATATTTAATAATTTGAGTAATCATCAAACTGTTTTCCAAAGTGGCTAGATGATTTACACCAGCAATTTCTTTACAATCTCACTGAGATGGACACTTACTATCTGTCCATTTTTTTCTAGCCATCATAGTGGGTATGGAATGGTATTGCATTGTGCTTTTGGTTTGTATTTGCCTGATAGGTAACAATGTCGGGCATCTTTTCACGTGCTCATTTCCATTTGTACATCTTCTTTGGAAAAATGTCCATTTCAATCTTTTGCCCATTTATAAATTGAATTTGTATCTTTTTATTATTGAGTTGTAAGAATTTTTTGTATATTCTGGATAGAAGTCTTTTATCAGGATTGTCTTTTCAATCTCCAGATAGTGTCCTTTGAAACACAAATTATTAAAATTTTGATGAAGTCTAATTTGTCTATTTTGTTGTTGTTGCTTGTGGCTTTAGTGTCACATATAGGTTTATTTCTGGATTCCCAATTCTATTGATCTATATGTCTGTTTTTATGCCAGTACCACCCTGTGTTAATTACTGCTTTGAAAGATTGTAAGACTTGAAATCAGAAAGTGTGAGTCTTCCACTTTTTTCTTCTTTTTCAAGATAGTTTGGGTGCATATATTTTGATTTATAACATATTTTATTTTTTAACCACATGTCCTTTTTATAGTTGATTTAAATCGAAGTCCCTGTAATAATTGTATTTAAAAACTGTCTTTCTTCTTTGTAGAGATATTCTGGCCATTTTCTTTTGGGATTGGCATAGACCCAAAGGTCCCCTTGCTAGAGCTGACTGAGGCAACACTCTTGAACAAACCCTTTCTGCGATGGTGGCAGCTCTTCCTTCTTCCTCAAAGTCTGTTCTTAAACCAGTTCCCTTCCCTTGGCATTTTTTTTTTTTACTTTTAATTTTTTAAAATCTTAGACATAGAATTTTGTTAAACCTCTCGAGAACTTCGGGACAGTTGCTGTGTCTCTGATCATTCCATTTGAACTGCTCAAACTGAAACTCAGTGAATGCCTTAATAATAGACTTTTGTGGAATATATTAAAATGATATGTATATATGGCCAGGCATGGTGGCTCATGACTATAATCCCAGCACTTTGGGAGGCCAAGGCAGGCGGATCGCTTGAGGCCAGGAGTTTGAGACCAGGCTGGGCAACATGGCGAAACCCCATCTCTACTAAAAATACAAAAATTACCCAGTCATGGTGGTGCTCGCCTGTAATCCCAGCTGCTCAGGAGGCTGAGGGATGAGAATCACCTGAACCCAGAAGACAGAGGTTGCAGTGAGCTGAGATCACGGCACTGCACTCCAGCCTGGGTGACAGGGAGAGACTTTGTCTCAAAAAAAAAATTTATATATATATATAAAATGCACAGAGAGACAAGAGCACAAATCATGATATAGCTATGTACATATATACGTAATTTATGCAAATAATATTGTGAGAGACATAAACATATATATGTGTGTATATGTGTTTTCCTCACACAACTCCTTTCATAACTGGCAAAATGTAAATTTAATTTTGATCCCCTACAAAGTGTACATTTTAATTTCAAACAAACAGTCCCTTACCTGTTTTTTGGCACTAGGCTGTCTCTGTTGACTATTTTCGTGTCTTGTGGAGCACGGGTTCCCTGGTGCTACCACAAGGGCTATGCCACCAACCCTGAGATTAGTGGCCAGCTGTTGCCTGGTACCATTTGTGATTGTTAGCTAAAATTCTGAAAGCAAAGCAACGTGTGGTGAGTGGATTTACCCGGAATGACAGACTTCGTTGTTTTCTAAAATTTTAAACTATCCAATATATATCTCAAGAAATTATGTTTTTAAAAAACAGTAAAAATACTTTCCAAAAAGCTGAAAAAAAGTGAGTAACACTTTGCTCACATAAAAATCATGGTGTTTGGAGAGGCTCCCTCTGCCTATTTTGAACAGAGTAACAGTGTCAATGCAAGTCACCTCTATCTTTGGTGAATGGGAGTGGCTAAGGCTCTTCAGGTAACAGTGACAGAAAACTGACATGACTTGACAACAGGCTAAACAAGAGACATGCTATTTATGCCCATAATAAATCACTTGCCTTATACCACTTATGAATGCCATTTTAGTATTTTGGAAATAAATTGAGGTATTCAGTTTTTATTAGTGTAACATTGTTTTTTTTTTTTTACACGCTCACTAGATGAGCATTGACCAAATATTTAGATAATACCTGTTGGGAAAGTGCTGAATTACTAGCCTGCCTGAGAATCCCACACATTTCAGTCCAAGATAACCTTCCCCAAATTTTCCATCTCCCATCAGAGGAGTTGCAAAAGGGTCTGAAGAAGTTTGGATAGGGAGCCAGAGTGAACACAAGCCGAGATTTTCAGAAGGTAGCCACTGAGGCATGTCGTGGAGAGCAGTTGTTCCAGGTTTATGGAAGGGCCAAGAAGAGGACATTCAAGGGGCTGTCTGATGGCAGGGCCATTGTGGTTTGCAAAGCACTCCATAGGTTTCACCAATTGACAAAGAAGGACATGTACAGATATAGACCACCTGGGAATTCTGAGTGTACAAACGCACAGATGAAGTCACTAACTTACTTGACACTTTAGAACGGCGTAAAGTACCAGTCATGAATATTGGAAAGGATATGTTATGATACAGGGGTAATCTTGATAAATACACATTCCCAAGAACAAAACTCCTGCTGTGTATAGAAGAGTTAGGAATAAACCCTGGGCTTCTAAGGAGTGAATTAATAACCACAGAGGAGCAGAACTGGATGAAGACATTTAGAAATTGAAAACAGCAATATCACAGCTAACACTTTAGGGAAAAAAATTGTTTTGATGGATGAATAGTGGCCATAAATATGTAAACACTGATCCCTTACACAACTCAAATTACAATTTAATTCTACTGGGAGGATGGGGGTAACATCTTGAGGAGGGAGGGAGGAAGGGGGGGAGGGAGGAAAGGGGACTAGATCCTCTTCTACTCTAGTGAGAAGACAACAGAGAATGACTGGAACGAAATAATAAGTGGTAACACAGTACATTAATAGATACATAAAGATAAACATTAAAAATAAGCAGCCAAAGGAGAACAGATGACAGCAGTCATCTCTTTGGTAGGGGTGTGAGGTGGGAATGTGGGGAGGGAAGCAGAAGACCGCTACTTTTTATATCAAAACTTACAGAACCATTTGAGTTCTTAAACTACTTTTATTGATAAAACTTTTTAAAAGAAGGAGGAAGAACAAGAGGGGAGGGGAGAGGAATTGAGACAACAAATGAGTAAACTATCTGAATAATCCAGGAAGAACTAAACTCTGATAAGAGGATGGAATGGGGAAAATTGGAATTGAAAGGAGTTTCTTAGGAAACATGGAAAAGATTTAGTGCTTGAATGTGGAAGAGAGAGGTTGAGATGGTTGAAGTCTCAAGCCAGTTTGTTGGGAGAATAGGATATATTTAGAGAAAAATAAACTTAACATATCACCCACATTGTCAATCTCATGCAATTAGCACATCATATACTACATTGTTTTCTAATTGTGTAATGTAGAATTTAGCACTTTATTTGTACAGGGCTATCATTTTCATGAATTACATAATAAACATGATCATTATGTAGTATCCATAATTGGCGAATAGCACAGCATACCACAATGGACAGTGCAGTTCAGAGAGAGAATGGGAAGGGGATTAGAAAAGAGTCATTATGAATGAAAATGATTGGGAAATAATTCCAAAGGAAAGAGAATATGAGCAGGCAATAGTTCTGTTTAATAGTCAATTTATCAAATAATCTATTTGCCAAATGACAAATTTGCTAAAATTTGTCAGAAAATTCATTTGTAGCAGTGTCACCCCAAGAGACATCCACACAGCCAGGAGCAGAAAGGGACACAGGTGTCTAAGCTGTGAGATTGGCAGCCCAAATTGATAGATATTTAAGGAGTCTAACAAATCTCTAGCTACAGCGCTATAATAAAGCTCTAAGGAAACTAAAATGTGGGGAAAGTCTCCACTTAATGTGATAAATTGATGCCTCAGCAAATCAGTTTGTGGAATTGATTTTTGGTAAACTGGCTTGTGGCAAACTCACTGCCAATGAATTGATTTTTGCTATGAGGGCCTGCTTCAACATCTAGAACTGAAATGTGTAAACACTGATTCTATTCTGCAGCCCCCAACCCAATGATGTTGAATCCTTTTTTACTGCAACATGCAGTAAGGAATACACTTTACACCATAACTACGCACACATGCACGTGTGTGCACACACACACACACAAGAAACAAAAGACTCACATTATCCTTACTTCAGACAATGCACTCTGATACTTTCTATTGTATTTTTTCTTCTTTTCTTAAAAAAAATACTGGCTTAAACCTGCAGTTTAGAAAACCTTATAACAGCAAACCTGTTTAAACTTGATTATATAGTGGAAGGCCAATATTCCTATAGAACCAACCACATATGTTTAACACTTTTGGAGAAAACAATGATTGTAATTCCAATTGCGTGTTCTGTGATACAATTCTCCTCTGTAATGTGCTGCGCTGCTCTAAATTCTGCTGTGGGACTGTGGGGAGATCTTGCAGCTTCAGATCCCTGGTATACCTGCCATGGCCCGATGGGTGGCTGGTTAAGGAGCTAGGAGGGACATACCTTGATCCTAAGATACCTCACTAATTGTCCTTTTCCTTTTCTACCAAACCTACCTGTTTCACTCTCCACTGCTAGAACTTGCTATCTGCCACCTTTAGGAGCTGCGCTTTTCCTTATTGGACTAATAAACCAAACACCATCTTAAGCTTCTCACTTCCTCTCCTGTCCTGGAATCAAGTCACCAATCCTTTGAGGTTTCTTAAATGTTTTGCTGTATTTGCATTATCCCCGTTTTTCCCCCTGGGACCCTGGAGGAAGAGACAGAATTGCACATGGATTCTGATGGTGGGTTTTCAAGTGCTGTAAAGTTGATTCATCATCATTTCAAGAAAAGCCAGACTTGGGATGTACTGACTTGGCTTTCGGGTCATCTGGCTAAAACCACTATTTTATGATGTAATTTCTAATTCAGTGACACGTTAAGTATCCGAGGGGAAAATGATTTAAAAAACATATGCCAAGTGCTATTGTATATCTCTCCATTTCACCATGCACTTAAACAAATTAGATACTGATTGTACTTCAAGTGTAAAATGTTGAAGGCCTATTCTGTCCCTTTGAGTTCAATTAAATTTTTACTCAGTAAAAGGAGACACATGGGGAAGGAGAGGTGACATTTCACCAAGGATTTTCCCAAAATTAAGAGTTGAAGAACAATGAGATTTTCATCTGCTACTGTTCACTAATGATGAAACAATGCTTTTTTATGAGCTCATTTTGTTCCCATATTTTTTCAGTTTTGACCATTTGTCCATCTCCAAAGGACTTGTGTCAGCCCTACTGGAAACTAATAGCAAAGATTAGCATCAGAGACAAAGAATAAGTAAAACCCTTGCCTGTTTTCAGGTATTCACAATTTCTGGGATTATATCCTTTGCAGCTGGAGCTCTCCATATTGGAGTCAGCCCAAAATTTAATTTAGGGAGAAAGTTTGATTAACATTCCTTCGGTTACGAGGCCTTTATAAAGCAAAGTGTTTTCTTGGCACCTTTGTTAGATTTTTTTCCCTTCCTTATCCATGCAAGTATTTTTAGAAGAAGGAGGAGGAAAGGATGGAGCCAAACTTTGAAACAGACTTACTAAGAAGGTGAATGTGAAGAACTTAGTTTGCAAAGCTGAGAAAATATAAAAGTGAAAGTATTATACTAGTATTTGAGTACCCTGAATACCCACTATGCATGTTGAATAATTCTAGTGAAATAGGTAAAAATCTGTGTTGAAACTCCAGTGCCCCATTGAAACATAATTCTAATGAGGAGAGATGGCAGTTGTGGTCCCTGTTTGAGTTATTCAGGATCATTCAGAGAAATTTACTTTTGCCACCAACTAACCTTCTAACCCTAGCAAACTGCTGGGAAATTTTATGCTACTCCTTGAAATAGGACTGATTGAAGACTGTGAGTGATTACTACACTATCGCTATTCAAAAGACCTTCAACTGCATGGTACCTGATAGGCACTTGATAAATATTTATTGACTGATTAAGCAGTGCCTGATTATAGTACAAAGGATATATTTATTCCTCCTGGAAGCAGCAGTGTGTAGTGACAAAATACTGAATTTAGAATTAGAAGCCTATCCTACCAATTTGCCAGCTAAGTGATTTGGGAAAATATTTTTAAAATCTGAGGTTCTATTTTCAAGTCTGTAAAATGGGAAGAATTATGTCTACCCTGAAGAAGGGTTGTGGGAGAATTAAATGGAGTGACAGTATGCAAAACGCCTGACACACAGGAGTCCTCAGCAAATGCTAGTTGAATTGAATTCTAGATTACTCGTTCTCAGGAAGGAGTTCGTCTCTAATTTTAGTCTTTCCATCAATAAGTTTGATACGTTTATTTTGTTTTCTGGATTATTGAGTAGTCTTCCTCCCTTCAAAAATAATCAACTCATTTTGGGCAAAGTACAGAAGCAAGTAAGAATAAAAGGAATATTAAATATTGCAATGGCAATAAAAAGAATTAAAATCTTTGCGATATGAATAAGCTCACAGAGCAGCCCAGACTTTTTGGTGTACAGTGTCAAGGAAAGCAGTGACTCCAATAATGTTAATAACTTCCCTATGTAAGGGAAACTGCAGACTTTCAGAGAGAACCCAACCCATTGTACTTTTATGCCATCCTCTTATTAAGAATGGCCTCTTGACAGTTACCTAAGCTCATATTATCATCCTTGATTAAATTAATATGAGAAGGATGACAAGTGCTGAGATACTTCCCTTCAAATAAGATGAAAACAGCATCCAAGGAGTAAGGAAGAAATACAAGCGAAGAGGTCAAAAATCAGCTGAGTTAGCAGGGGCCACTCTAAACAGATGCTCAGCCTCTCAGGAGACTGACAGCTCCAGTATGTGATGGGCCAGGCAGTTTGGGAGCTGCCCCTTCCTTCTGCCAGACCAGATGATGATTAGCAACTGACACATGAATAGGAATAGCTGGGCCTGGGCCTGAAACTGCAGGGAGGGGCACTGGTCCCAGCCAACAAGCCTGCAAAGCAGTTGGAGAATAGAAAAATGCAAATGTCCTAGGTCTCCTCAGTCATCAATTCAGAATCTAAGTACTGGTATATAGTTAGCTGTTTCAGGAAGAAAAAGAACTGCTTTTAGAAAAAGATAGCCATTTAAAAATCAGCTTAGGATTGTTCTTATATTTCAGAAGCCTTTTATTTCCAATAACATCCCTATAGAATACCACCCTTGAACATGTTAATATTTTAAAAAAGTTTAAAAACCTAAATCTTCCTGGAATTAGGTTCTACTCATTTTGCCAATATCCTATTTCTAATGGAGGAGGTGAATCATTAAGACAAAATTTAGGGAACCTCTGGGATATCAAAAGTGATCTAAAATAACATGAAAAATTGTATTTCCATGGTCTTACTTTGCCTAACCCAATGGTTTCTTCCCTTTAAATGAGTTGGCATCCCAATGTTTTCACATACACTAATGAGCTAACAACAATGCTCATGGATTTTATACTAATCTATTTAGAAATAAAGAAGATAGCCTTGTGATTTTACCAGCATTTGAAGCACTCCTCAAAGAAAAATCATTCTTAGTTTATTTTGCCTCTCTCAGACTGGGATAGGATATGACTCGCTCTGTAGTCCACGAAACAGAGTGAAGAGCTTCTGTCTCAGCTTCCACAGATTACCATGTTCTACTACAGTTGGCCCAGCAGATTCTCTGCCCACTAAATCATCTGAAGTGACAGATGGATCCCACAATTGCCAATAAATATTTGTCAAGGGGGAGGCTCTTTGCAGAGATTTCCTGTGTTTTAGAGCTTTTGCTGCAATGATACTTTTAGTTTTTCATCTTAGAAATTATTTTTCTTTGTAATTTGAGATGGAAGTCAATGATGAGTATCGTCTTAGGATGTGCAGAGCAGTACTAAATTAAAACCAAAAACCAAGATTCTCTCATCTCATGTGTTGTTTTCAGTTTGGTTTTTGAGGTTAGCACCTCACATCTTCTTGGTCTACCTTTCACTTCTGCTCTGGCGGCAGCTCGCTGTGGCCCCACAGCATCTCACTCTAGCCCCACCCTGCTATGTTTCACTTCTGCCCCAGGTGAAGGTGCCAGTGGTAAGCCGATTACCTTCTGCACAGGCACAAAGCTTAAAATGTGGAAGGGTAACACCTCCTGGTCCAGAGCTTGTCCACTGAAGACAGGGGCTAATGGGTAAATGGTACCCTACCCTCTCCCATTTCTCCGGCGTATAATGTGAGGCACCTTCCACACAGCTCCCCAGATGGGCCCAGAGGGACTGAGCCCCAGCTGTCCATGACTGTGGAAATCAACTGGATAAGGCCCCCCAGGCCTGGTTTTCACCTCCCTCACTCCTGTTTCCTCATCTCAGGATCTGCTTTCAAGGGACACGGATTAAACTCCTACCAATGGTGACTGTTTCTTTTTGTCCTTAGCAAATACCAGACATTATCCACTTTTTAAAGTGTTTTCAGTCTGGCAGGAAGTAAATCTCACTGTTTTCATTTGCATGTGTGATTATTAGTAAGTGAAAGAGAAAACACTTTTAAAAATCACAAGTAAACCACAATAAAAAATCAGTAGTTTCTCCTAAGATAAAAACCAACACTTTGCCTCTTCCCCCAACCCAGATGAAGGTATTACTTTCTGATTTTCACACCACAAATATGATGCCAAGGAAACAACATACCAGAAGTCTTTTCCTACTACTTTATAGCTCTTGAAATGTTAAGACAGGACCAGGAAATGATGGGTATTATTTGAATTTGGGCCTTTGTCTATATGTGATGGACTTTCATAAACTGTTAGAGATAGACTAGATGTTAAATATCACCAAGTTGAGTATCCTGGCTTAGAAAAACGGAGACACTAAGACCCAGTGAAGAGAAGTAATGGAGAGACTTGCCACCTGTGACACAGACAAGGGTAGCCCTGGCCTGGAACTCCTGACTCTTCGGTGCTTTTCCCGCTAAGTCATGTTGTCCTTTCTTCAGAAAGTGATCATTTGGCTTTCCCGCAACATCCTCACTCGGGGTATCTTATAAGACCACATTTACTATTGAAATAAGAAATGTTATAATTTCACCATAAAGGCATCACAGAGAACGATCTTTTAAAGAAAAATATCCAGACACATATCTTTGTAGGAAACATTATTATGGTGAGCTCCGGAGAGAGCTTTCTGAAGTGTCCCAAACTGCAATTTATTTCTGGAATACTGGGATCCTAGTTCAAGGTGACATAAAATATGAGGTCAGCATGAGTATCTAAAATACACAAAACAAAACTGAGAGTTGCTAACACAAAATCAAGACCAATAAATAGGCCAGGCACAGTGGCTCATTTCTGTAATCCCAGCACTTTGGGAGGCCGAGGCAGCAGATCACTTGAGATCAAGAGTTCAAGACCAGCTTGGCCAACATGGTGAAACCCCATCTCTACTAAAAATACAAAAATGATCTGGGTGTGGTGGTGCACCCTTGTAATCCCAGCTACTTGGGGGGCTGAGGCATGAGAACAGCTTGAACCCAGGAAGCAGAGATTGCAGTGAGCCAAGATCCCACCACTGCATTCCAGCCTGGGTGACAGAGCGAGACTCCATCTCAAAAAAAAAAAAAAAAATCAATTAATAAAAAGTGTCAGAGATCTTAAATTTTTTAGAAGCCTATACCTACCAGCAGCATAAGGGAGCCTGGACATCTAGATCTCACAAAACTACATTACAGAGTTAACTTCGTCTCTTTGGATATGTTAGAGATTTACCTTAAGTTTTCACATGTATAGTTTTTACTTATTATAATAAAACTGTTTAAAATAATGAAAGTTAAAAGTCATTGAAGGTGATTCATATATTTAGGACAAGTGGCTTTTAAATGCACAATTGAAACTCCTATTATGGTTAGTTAACCTATAATAACTCTGTTGAGTTTGTTTCAGCCATATATTATTTCAGCTAGGGAAGAGCTAATATTTGCAAGGAACCTACTAAATTCTATGCATTTTAGATAATTTCAACTTTATTTATTGCTATCCCCTGCGCTACTTTGAGTTCCTCCAAAAGGGGACCTTCAGATGGGATTCCAGTTCAAAAAGTTGACTCAGGAGGTGAAGGAAACACTGCATCACTGCATGGGAGTGGGAAAGTGAGACAGAGAAGGCAGCCAGTAAAGGCGTTTTTCCAAACTGGCTACTACTGTGGGCGACTAAAGCCTAACCCTGCTGGAAAGTAAAATCCAGAAGCCGCTGTAGAACATATCTGAGTTATCCTACCCAAAGGGCAAGAAAGGTAGTATGTAGGTGAGTTTTTAGCAGCCAGCTCTGGAAGAAGATGGGAGAGCTCTGATTTGCAGCATTTGCCAGTTTCTGTAGTGTAAATGCTCCCACCATGGCCAATTTCAAGCACCAATGTGACATCATTGAACTTAGAGTTTGGAAGAGGTATGCACTCTAGGCTCTCAAGTTGATGCAAGCCACCTCCAGCACGCTATCTGCAACTCGCATCGTTGGCTAAGGACTGCTTAGGATCAGGAGCAGAGCTCACTTCTAGCCGGCCATATACTCAGCAAATTGAGTGTCACAAGCCAGACAGATACAGGTGCTGCCGTGGAAATCTGGCTTACATGCACCAAGGTAGTGGTAAGGTGAAAGGAAAAGGGCGAGGCCCCAACAGTGACTACTACATCCCCATATTAATGATGACTAAAGTGTGTACAGCTTGCCAAAAGTCACACAATCATGGAAGAGCTGAGATTCAAACACAGACCTGGCTGATAGCAAAGGCTTGTAGTCTGTGTCATGCTGTTCCTCCTATAGAAAGCTGTACATCTCACAATGCCTTAGTGAACGAATAAAACTGTATTGTTACTTAGGGTCAATTAGTCTGCTCTAACAAGTAGATCTAAATAGGCAATGGCTTAAGACAAAGGAATTATATTTGTGGGTGGGAACTCGAGTTATCTAGGGGACTGTCCTCCATCCAGTCATTCAGGGACCCTTTCACTCTGTTTCTCTGCCATCCTCTGGGCCATGATAGTCATCTGTATTCAGCTGTGCCATTTCTTGAAATCTATGGATCACATGCTGTTGATGAGAACTAGTCGCACGGCCATACCTAGCTGCAAGGCAGGCTGGAAAACTTAGCCACGGGCTAGGCAAGTGCTTCCCCACTACAGCTGTGTGGCAATGGCTGGGTGGGGAGAAGGACTTTGGTTGGCAGCTAACCCTCTCTATCACAGTTTCCCATAGAGTCTTTACGATATTATTGTTTTCCATTTCCTTGTATAATGAATTTTAATATCTATAGTAATTCAAAGGTAAATTTTTATGTCTAGTTTATGAAGATTTTTCAAAAATAAAATTTGAAACAGCTTGCTACTTTGGGTTACAAAAATCATGCAGAGTGTAGTATCCCTTTCTTCATTCAAAGGGGTATGTATTGGTGAAGGCCTTCATGGTAATATTTTCACTTGAGAAGCTTAAGGCATTAGAGAATAAAAGCTGTATTGAAGCAAGAACACTGAAAGAACTCATAAATAAGTTTCTCACTAAGAAAATAGCAGCTAACCATAGAAAAACAACAAAGATATTTTACATATATTATGTTATCATAATGGATACACACTGCAGCTTTGAGATTAAAAGAATGGGCTGTGGGCCCAGAATTTCTAAGTTCAAATCTCACCCCCACTGACTCTGAATAGTCTTGGTTAAGTTACTTAACCTCTCTGCTTCAGTTTCTTCACCTGGAAAATGGCGATGATGACAGTGCCTACCTCACAGCGTTATTGTGTTGATTAAATAAGTTAATATACATGAAGCACTTATCACTGTAATGGCACATAGTAAATATTTAATACATATTTATGTTTAATGATAATTTTAAACACCTTTTGTTCTCCAGAAACTTCCAGGATCCTCTTCCCCAAACCTTTCAGGTTTGTTTTGTGTTGCAGGTGGTACACACACCTAGACACATTTTTCTTTCCTTGTATGGGCTTCTATCCAAATATTCAATGCCTGTCGATTCTATGACCCGCAGCTCCATCTTGACCACAGTCTACTTCTCAAGGGTCCACCTCTTCCCTCACTCTACCAACAATCCCTTCTCCTCACAGAGGCCCCTGAAGTGCACTTTTAAGACCTGAGTTTACTACACTTCATTTTCATTAAACTTTCCTGAGTCTTCATTGCAAAACTTTCTGCTTCTTTTCTGCCATTCTATTTTTCTGCCTTTTAGATTCCCAGTTTCCCTGATCCCCCATTCCCGCCAATTGCCCCCAGTAAGAGACTCAGAATATAGATAGAGATAAATTCTTACCCTTTTCTAAAATGAATGCACAATTGAATTCGCAGATGAGGTAGTTTTATTTCAAGGAAGGGGAACTTCCTGTTAGGGAGGGAGTGTTGTGATTAAAGGTCAAATCCTAAGAACTCTTAGACAGTTGATGTTTTGTAACCATCTAAATCAACTCCTGTTCACTGAGCATCTACTGCATGCAAGGCACCGAGGTAGGGACCCTGTGGAGTGAGATGATTAAAACAAAATGGTCTCTGCTCCAGGGTCTCATAGGAATTGGAAAATGTGCACACTGACACAAGTGGCTCCAACGCAAGGCAGGCTTTGTAAATATCCAGAGGAAAAGGGCATTGTCTTGTTTTCTCTGCTCCCAGCACCTCTTATTCCTCCCAGAAAAGGGCCTGCCCCTTAGCAGGTGCTTAGCAGTACCTCCCTTGGACTTGGGCAGGAGACTACCTCTTGCCCTCTGTGTTTTAGAGTACATGATGTGTCACAGATTTGGAAATAGAAATTGACTCAAGAACACACAGCTGCCCTGATCACTGGGATCTAGTGCACAGTGGTGGTGGACAAACATCTGCTCTGGCGATCAACACTAGTGAGCCCCAGGGAAGCGCAGCTTCACATGCCTTGCCCCAGGGCCTTCAAATGTCAAAAAGTTTTGTGGATGTT
Source organism: Hylobates moloch (assembly GCF_009828535.3). Classification (NCBI taxonomy): domain Eukaryota; kingdom Metazoa; phylum Chordata; class Mammalia; order Primates; family Hylobatidae; genus Hylobates; species Hylobates moloch. The sequence goes on from NW_026652298.1 coordinate 6,289,293, forward strand.
GATGCCGCCACTGATGTTGGACCACTTTGGACACAGGGAGTACCTCACTGGTAGAAGTGTTCAATAAGAGAAGAGAAAAATCCGCTAACTTGTCAAATCTCTTCCCTCACATAACAGAAACGCAATGGATTCCTGAATAACATGTCACGTCCTGGTTGTCTGAGAGTCCATGTTCTTGTTTCCCTTTGTGTTCCATTTCATGGATCCCTAACTACTCACAATATATGGGCAATATTAACAACATTTGCACACAAACACTAAGGAATATTTTGCAGTATTAAGCATTATGTGTGACTTAGATTTGTATTTATATAGATTTGACAAAACATTTAAAGTATGTTGTCCATACATTAGCAACTATGTGGCTCTTGAATGCTAGAAGTTCAAATAGTTTTATTTTAATAAAATATTTAATAATCAAATTTTTTAAAGTTTTAGAAGTTCAACTTTATTTAAATCATTTTTATTTAAAATTTTGATGTTTGTCAAATTTGTATTTTGAATTGATTTTTACCTTTTAATAATAATAGATCATTGGACTGTTTCAAGTGACTGAACACAAATTATGTGAAATATCTTAATATAACAACATAATTAGTAATTTTGTTGAAATTAAAGCTAGAAAATTAATTTCATAAAAAAATTGCGAATTGCGTGTCTTTATTCCTCATTCAAACATTGTCAGCCCATTAATGGGCTGCAATTAAATACAACTGTCTTTGATATTTTGTCATATCAGTCATATAAAAGCCATAACTTTACATATAATATTCAATTTTGTCTTTATAAAAGTATACTTATCAAAGTGGGAACCTAAAACATATTTTACTTACTGTCGGCTTATATTTTAACTTTTAGATAATTAAAAATGTTGTAAGGGGCCTCTATCTGTATTCTCACCCTGACCCTGCAAATGTTAGGAAAGGGATTGGCCCAGGGGTGGTGTAGTGAGGGTTTTAGGGGTGAAGTGGATTTAAGGAAGTGTTTTCAGGAGAAGAGGAAAGAGAGCATGATATATTCCTGACTAGGGGGAACAGATATTTGTGGCTGGAGCCCAGGCCTCAGGACAGGATGTGCTATGGTGAGAACTGAACTGTCAATGGTGGAAAGTAAGGGAGATGATAGACTGGGAGTTCCACGAGGGTAAATGTCGTATCTACTTTGATCTCTAGGGTATGCACAGTGTCTAATAGGAGGTAATGCCCTTGATATTTGTTGAATGAATCAAAGAATGTAGATTCCATACTCTATGCAATGTGGAACCATTAAAGAGTTTGAGGAGAGAGGACAGAATCAGAAATGTAGTTGAGAAAGGTAACTCCAACAATAGTGGCTAAAGTGTATTTGAAAAGGTAGCTAGGAGAGGTGGAAAGACGAATTTTCTTAGTTATATGTTACTACAGTCATGCATCACTTAATGACTGGGATACATTTGATACATTCCGAGAAATGCATCATTAGGTGATTTTGTCATTGTGTGAACATCATAGAGTGTATGTACACAAATCTAGATGGTATAGCCTACTACACACATAAGCTATATGGTATAGCTTATTGCTCCTAGGCTACAAACCTATATAGCATGTGACTGTACTGAATACTGTAGGCAGTGTAACACAATGGTAGGTATTTGGGTATCCAAATATATCTAAACATAGAAAATGTACAGTAAAAATATGGCATTATAATCTTCTGGGACCACCATCATATATGTGGTCCCTCATCATGTAGCACATAACTATAGTTTATATCCATTGCATTTCTTCTTTATTTCCTGAACATACACATATGGATTTTTTTTTTATATATTAATCCTGACCTAATCAAGCATTTAACAATCCATAAAACTCACTGGTGTTCGGTACTATAGTTCTAGGTCTGCACTGTCCAATACGCCAGCTACCTGTGGCCTTTGAGCACTCAAAATGTGGCTAGTCTGAATTAAGATGTTAGAAATGGTCAGTGTAACACACACACCAGATTTCAAAGCGCCAAAAAGAGAAACTATCTCATTCGTAATACGTTATACATTGATTGATTACTCATGGAAATAATTAATATATGTAAAATAAAATATATTATTTGAATTAATTTCACCTGGTTTTAAACGCATCTACTAGAAAATTTAAAATTATATATGTGGCTTGCACTATATTTTGTTAGACAGCATTCTTCTAGTGCATGACGATTTTTGAAAATTTTTATTTATTTATTTATTTTTAGAGACAGGGTGTTGCTCTGTGGCCCAGGCTGGAGTGCAGTGGTGTGATTATGGTTCATTGCAGTCTGGATCTCCAGGGCATAATCCATCTTCCCATCTCAGCCTCCTGAGTACCTGAGATTACAGGTGTGTGCCGCCATGCCCAGCTAATTTTTTTTTTAATTTTTGTAGAGATGAGGGTCTCACTATGTCACCTAGGCTGGCCTCAAACTCCAGACCTCAAGTAATCCTACTGTCTCGGCCTTCCAAAGTGCTGGGATTATAGGCATGAGCCACTGTGCCCAACCCCATGCCAACTTTGTATATCTCTTTATAGCAGCTTTGGCCACAGAACAATGGAAATCAATTGCAAAGTGAAGGTGCGAATGCTGCAAAAGATGCAGAAGTGAACAGAGCCAATGAAAGTGGTCCTGAACTGCTCGGGTCACATGCAAAGCCTTGTGAATGCAGGATTCAGCAGAGTTGGACCAGGAAGTTGGTAAAAGGAAGAAAAAACTGACAAGGACACTAGTCTAAAGAAAGCAATTGAGTATTACAGGAGGATTTTGGGAAAATGTATGAACCCTTCAAATATTGTTTGCAAAAATGATAGCCCTGACTAAGCCACAAATGTCAAATGGAAAAAGAATATCTCAGCATGCATCAAAAAACAGCAACTACGATGGCCATTCAAAGAATTCAAAGAATCAGTGCAAGATTGTAAAGTGAGAAGAATTTTGCTTACTCTGAGGCAAATTAAATTAATAAGTTGTAGTTGTGTTCTTAAATATAAAATCCCAATTCAAGTACTTTTCATTATTTATTATAAAAATTAATTTCTGATTTTAAGAACATGCAAATACATGCAAAATGTTTAGAAGATTTATTAATAAAAGGGAATCATAAATATCTCTTAAGTATTTTACTTCAGCTTAAAACATACAAACAACAGTGTTTTGTTTTGGTTGGTTTGGGGGGTTTTTGGTCAATATTTGGCTGTAGGGCTTTAGTCTTTAGAATGTGGGTCCACCGTTTAGAGTTCCATGTACCTTTCCCATTGTCTACAATTTTCAGTTTTAGTTTCTTTAAAGCAAAGTGACAACTGATAGATACCTGCAAAGTAAATTCTAGGCTTGAATGCTTTCTTCCCAATCTTTCACAATGGTCATACCCACAACTAATTTGACAGATTTTTTCAGTGCCTCGCCTCAAATACTTCCTATTAACATATGGTAAAGGAAGAACACCTTTTCAATTAAGCATGTCCTCTGATTATTTTTCTCTTAAAAAATCAGTGTGTCCATATGCAAATGCATACTGACAACTTGAATATTCACATAAGTGATTAAAATAAAAATGACTAGAAGCATCAAAAACTATTGGAAAGACTGGCACTTAGGTTTCCCCGTGGTGATATGCGGTGGCTGGGAAGAAGTTAGAGAATTGTTAACTAGTTGATAGTGTTGCACTGGGTACTGCCTCACTTTGATCCCCAGTTTCAATAATTTTTCTCTCAAAGCATTTCACTTCGTTTTCACTGGAACAACTTTCTTTTTGCACACACATACTCAAGTTTTATTAATTTAATAATCGTGTAATATTTAATTAAATTTCACAAAGAACATTGTAATAGGTGGAATCAAGTCTGGGAACAATGGATCCTCATGGGACCCATAACTCACCTAGTGGGAACAGAAGTATGCAGGTGCACACCAGCCACTGGCCTGAGCATTTATTGTGCTGTATCATCCCTCTGCATGTTGTACACCACACAGTAATGGCTGGTATCTGTTACTGGATGAGTCAGCTAAATGCAGGCTGGTTAAGAGACCTTCTACTATAATGTCATTTACAGTGCCCTTGTAGGGAACCAATTATCCCAGTGATGACAGGATTTTCTGAATAAGAACATCTGAAAACACCTGGGAAGTATGTTGTCTGGAAAGAGCATGCAGAAACCAAATTCTAGCCCCAGCACTCCTGCAAGTTTTCCATAATAAATATTTGTAAGCTTGAAAGAACACCAGCTTTTACCCTATTCTCAAGGTTACATTAGTCTTTTATGTTTATCTGACATATAGATCTCACAAACAGCCATGAATATGTGAATACATTCACATACTGATGGATCTGGAATTCTACCAGTCAGCCTGATAAATACCCACTAATAAAAATATCTGTAGATCGGAATATTTTATTCATTTTTGTAGAAATGAAAAACAACAAACAATATCCTCAGAGGAGAAAAACTCCTGCATATGCACAGTAAGTGCTTACTAAATATATGATGAATAATGTACAGGCTGAAATATTTCTCCCAATGTATATTATGTCTGCTCATTCTAATATTTGTGATATTTATGTACAGTGAGGAAATACCCAGTGTCAAAGTGGATCCTCGACGTGAATATGCTGTAGGAACTGAAGCGTGATGTAGGCAGTTTCCAGAAGCACTATGTGGAGGCAGTGATCTGTAATGCACTGGTATTAAGGTTACTGAAATTGTCATGAAATTGCATGCGTGAAATCATTGCAAGGTTTACGTCCTAGTGAGGATGGAAATGAAGAGCTTGGAAACAGGAATTGGAGCTTTCAGTCTAGAAACAACCTTGGAAGAAATACAAGTCTCCTGAATGTTATTAAAGAAATCATATTAAGAGAATTCAGAGCCTACAGTACTTGATATTTGACATCCACCTCTCTGCAGTAACATAGAGCAGGATTGAACAGCACCAAAACCAGAGCTAGAGTCTTAATCACGCATAAGACTCAGAAACTTCTATTAACATACGGCAGAGGGAGAACACCCTTTTCAGTTAAGCATGTCCTTTGATTCTCTCTTTAAGAAATCAGTGTGTCCATATGCAGATGCATAATGACAACCTGAATATTTAAGTAAACAAAGAAAAAAATGACTCAAAGCAACAAAAACTGTGGGAAAATACCAACACTTAGGTTTCTCCATGGTAGTATGTGGTGGATGGAGGAAGTTAGAGAATTGTAGCTAGTTGGCCTGGCACGGTGGCTCACGCCTGTAATCCCAGCACTTTGGGAGGCCGAGGCAGGCAGATCACGAGGTCAGGAGATCGAGACCATCCTGGCTAACACGGTGAAACCCCGTCTCTACTAAAAATACAAAAAATTAGCCGGGCGTGGTGGCAGGCGCCTGTAGTCCCAGGTACTCGGGAGGCTGAGGCAGGAGAATGGCCTGAACCCGGGAGGCAGAGCTTGCAGTGAGCCGAGATTGTGCCACTGCACTCCAGCCTGGGCGACAGAGTGAGACTCTGCCCCAAAAAAAAAAAAAAAAAAAAACGAGAATTGTAGCTAGTTGACAGTGCTGGGCTGGGTAGCCCTCTCCCTTTGATCCCCAGTTTCAACCACTGTACAAACAGTCAAAAATCAGTTTTGCTGGAATCTCCTTTTTGCTTTGCAACTCTGGCTGAAGTCTTCCACTTACTTTTCTCACTTACAGGTACCTGAATATGTGTGTGCAAATTTAAAAGTCTTTAGATCAAAATAGGAACAAGGAAAGTTTATCCGTTTCAGTTTAGGATTTGGTGGGTGTGGCAATCCCGGAAGACCTGGGAAATAACTACTGTTTGGTTTGAACGATACATTTGACTGCCATTAAAAGAGCATATAATTATAGCCTAAATGTAGACTGAATTTTTAACAGATTTATCTGAACTTTCAAAATTTGTACCATTGGGTGTAACGATCTATAACTATCTTACGGGAGATGTTACAGCAGTTTTCAAATCATTGGGCTAATACGAAATCTGGACTTTTTAAAACCCCTCTTATCTAACCTGGTTACGCAGTTCACATTGTATCTGGGAAAAGGGCTTTCATTTTACCTAGTCTCCAGAACTCAATGGAATTATTCTGTAAATAGTTCAGGCTTTTGTCTAAATACGTGAAGACTGACAAGATTATCTCCGTGAGAATCCGCACCCCCCCCCCCCCACCTCAACCTCCCGCCTCCTTAATCATGTTTCACAAAGTAAATCTATAGACGCTCCTCCTGGGTTTTGGGAGATTCCCCATCCTAAACAAACCACCTGGAGGAAAGGAAAGAAAGGAAGAAATAAACGCAACACAGAAGTTCTCCTCAGTTGACAAAAGGTCAAAAATCATTAACGTGTAAATGTTGCTTTTTCCATCCCAAACCACCTTCTCACGTAGACTCTAGAGACTAGGAGGATTCACAACGCCGCGATGGGCAGCCGGGCCCTGCAGGAGTGGGGACAGAGGGAACCCGGCCGGTGGCCCGACCTTGCAGGGAAGAAGGACGTGCGGCAAGAAGCATCGGATTCGGGGAAGGCCGGGACCTGGCCGAGGGTGACATTACCGAGCACTTCCTGGCACAGCGCTGGTCCCCTCCCCAAACGCGCTATATGTGGTCCTGTACGGGACTGCCTTTCCCAAAGGCAGCCAAGGAAAAACTAAAGATCGACGGGGACACCCGCCTCCCTTTCTCGCCCCCACGGTTTCTCAGAGGCTGTGGGGACTCGGTGCGGGTAGGAGGTAGTTGTCCCAAATCAGCAGCTTCAGGATGTAAAGTATTACAGAAAACTTTGAAGTTTTGTTATCTGTAGCACAGGGACAGGGGTGGGACAATAGAGAAGGAATGTTTTCTTTTCAAAAGAAAACACAAACAAAACTTTATTTTTCTGGTCCGCGGCAGCCTATCTGCTGAACGTTGACTTGCTTTCGCTTTGCAGCAGGCGACGGTCCCGGGCGCCACCTGCGCGTCGGTGGGAGGCTGGTCCACGCCCGGGTCCCCCGACGCCCACTGCAAAAGGCAGTGCGAATGACAGACTGTAAATCCTCTCGCCTGCATCCCCTTCAAGCACCAGAAACCCAAGTTGGAACTAATTCTTTCTTTGGGAAGCTGCAACTCCCCTCCGGTGACCTCCCGCGTTGCCGGGCCGAGATTGCGGAGAGCAAGCGGCACAGCGCTGCCGCCAAGGCTCCTCCTGTCGCCGGTGTGGCCGGGATTACCTGGCGGCGCGGCGCGTGCAGCGCGCAGAGTCCAGGGCGCCCGCGCCCCCGCCCCCGCCGCCTCCTAGTCCACCTCTCCCGCCCGCCCTCTCGCCCGGCGGAGAGCACAGCCCACTCCCTCCCACCTGCGGCCGCCGGGCCGCCCTCCACCCGTACCTCTGCCGCAGGCCGGACCCAGTGCGCCCGCCCGTCGGTCAGTCCAGGCCAGGCGCCCGGTGGGCCGCGCTCACGCAGTTGGCGCAGGAGGCCTTACGCTAGCGGCGCAGTGCCCGCCCCCTGCGCTCTCCCCGCCCCCTCCCTCCCTCGCAGGGGCCGAGCGAATGTAGCCCGCGAGAGAAAATGGCGGCGGCGGCGGGGAAGCGCGCCTCGTCGTCGGGATTCCCGGGCGCCGGGGCTGCGAGCCCTGAGGCGGGCGGCGGCGGAGGAGCCCTCAAGGCGAGCAGCGCGCCTGCGGCGGCCGCGGGACTGCTGCGGGAGGCGGGCAGCGGGGGCCGCGAGCGGGCGGACTGGCGGCGGCGGCAGCAGCTGCGCAAAGTGCGGAGTGTGGAGCTGGACCAGCTGCCTGAGCAGCCGCTCTTCCTTGCCGCCTCACCGCCGTCCTCCTCGACTTCCCCGTCGCCGGAGCCCCCGGACGCAGCGGGGAGTGGGACCGGCTTCCAGCCTGTGGCGGTGCCGCCGCCCCACGGAGCCGCGAGCCGCGGCGGCGCCCACCTTGCCGAGTCGGTGGCGGCGCCGGACAGCGGCGCCTCGAGTCCCGCAGCGGCCGAGCCCGGGGAGAAGCGGGCGCTCGCCGCCGAGCCGTCTCCTGCAGCGGCCCCCGCCGGGTGAGCAGCGCGGCCGGGGTCGCGGCGGGGACTTGGAGAGCGGACAGAGAGCAATGAATGAATCTCGGGCACCATGCACGGCGTCCCGGGGCTCAGCGCAGCGAGGCTACGCGCCGTTCGCCGGGACCCACGCCCCTGAGCACCCCCCGACCCCTTCGGAGTCGGGCGGCGCCCCGGCCCCAGCCTGGGGGACCGGACGGGGACGTGCGGAAGAGTTTGTTATTGTTTGGAGACATGTGACAGGCGTGCGAGCCTCTCTGCGGGGAACCGTTGCGAAAAGGTGTAGGGGGCCACGGCTGGCTTTGTGGGACTCCTGGAATCGGGGCTCTCCGAGGAGCCCGGGGGCGGGGCACGGCCCTGCGGTGGCGCCCCCGGACGGGTGTCCCCGGGGCAAAGGCACTGGGGGGCGAGGCCCGAGCCTGAGGCGGGCGGTGGTCGGAAGAGGGGCGGGGTGGGTGGGAAGCCCGAGGTCGGGTGGGGGACTGAGAGGGCGGAAGAGAAAGTAGCAGGTCCCAGCAGCCGTGACAGGCAGAGCCCCTCGGCCCGCCCGGGATCGAGTCCCTAGGCAGGTACCGCGGGCTGGGCCCGGACGCAGGCGGCGCGCCCCCAGCGCCGGCCGCAGGGCTCCAGGAGGACGGCTCGGTAACGCCTGTCAAAGCGGTGCGGCGGGAGGTTGCACACTCACGGAGGCTTGCAGTCCTTTAGGAAGTGCGGTTTGTCTAATTGCAGCCCCCAAGGGGCTCTGTGAGTTTTCCTGGGAATGCGAACTGCACTGCTAAGTCACTTGAGTGACTTCTGTTTGGAGTTTGAATTTGGCCTTTGAAGTTTGCATTTGGCGGAGTGGTGTAAGAGCCAGGACCGGATGTGTCAGCCATTCAGTTTCAAAGCAGTGGTGACTGCTCCCCGCAGCCCCTCCGGCTTGGCCCGGTGACCGCGGCGCGGGTGCAGTGCTTCCTGCTCGGTGCCCTGGCGCGGGCCGCCCGCTGAATTCCAGGGCCACAGTGCGGTGGGCTTCGGCTCAGATGCGTCTTCTGGTGCATATGAAGTACAGTATGTGTAAGGTAGTTCAGACCAGAGGTTTATTGGCCTCGTCCATTTTTGGCTACTGGAAATTTTTATGTTAAAGGCAATTCTTTTAAGTGTGACAGCTACATCCTTGTTTGTTTTTTAAAAACTTGAGTAACGTATGCAAAGCACAGAGTCTTGATGGGTATTTTGAGTTGCTGGAAATGTTTTTGTGATAGTCCCTCGTGGCCCTGTAGAATTCCCTGACCTTTATTATGAGAATAAAGCGTGTCATTTTGTGAGACGAATTTGACAGTAGGAGTCCTTGGTTTGGATTAATTATCTAAAGTGATCTGGCATTTTTTGTGCACTTGATTATTTGCTTAAAATCACGATCCATTTAATATTTGGAAATCCCCTTCCTCCCCCCAAGAACTAAAAAATATGCTTCGCACTGTACCATGGCACTGCTGAGACCAAAGGAGATTTGTGACTGATACAGTTGTGTGTGCACTTGTACATGTAATTTATTCTTACAAGAGTTATGTACCTCTATAGTTTTCCTGTTTCTGTGCAGATTGTATTAAAACTTAACTAGAATAATTCTTTGAAGGCAACTTCTACTTTAAATAAATTCCAGATAAAAATTTTTAACCCCAAGTTTAAGAAATTGTATCTATTCTTATGAGACCTAATTTTTTGGATACAATAAATAATTTAGCAAACGTCAGCATTCTAGTCCTCTTAATGAGCTGTGAATATAGTAGAAGAGCATCCACTGTAACAATAATGTACTGAAATTGTTTAATGTTGTCTCTTGACACAAAATAAGAGGACTAAGGTGGAGGCAGATAGAATTTAGGGACTAAGTAATCTATGCTTAGTATTTGCGTTTTATAACCGAGGTTTTTTCCCCTTTGCTTAAAGTGTAGATTATAATTGCACAGTATAAGAAAATAATGGGCTAGTAAGGATAATCTTTTTTAAAGAAATTATTTTTACTAGTCAGAATGCTGTTGGTTTATCCCAAATGTCATAGGTAAAGATTCCATTTATAGTAAAATGTTGATTCTCTAACCTTATGAAATATAGTGAATTTTTTTTTCTTAACAATTGGGTTGAAATTCATTTGAATCTGTTGGTATAAAACTTTGTGGGGAAAGGGCTTATATCTTATTTGTGTGTGTATATTTTGTATTGCATATTGGTTATGCTACATTATTACTTACCATTTAAATTAAAGTTTTAGAAAAAAACCCCTTAATTATAGCCAACTCAATAAAATATCAATTGAACTTTATGTTTTACTTTTTTTTGACAGTTGTTAAGTTACATTCATACTTCCAAGAGGAAAATCTAAGATTTTGAAATATTTGAGAGTTCTGTGATCTTTTAATTTTAGAATTTCCTTCTGATCTTTGAATGTAGAAAATACACTTTGAATTAGAAGTTATATAAATAAATAATACTTGTATTTAAATAGAAGATTTTAAGTTTGTCCCACTTTTTCAGGGTAATAGCTGAAATCAGTGAAAGTGCCTGTAAGTGGCGCCCAAGGGTTTGGAATTTTTCCTTATATTACAGAATTTAGGGGCTTTTTCTTCCTATTTACTGTCTTTGAAGAAAAATTACAGTGTTACTCTCCATTGAACAGCCTATTGTGAGTTTGGTAGATATAATTACCCCATCCTATTTTTGTAACTTAAAAAACCAAACTATCAATTTGCTGGCCCCGTGAAAGAACAAGATATGCTGTACTTGTTAATGTTAGTTTTTGTTTAAAACTAAAGATATTTCACAGGCTGCTTTTATATCCTCGTATGGCCCTCTGATTTCACTTCCTTTTTAAAGCTGTTAGGCTAAAAATACAATTTAGTGATCTTTTACTAAAGAGGAGGTATAAGAGCATTATTACCTAAAAATTACTCTTAAAATGTTAAGTGGGTGACTTTATAAAAATAAAGGTAGTCACATAAGTTAGTCTTCCATGAATTTGTAAGTTTTTAGTTAAGAATGGTCTCAGTTTCATTTTAAATCAGGTAAGAAAATTAATGCATTCTTCAAAGATGAACCTTAATAAATATAATTCTGGAAGAGAAATATCAGAGCTAGAATTGTTGCCAACTTTTATTTTCTTTTCATATCTGATTTTGGCAAGAGTGACTGGTTAACCAACATTCCTTAATGTACGATTTCCAATACACTATAACTCCATTTTGTTAGATACGAAAAACAGGAAGTAGCCCTGTTCATTGATATTCTTTTACAACTTCCATAGTACCTCGAGCATAATATGTTGCATGTTTTAGAAATGGCCACTGACTTGTCAACTTGCAGATTTCAAAATGTGGGAAGAAAGGAGTGTTCTTTTGCTTTCAACAAGAGCAAAAAAAAACCAGCTACAGCTTGCCTAGGCTGAGTCGGCTAATCAGTCCTTGACACTGGCTGTGTGCATCCCAAAGGAAGAAATGAGGGGGTGGCAAGGTAGTTAATGGGGAATGGATTACCGTTAGGAAAAATATGGGGCATTCAGAAATGCTCTCAGGTAGAAAGCACCACTTTTGCATTTTGTACTCCAGTCATCATCTTGGGTTGAGGGCTGTCTGTTATACAGAAAGCGATGGGAAAATGTGTCATGGAAAAGTAGTAGTTTCTAGAGGCTGCTTAGGAACTGCGTATATATTACACCTCTAATCTTGGAATTCTTTGCTTCTATCAAATATATCAAGTATAGACTTGGTTGTTTTCCTTAGTCCTCGTCTCTTTCTATATCCTAAGTTAAAAGCTAAAGCAACTTAAACATGTAAATGGTAGACTATTAATGTGAGGAAATGTGTGAGATTAGGAGTAACCCAAAGTTGTCTTTAAGAAGTTATTTAAGAACATGTTTAATCATGAAAGAAATAATCAGGGCCGGAATTAGTAAATGGTTCATCGCAAAGCGTGAGATTAGTCAGATACTCTTTTCAGTTTGCAAAAATATGTTAGGATTTTATCTGTGGCTTAAAACATACTCATTGAGCGTATAGATATGCCTAGATACCTTTTATATAAGCAACTTTTTTGCCTTCTGTGTGTGTGTATAATATCTATTATACGTATTATATATGTGTTTATATATAACCTCATTTGATCATCACTGCAGCCCCCTAGTGTAATTTCTGTTTTCTGGGGGTGCAAACTCATCTGAGATGGTAAAGCCTCATGATTACACAACTAGAGGACAGCTAGGATTCAATCCCAGGTCAGTCTGACTCCACAGTCCATTTCTTTCCACTACTCTGCTTCTTCCATTTTCTTTTTCAAATTAATAATCAAATTAATTGATTATTTTTAAGGAGAAATTTCTTTTGCAGGCATTCTGATAGACCATGAGCTAGGTCTCTACCCTGTGCTAAGTTTGCCTGTTAATATGTATAATAGGTGTGTTTCTGTAACCTGGCCTTGTGTATGTAATACAAGTAAACTGTATTTGGATCACCCTATCATGTCAGCCAAAGAGGATTAGTCATTAGTGTTGAATGTTTCTTAGATTTATTGATTTGTGCTGTATTAAATCATAAAGGAGATAAAGAAGCTGAAATTAACATGGTTCATTCATGGTAATCACACAGGAAGAGAAACTTTTAGTATTGCTAGACCCTACCGCTTTGTTATTGTTGTAGATTTCATCCATTCAACATTTATGAACTTCTGCAAGGTGGTGGTCTTGGGTGGTGGAGAAAAAGATCACGAGTGCACAAGCTGTTTCTGTCGGTAGGTTGTAGTATGAACATGTTTCACAATACCGTATTAAGCGCTTTAAGAGAGATGGGGATACAGAGGGGATACAACATATTAGTTTCAAACTATTTCTGCCTATTTTCTCATAAGAAGAATATATACAAAACTGCATGTTCAGGCATGATTTTTTTTTCTTCCAAGAGAAAATTAAAAAGGAGACATGGGGAGCAAGAAATTCAACATCTGCTACTGCTAGTTCTGAAATTCTGTTTTTATTATTAGTAACAGCAACTCTGCTAGTTACGAAAACAACATGGAGAAATGTAAAATATTCTTTAGGGCATAAGATGATCAAGAAGATAGCCTTGTCTTTATTTACTCTATGGCATGTCATAGGTGATTGAGTTATGTTTGGTATGGAAGGGAGTTCTGTATTGTTAGTGATTGAGTCCTTTGGAATACCAGGCTGGTTTGATGCAGATGTTAATTTGATCGAGATGTTGTAGAATACTAAGAGGAATTGTTAAAACTCACCAAGTGTGTAATTCTGCAAGTACACATCTGTCACCTGGGAATTACTAAACCATCAGACCTCTTGAAGACTGGAGAAAGTGCCTGGAGCCACATGGTACAGCCTACACAGTACTGTGGTTAGTGCGTTAACTAAGTTCGTCACCTGTAAGCATAATGATGGATAGATGTGGAGTGAGAACAGGGTCAGTACTGGGGTGTAGGTGGAAGCTTTGCTCTTGACAAGTGTTATCATTCCTTTTCTTTTTTTCTTTTTAAATTAGAAATGGGTTCTCACTATGTTGCCCAGGCTGAAGTCGAACTCTTGGGCTCAGGTGATCTTTCCACATAGCTGGAACTACGGGTGCAAGCCACTCTGTCTGGCTTTACTTTTCTTCATTGCCTAAACAATAATTTAAGTTACATGTTATCACATAATCTTCAAACTGGTCTTATGGCATTCTGAGTACTAAACATCAGTCGTTAACAGACCAAGAATTTTATCTGATTCTTTGCACCATCTCCCAGCATCTAGACTAGTGTCTGGCACCCATGAATATTAGGTGCCCAGAAATGTTAACATGAATTAATTTTCCCAAAGTGGTTAAATTAGTATATCTGAAGATTAACTTACTGTAGCGTGATTTTAATCATGATCTAGCTTAAGACGAGTTTTGAAGGCAAGCACCGTTTTTTTTTTTAGAAGTTTTTATATATCGTTTGGTATTTATTTATTTATTTTTGAGACGGAGTCTTGCTCTGTTGCCCAGGCTGGAGTGCAGTGGCGCAATCTCTGCTTACTGCAGCCTCTGCCTCCTAGGTTCAAGCAATTCTCCTGCCTAGCCTCCTGAGTAGCTTGCTGGGATTACAGGCATGCCCCACCATGCCCAGTTAATTTTTGTATTTTTTTGTAGAGACAGGGTTTCACCATGTTGGCCAGGCTGGTCTTGAACTCCTGACCTCAAGTGATCCACCCACCTTGGCCTCCCAAAGTGCTGGGATTACAGGAATGAGCCACTGCGCCCAGACCATTGCTTGATGTTTAATAGCAGTAGTTGGCATTTAGCAAGCAGTCATTGATAATATTGACCAATTTTATATAATGTGAGCCTTCTAATAATTAGTGTAGTTACAAAATAATTGGAGCCATGCCCAAACTTTCAAATATTGAGAAAATTGAATTCCTGGTATTTGAAAGTGTCTAATTATTTGAGTTAATTGGTAAGCCCTCCTAATTTTCTACTTAACCATGACACTTCTTCTGTGGTGCCCATCTTCATCCTCTTGAACATTGATACTGGAAGATTCCCAGAGTGGTCCTAGGCCTTCTCTCATTCTGTCTTGTCCATCCCCACCCCAGTCTTATTAATGCCCTTAGATCAGTTATGGACCATTTACAAATGATTGCAGAGTTTATTGTCCTAACCATGACCTCTCCTAAAGTCCAGAGCTACACCTGGCTACATGACACCTGTGCAGTCAGATATCTAAAACCAAATTAAAGATCTTCCCTAAACCTTCTCCTAACATGTTCCCTGCTCATTAAATGGCAGAACCAGAACCCAGGAGTCACCCTTGACACCTCCTCTCACCTCCTCAGATTCAGTCCATCCTTAGGTGCTGGCAGTTTGACCTGTTATCACACCCCTAGCCAGGTGCCCATTGTCTCTCATTTCCACTAACTTCGTAGCCTCCTTGCCTGATCCCTGTGTCCTTTCTCCTTTGCTGTCCGTTCCAATCTGTTCTCTGTATTAGGTGGCCAGAGTGGTCCTTTCCAAATGTAAATCTGATCATAACTTCCTCCCTACAGAAAAGTAAATGTAATTTAATTTTAAGATGTTCAGATGCCTTCCATTTGGATAAAGACCAGGAAATCTTTAACATGCCTGACCGAGTCCCTGCCGGGTCGGGCCCCTGTCTGCTTCTCCAGGCCCATCTCAGCTCACACTTGCGCTTGCTCCTTGGCAGGGTTGTGTGCTTTCATTTCCTCAGACTCACTCACTGCCTTCTGCTATAGGGCCCTCACATGCTCCCTCTGCCAGGAACACTGTTTCTTCATAAAGTCAGCTCCTCGTTGCTAAAATCTTAACTCATTGACACTTCCTCAGGGAAGCTTTCCCTGATCCGCCCAGACTGGCTTTGTAGCAGGGTATCCCTACTGTCAGTGTTGTGCTTTTACATTTATTATCTCATTTGATGAATGACTGCCTTCCCCCTAGCACCTAGCAAGATGCCTGGCATAGGGTAGACACTGCATAAATATTTGTTGAATAAATGAGTGAGAGGGATAATGGCATGGCATGTTCAAATTAGTGGATCCACTGTTTTTCCTGTTTAGTCAGACATAGTTTAGGACATAGCTGAAAAGGTGTTAAATGGCAAGAGTCTAGACTATTGGTGTTTCAACACTGTAGATTTGTGATAGACTCATTCAGAGGTACCTGGACTTGTAGACGTGCCTAGTGGCTCGAGTGAAATAGCACAGCTTAATGTAGTAGAGAGCAAATAGCTATACTGCCTGACAACTTTATAGGTAAGAAGAGTCTGCTATGTGTATATAATTATTCTGTACTTAATAGGGAGTTAAAAATGTGTGTGTATATATATGCATTTATATATTCACACATCTGTGTGAATAAATATACACATAAAGGTGTCATGCATTAATATAATTATTTTTAAAGTTCTCAGAATGTCATCTAAACTTAAGATATCATTTTTAGAATTCTTGTCTGATAACCCTACTTCATCCAAAATTCATTGATTTGATCATAATTCAACTTGGGATAAATGAAAATTCACATTTCCATTGAAGAAAATATTTGTTAGGCAAGTACTCCATGAGATTGCAGAAGCCAAGAACCCATGTAACAGAAAACATTTTAAAGTTTACTGTTGGTAAGTAAACCCAGCAGCAGCCTCTCATCTAGAACATGAGTTAGCACTAAGAAGTAAGAAAAAATGCTCTAAGCAGCCAAAGGACCTGTAACAAAATATGTGCTTTGAAGCACTTTGATTTTACACTTAGAAGAGTTCCCAGGGCATTTGCTCAGGATTGATACTTATTTCAGATGTTGTTCATGCAGTCTTGTTCATGTGGTGTTCCTAACATGCAGCAATTAGAAGCAGCCAGTTAGGAGGGATGGCAGTGTGAGTCCTGCAAGAGGCAGGTTCCCCAAAGGCAGCAGTGTTGGCACACCTGACAGTGAGAGGAGAGAGGGAGAATAGGACTCAAAACGTTGCAATCGGGGGCCACCTAGCATTGGTACAATTAGTTCCACCCAGGGTAGCCTCTGCCATTTAAAAATACACTCAGTGAAGTTGGAAAGCTTGTAATATAGATTAAGGAAAATTACTATCCAAGATAGTTACAGAAAGTGTCTTGATCTTTGAAGTGGTAAACCTCTAACTTTTCTATAAGATGTATTGCTGTAGCCTTGATGATACTGAATAAATATGTACTTTAGAATTACATAAAAATGAATGCTGCTTACCAAATGTCTTATCGATTATCTGTGTGGAAAAATCTTTTTTGTTATTGTTGACCTGAGTCATTTTATACCCTGCAGTTTCTTTAAAATGCTTAATAATCACCACTACCACTAATATACTGATCTTTTCCTTTTTTTTTTTAATTTTTAATTTTTTTTTTTTTTAGGCAGGGTTTTTAAAAATATTTTTCTTGCTACGAAGGGTTTGTTGGCACATCTGACTTTTTTTTTTTTTTTTTTTTGTGATGGAGTTTCGCTCTTGTTGCCCAGGCTGGAGTGCAATGGCACAATCTCGGCTCACCACAACCTCCGCCTCCCGGGTTCAGGCGATTCTCCTGCCTCAGCCTCCTGAGTAGCTGGGATTACAGGCACCTGCCACCACTTCCAACTTTTTAAATTTTTGTATTTTTAGTAGAGACAGGGTTTCACCATGTTGGCCAGGCTGGTCTTGAACTCCCGACCTCAGGTAATCCACCCGCCTCAGCTTCCCAAAGTGCTGGGATTACAGGTGTGAGCCACCATGCCCGGCCAGGTCTAGATTCTTAAATAACCAGATTTCAAGTTTTGTACAAAGATTGAAGGAAAGCTAGTCTTTAACCAGAAAGAAAAGGATTTGTCAAGAGATTGTCAGCCGTATCTTTGCTGACTCATTGATATTGTGGTGCCTAAGACGTCTTGGCTTTTGTGACAGAATCCTGCATACAACTTTCTCCAGGATAGTTCCTCCAGGAGGGACCCCTCTGCCAGGCACTGCGGCAGTCACATGTCCAGGCTGCATCTCTGCCCTGCCCAGCCTCTTCATCCTTGCATTCAGATCTCCATGTGGTTTAGGGTGCCCATCAGGGTAAACACTGCCATTGTCTCTTTAATTGCTGTGCTCTTACTCTTCTGGCTTTCACACCTTCAGCTTCCAATCAGTCACCAGTTCTTATTATTGCCACTCTCCTAGTAGCCTGAGAATCTGTCCAACTTTCTCCACTGCCATGACTGCTAACCCAGGGTCAGGCCACTGTCAACCTTTTCTTCACCCTCAGAATGAAGTCCAGACTCCATAACGCAGTTCAGAAACCCTTAGGGCTCAGGCGTCTGCCCACTTTCAGCAGCCCCTCGGAATGGTCTGCTCCCATCATTCAGCATCGTACTCATAGTTTTAGTCCCTCAACTGACCCTTCTTTTTTTTTTTTTTTTAAGAAAACAATTTTTATTTAAAAATTTATTTTATAAGAAGTATTGGCATGAATACATAGATAAGGCGTTTGAAATGGCTTCTCTGGTTGGACTGTTGAACAGCTGAATTCCAGCTCTATCCTGCAGCTGATCACCCTTCTTTCTCGGCGTGCCCAGTGCTCTTACCTCGATCTAGAATACTACTTCCAGCTCCGTGGTGAGGTTTTGTTTTGTTTTGTTTTTATTCTCTTTGCAATAAAGAATTATTGGTATTCCACTAAAAAATAAACGTGGCTTTGTAGAAATCAGTGCTATGCTGTGAATTCTGCCGAACTCTGGTTTAACGTTCCTCGATATCTGAGTTATATTTGCTACTTTTAAGCCTTTTTAGTTTTTTTCTCTATCATTGTACATGTAGTCAGGTCTTTCTGAATGACAGTGTTTACAAAGAGATGTTTGTAAAGCACACATTATTGTAAAGTGAATCAGATTTTCTTATTTTGTGTTAAAAGCTCAGAGGTGTGGTCTCAGGGAAAAAATGTTGCTGCCAACCTACATATTACTGTCCTTGAGAATAATCTGAGACCTTCACAGGTCAGACAACAGATATGCTCAGATACTTCAAGCGGAGAGCTTGGTGACGACGTAAGCATCACAAGGTTTAAGTCAGCTGCTGGACCTCCACAGACAGGGTCCCAGCAAGCTGACAGGTTGTAGGTGAGCAAGCACGTTAGATGTGAGGGTCACTCACATCCCTTTTTGTCGGATCTATGGATGTTCTCCTGAGAAATGAAAGGGCAGATCAGTAAGCATGCTAGAGCGTGTGTCTTCAGTCCTGCTATCACTCCTGAGGAGGAGATGTCCATGCCTTCAAGAAACACTCAGAGCTGCCAGCCAGGCACCAAGGTGCTGGGAACACAGCAGGAGGGAAGTCTCCACCACTTGCCTGTGGAGGAGCTTACCTGATGACAGACAGTGCAGGCCCCAGTCCACTGTGAGTCAGGGAGGCATCAGGAGGCTTTTTTGGGAAATGTGAGGTGGAGCACCAAGCCAAGTCCCGATAAATGTGGAGGAATGAACCAGGTGAAAGGAACTTGCAAGGAGGTTTTGTGGCCTGGGGGTGGGAGAGAACACACAGGCCCAGAAATCAGCAGTCTTAGGATGGCATGGAGGACTGCAAGTATAGTTCAGGTAACTCGGTCAGAGTGGAGGCAGGGTGCAGGGACCAAGCTGGGACACGATTTCTGGCTCTGGCCAGAGAAGAGAGCTCTCTGCCTCGTATTGCCCCCACTGGCCAATCCTTGAATCTCAGCATTTAGGACAAAATAAAAAAGCCTTTGTAATTTGACAGGTAACCACAGAGTGTTAGGAAGTGGGTCAGGAGGCCCCAAGAAGGATTTACATCAGAGCTGGGACAAGACAGTCTGGGGTCACAAATCTGGGAGCTGTGGCTTTTGTACTTCAGTAGCTCCATGTAGTTTCAGAGGTTCACAGATTGGGAAGTGTTCTCATGGCAAAATGAATTCCATCCACTGTGGTCCTGAATTTGGTTTTGGAACTACATGTTTCCATTTCAGAGACCATGCACTGTAGTGATTAAGAACCTGGGCCTTGCTGGGCGCCATGGCTCATGCCCGTAATCCCAGCACTTTGGGAGGCTGAGGTGGGTGGATCACCTGAAGTCAGGAGTTCGAGACCAGCCGGGCCAACATGGTGAAACCCCGTCTCTACTAAAAATACAAAAATTAGCCGGGCTTGGTGGCGTGTACCTGTGATCCCAGCTTCTCGGGAGGCTGAGGCAGGAGAATCACTTGAAACTGGAAGGCAGAGGTTGCGGTGAGCCGAGATCGCGCCACTGCACTCCAGCCTGGGTGACATGACAAAAACTCCATCTCAAAAAAAAAAAAAAGAACCTGGGCCCTAGGAATTAGACCTGTTAGCTACTTGGACCCCAGGGAAGTTACTTCTCTGAACCTTGAATTTCTTCTCTCTAAAATGGGATCGTTGGTGGTATAATGAAGCACCATTCTTGATCCAGAGAAGTATTGAGTTAGTACTAACTATAGATAATACTCTTGCAAGTAACTATCTATGCTCACTACTTAAACCTTTAACCTTTTAGGGTGAGGTTAAGAGCCTCCCCCAAGGTTGCTGTGCTACTTATCACTAGGTTAGCAAAGGCAGTTTGTGTAGATAATGCATCATCTTGATAACAATACATTTTCCCCTGTTATTTTGAAATTTATTACTAGAAAAACAGAAAATGGCAACTTTCAAAATTCTGTGATATGGGATAAAGCATCTCCTCAGGCTTCTCATCTTTGTGACCTAATGCAGGTTTCTTGGTCTTGTTTTCTCGTCTGAAAAGAAAAGATTGGTTTACATAATCTCTCAGTTCCCTTCAAGCTCTAGCAACTCTCCAAAAATTTAACTTGGAAATTACTTCTTGTGGCTAAATTTAGCTGTAATTATTGAAACAACAATTAGTTTTTTGAACTTACAAACCCTTGGAATTTTAAACCTGGGTAACAACTATAAAGAGAAATGCAAATGAAAAGTAACAGAAGCTTAGAAAAAAGAAATCATGTTTGTCAAGCAACATTAAGTGATGAGAAAATATGTTTTTTAAAAAGCTTAATAACTGCTAGGAGAATATTATTTTGCAAATTGGAGAAAATAAATTAGGTCAAAGTCATTAGCATGTTTGTGTTTAGCAAATACTACCTTAGGGGGCGATTTTTAAAGTAACTTTAATTTTTTGACAACTTTGCTATTAAAAGCTATCTTTTTCTTCTCAATGTTAATTGTATAAAGAAGGGATGTTTTTGGATATAACCTCTAAAAAAGCTTCTTCTTTGACTTCTTCCTATGTTTATAAAGACCTTTTTGTAAATAAACATATATATGCATCTTTTTTTAAGTTAAAAATGCATCGCTTGGTAACAATCATATTGCTTCCTAATCGTGAAAATTTACATTTAATTACATTTTAGGGGTTTTTTTCATGTAATTTGGATAGAGTTGACAGCTACTAGAAAATGCAAATGCATTTCACTATTAATCCTATTATTTTGGGCTCAAGTTCTAAAAAATTATGACTTTCAAATAGACTTGGAATAAGACTTTAACTGATTTAATCATTGTAATTGCACCAAGTTGAATTGTATTCACAGAAACCACCTTGCCTGTTGCTGTTTTTCTTCTTTTTTTTTTTCTCTTTTTTCCGAGACAGGGTCTCACTCCTTCACCCAGGCCGAAGTGCAGTGACATGATCATGACTCACTGGAGCTTCAACCTTAGCGGGCTCAGTTGATCCTCTCACTTCAGCCTCCAGCGTAGCTGGGACCACAGGTGCATGCCACTATGCCTGGCAAATTTTTTTTTTTTTTTGTAGTGGCGGGGTTTTGCCATGTTGCCTAAGCTGGTCTCCAACTCCTGGGCTCAAGCAATCCACCCGCCTTGGCCTCCCAGAATGCCAGGATTACAGGTGTGTGCCACTATGCCAAGCCCGCATTGCTGTTTTTTATACACAGAACTGAAACTGTTCCTGATTCATTGCAGAGCACATGGACATTCAGCAGTAATTACTTTCTGTCTTGGATTCCTGGTAGTAAAGAATGCTTGATCCTTCCTGCTTCTACTCCAACCCATGCTAGTTCTTATTGTGATCAGTTATTAGATATTTATTTGGGGCACTTACTCTGTGCTGCTAGCACTTGATTTCCAGATAAGGCTGTGATCAGGAATAGAGCAAAGTCTTTTGAATCTTGGTCACCTCAGCACCATTCTGTAGCTAGTTGTGACTGATGGTGATAACTGGCTGTAGGTTTTGTTACCAGTAAATAAGGCAGCTAAGCTGTCATCTGCACAATGCAAACTGAAATCATCCTGCAGTTTTTTAAGTGGATACTAGGACATTCCCTCCATTGCAAGATGATTTGCTAGGACTAGAGTTTTAAATAGTGCTGAGGACACACGAGAACAAAGCCTTCCCTTTTTGGGCTCAGGTCCAAAAAAGCAGTTTTGGCATTAAAGAGAAAAGGTTTATGTTCAAGAACTTCTTGCTTTTTCTTCTCCCTCTTACTTCTTGGACCAAGTGTTGGTGATAAGATACAAAACCGTTAGTGTCTGAAGTACCTCTGAATCCAGCAGCCTTCTAAAGAAATGTGATCAGAATTATATTGTGTAATATAATGCTTTCTTCTTGTTGAAGATGCCCCCAGAATACCGATAGATGTCACAGATTTTGCAGATTATAATTGTGAATTTAAAATTTAAAATGTCATAGATTTTAATTACTAAAAACAAATTAGTAGACATTTCTTATCTGAGTAGAAGATACTGTTGACCATACCGTAATCCACATTTTTTTCCCCAAGTTCCGTCTCCGTTTCTTGTTTTACTTTCCCTCCCTCTCTCTTAAACACATATATACTACCTACCCCACCCCCATACATATACAGGTCTTGCTAAATTACTGCCTTTTCACTCCAAATGGCCAAGTTGTTTTGGGACTTGGTGTTCCAGGATCTTCAGTAAGCCTCTTACACTGGGTTCTGTGCTGTAGAAGAGTTGCTATAGTGCTGGTACACACACATTTTCTGTAAATTTCTCAGTTCTTTATTTAAAAATAAATATTTTATAGATCATTTGTTGAGCATTGATAGGGTTTGTGTTTGTAATCAAATGCTGTCTTTCTGCTTTATATTTTGGATTACCTGTACTGTACTTTTTACACCTAGTCTGACTTCCTGTCCTTACACTATTGGGTTACTTCTGCCCCAGCTGTATCATTTTGTGTGTATTTAGAGCACGTGAGCTAAATCTTATATTGGTTAAAGAGTTTAAAAATCTGTCACAAAATTTAGCCCAAAGACACAGAAAATTTTATGTTGTCATTTACTGTTTTTTTTAAATATGTTATCTAGGATTGATTTTTTTTTTTGTAATGCACTATAAGAGATTGCCTACATTAAAAGCATTGGTAACAGCACTTAAATGTTTTGTAAGAAGTTTCTGCGTAAGGAATATAATATATTTAAAATGTTAGTTCATTCTTTCCCATATGCTTAGGTAGCCATGTGTGTCAGGTCTTTTCAAGTACAGTATTCTTGCATTAAAATAGCCTAGAAATTTTATTTCAGCATTCCAGTTGTCTTCTATAACTTTTTTTTAACCCGTGAAAATGGGATAAAATGTTGGTTTTTTTTTTTTAGGATCATGTGTGTGAATTTGAGGTTCAGAGACTGCAGTCACTGCAGAGACCTGAAAGCCATTACTGTCTCTCCTCTGTGATTATATGTGTCCCCTGTGATTCCCACCTGCAGGATTAGGAATGGGAGTGAGAGCAGGGGATAGAAAAGGGAAGGTGGCAGAATCCATCGCAAACCAGTGAACTCGAAAACCTAATCAGGCTTCTTTCTAGGCAGGTTCTATAAGAGAGGAAGACAGACCACAAAAAATCTAGCCCTAATTTTTTTTTAACCCATGATTTCTAATGTTTATCTATTTGTTCATTTTGTAATTCGAGTTTAATCAGACCAACTATCAGGCAGGCATTTAGTTTGCACTTTCAAAAATTGAAACTTATGCATTTATTAAATGATATCCAGAATCATTTCCTTTTTCTTTTGGAACATTAAACGTTAATCCTTTTGAATATTCTCATGTATTTCAAGATACTTATGATTGCTTATGTAGCACTAATGCAAAAATTAAATGAATTCCGTGAGAATTCTTTTTTGACCTCACAAGAGTTAAGGAGACCTACTTTATGTGAAAGTGAGATTTTTATAGATAATACTTTGAAAACCAAAATTACTCTGATACTAAACAGTTTACTGTGTCTGTTAAAGTAAAAAACCTAATTGAATTGCAGTTGAAATTCAAGAGTCTAGACATGCCTTGTGGGCATATTTGATTTCCTCTTTCCACTTTTAGCTGTTGGAGAGGGAATTGCCAGGTGTCTTTAGTGGAAAGATATTTAACCTGCTGTCTGACTGCTTATTGTGGTAGATGAAGTGTTAGCACTGGCTCAGGCTTGTGAGACCGTTCCCCATTACTGTCCTAACACTTTGGCAGGATTTTGAGTAAAGTTACTTTATTTAACCTCTTTTGAGTTTGACCTCATCTATGAATTAGAAATAATGATACCCTTCGTACTTACAGAATTTGGGAAGAGCAAATGAGATGATGAATATAAAAACCTACCCTTTCAGAAGGGTAAAAATAAAATACTAGGATTTATGGTCATAGCATTTTAGAATTCGGAAGGACAACCTCCTGACTCTAAGCAGTGAAAGTGGCAAGGAAAAGGGGTTCAGCCGTTGTTGAGAGATTTCCTACTTCAGTACAGTGCTGGGTCTGGGATCCAGCCTCAATCATCCTAGTTTATTGTCACTCTCCTACTGTACTTATCTGAAATGGCAATAATAGTTAACTTCCTCTGTGCTTGGTACACTGGATGCCTTATCTACATTGTCTCATTTAAGTCTTACATCATCCTCGTGAATTTTGATTCCCATTTTACATATGAGAAATCAGAGACTGTGAGAGGTGAGGTATCCTAGCAAGGTGGTAGCACAGCTAGTGGGTGGCAAAGCCTGAAACTGAACCTTAGCAGTTTGACTTCAAGCCTGCGTTCTTAACCTTTATGATTATCTTTGCATATTTTTTTTTAAATCAAGAGTTAAGTTTGTTTAATCAAAACACAAATTTTATTATCTTGGAAAAATTATTCATTTCTTTGTCTTAGCTTTTATTCATTCTTCACATAGTGTATTATGAAGTCAAAATCATATGTAGTGATGAGTTTTTAAATTAAATTATCTATTTAGGTCTTCCAAAAATACAGAAAACATTAGTGAAGCATTTTGAGTTTTTTTTTATTTGTTTTTGTTTTGAGACGGAGTCTCGCTCTGTCACCAGGCTGGAGTGCAGTGGGGCTATCTCAGCTTACTGAAACCTCCGCCTCCTGGGTTCAAGTGATTCTCCTGCCTCAGCCTCCCTAGTAGCTGGGATTACAGGCATGCGCCACCGCACCCAGCTAATTTTTGTATTTTTAGTAAAGACGGGATTTCACCATGTTGGCCAGGATGGTCTTGATCTCCTGACCTCGTGATCCGCCTGCCTTAGCCTCCCAAAGTGCTGGGATTACAGGCGTGAGCCACCGCGCTCTGCCATTATTTTTTGGTTTTTATATGAAGTTCTTCTAAAATAAAGCAAGTTATAAACACAAATACATTTAGATTTCAGTGTTTTTACTATGCCAGGGAAGAGACACGGCTTCAGGGAAAAATGTAGTTGAACTTTGTTAATACATACATTTTTTGCCAGCAAAATTGGAGATATGCTTGGTGTGCACATACATTAAAAGCAATAATTGTTAACACTTTTGGAGTACTTCACAGAGTGCCTGCCCAGACTATCTGACATGCTTCACGTTTGGTGCCTATGCAGCCTTGCACAGTAGTAAGGGGAGAGTGAACACTCATGACCTCCTGCTGTCTATGCACACACTCCCTCCCCCACAATGCCTCAGCTCACACCTGAGTATCTCTGTGCATGCTCCCAGGGAGCTTGCTGCAGTACCTTAGGCATTCTGAAGTGTATGTCTTT
The DNA here is from genome assembly GCF_009828535.3 of Hylobates moloch. NCBI lineage: Eukaryota > Metazoa > Chordata > Mammalia > Primates > Hylobatidae > Hylobates > Hylobates moloch. Next base: position 6,314,834 of record NW_026652298.1, read on the forward strand.
ACAACAAGACACACTTGTTAAAGCTCTTTACAAATGGGCCGTGGCGGGGGCGGGGAAAGCTGGTTTTCATTTCCAGTTATTTTAAATTTAGGCTTATTTCACACTTAAGCATTATTTTAATTAATGTGTTTAATTAAAAGAATTAATTATTCTTGGTAATTATTCTTGGTTGGTAATGCCCTTTTATTAATTTGAGTAAAGATGATATCTAAGGCCAGCATCTAGTATTAAGTTATGCCTAGATGGACTTCTGTTCATTTATTCTGTTACTAGTGGTTGTTCTTTACTTGTGAAATAAGTTAACGAATGCCTGCCTGTCACATGTGGGGCCTTTATTTTGTGTTCAGCAGGCACCTTCTTTGATAATTATAAAAGAGCTTAGTGACTCTGAGAGAATTCAGTAATCTTCCTGACCCCTATGCCTTCCCAACAAAGGAGATTATCTTTTAGTTTATAGAAAGGTCACTCAGGTAAAACTGAAATCTCCTTCAAGGCAAGATAAATAACTTTATCCTTAACTGTGTCTCTGACATGCCATTATTTTTTCTTCAATAATAATAGTTTGCTGGCCCATAAGTCTTTTATGTGAACTGCTTATGGTTGGAAACTTAAACACTCTCACTTCGGCTCAGTACGTGTTTATTGACATACATTCCTATGTGTACGTACTGTGCTAGGAACTGAGTGAGCCCTAGGTAAATGCTGGAGCCAGGGGAGATAACAAGAGAGCTTAATTCTTGTGTTCTCTGGCTAGTTATTGATTGCTTGTAGCTAATTTCATAAGAAACTCTTGGAGGAAACTGAAGGGTAGTTGTAGGTTCTACCTGGATATGACAGGATTCTATGTGTATGCCCGGATATGAGGACAGCTTGTTGAATACTGCCTGTTAATTTGCTTTTGGGTGGATCACGAGGTCAGGAGTTTGAGACCAGCCTGGCCAACATGGTAAAACCCTGTCTGTACTGTACAAAAAATTAGCCGGGCATGGTGGCAGGTGCCTGTAATCCCAGCTACTCGGGAGGCTGAGGCAGGATAATCACTTGAACCCGGGAGGCGAGGTTGCAGTGAGCTGAGATGATGCCACTGCACTCCAGCCTGGGCAACAGAGCAAGAGTCCGTCTCAAAACAAAGAAAGAAAAAAGATGAGAGAAATATTGTTGTGCTTTAAGAAAGCCTTTTAAATTAAAATGTGAGTTGACACCCCAGCCAGAATAAGGGTGATGGTGTCAGCTCCTGAAAATGATTTTATTGTGTATATTTTACTTATATACAGCTTTTAAGAGAATAACTTGTATAAAATAAGATACTTAATTTTAGATATTATAATAAGTCTTACAAGTAATAAGATATAAAATTAAGTATCTTATTTTATACAAGTTAATTACTTATTAGTGGTAATTCCACCTGCAGGCTTGAAGTTTCATGGCCTCCAGTGTTTCTCTCCAATGGAACCTTTGCTCCGTTGAACCTTGGATTGCTTAGAATCTGGCACAGATGCTAAGGGTTGAGAAGTGAATGATAGTTCTATTGGCAATCTTAATTCCTTGATAGGCAGGCCCAGGCTCATATCCATACCTTAGAAAGGGTGGCAGGGAAATACTAGCTCAGCTTCCTCCCTGAAGAGTGCCAGTATTTCCTGGAAAAGAGCTGAAGAGGATCCTACGGAGATAGAGACAGGAAGGCAGGAAGAGAGACAGGAAGGCAGGAAAGGAGACAGAAGGCAGAAAAGAGACCAAGAAGGCAGGGAAGAGGAGACAGGGAGGCAGGGAAGAGGAGACAGGGAGGCAGGGAAGAGGAGACAGGGAGGCAGGGAAGAGGAGACAGGGAGGCAGGGAAGAGGAGACAGGAAGGCAGGGAAGAGGAGACAGGAAGGCAGGGAAGAGGAGACAGGGAGGCAGGGAAGAGGAGACAGGAAGGTAGGAAGAGGACTTTTTCCAAGGAGCCAGTGGTCCGCAGTAGTGATGCTGCTGGTTGAGGGCTACGGAGGACGTGGGTTAGTGGAGTGATGGGAGTGGGACATACCTTACTGAGGGATGAAGGGGAGGTGTGGAATCATAGGCTACTCTGGAGAAACCTGGAGAAGGAGGGAGATGGGAGAGAAGTAGAAGCTAGAATGTTTGCAAAGATGAAGCATTTTGAGGTTTGGTGGTTTTTTGTTTTAAGATAAAAAGGGGGGGGGGATTTTACAAGCTGAAGAGATGGCACAGAGAGGAAAAAGTTTTATTTGTGGTTAAAGTAGTGAGCATGCTTTTATGAAATGTCATTTCTCAAGGAGATGGCGGCTTGGAGGGGGTCAGTTGATGGTTAATAGGAAGCCAGTCTAATGAAAAGCTAGCTATACCTTGGAAATAGGAAATTTGTAGATAGAAATGTTTGTGTTCTCTTTGTTTAAATTGTAGCTTGTGGTATAACAAAACATTCACTCAACAAATTTTGTAAAGAATTGGCTATATGCAGATACTAGGAAGATGGCAGTGATGAAACAGACACAAATCCCTGCTTTCAGAGAGATAATATTCTAACAAAAACGTGTTTGTAAGTGTGCTCAGAACCCATTTCATGATCTCTGCTTGGTTTGTGGACTCGACTGAGGTTGATGTGAGCAGTTCCTGTAAAGGACCATCCCTATCCAGGTTGTTCAGAGAATTGTTTTCTGTCCGAGCCCTCTGAGTGGCTCTTGTGTTTGTCTACCCTATTCCTAATTGTCGCTTTTAAATACCTCAGAGAAATACTCTCTCTCCATATTTCAACTTGGTCAGCATGTGTACCTGACTAGCAGCCAGTCAAATTTTGGTGTTGAAGACATGGGTGTGGCAGTGCACGTGGGAAGGTAATTCAGGAATTACCTTTTTTTTGGTAATAATGTCAGAGTGTTAAAGTGATTAGTTTTTAGAGAAATAATTTCGGACCTGTTTAGAAATACCCATATAGATAATACTTATTCTCTTGCATACTGATAGGCTTTCTTGGATGGGGAAGGTAGTAGAGATGTGATTAACGCTTTGGCATTTGTGTGGTTTATCGTCTCTGCTTCGGGTCGGGGGTGACTTGTTACTGTTTACATGTGGCTAGTAGTGTGGCACTCCCTAAACAGTTTATTGAAGTTTTGTCTTGTGTATGTGACTGTCATATTATGATGGCAGAGTTGTTGAGAACAGCTGCTTCAGCCTATTGTCAAACATTTTGGCCCCATCCATCCAGCATACTTCTTTTAGGGGACTGAAGGAAAGGGACCCAGGAGTGTCCGTGCGGACTGTCATCCTAGTAATGCTTACTTGGAACAGTGAAAAAAATCGATTAAAGTCTCAAGTCTTTTGATTTACCTTAATCCATTTCAATTTTGTATTTTAGCCACCTTTGTATCTTTGACATAAAACCATCACAGGGTACTCCTCTCAGAAATCTTGGAATAAAATTGACACTCTAGAAAATAGATGCTCCATTTTTTATGCTTATGCTGTGGTTTCAAATGTATCCTGCCAGCAGTATCCCCCCACCTTAAGCTAGGAGAATCTAGGTGTGAGGAATTCGGATTCGGAATTCCAGCACTGCCCCCCAGACATGCCCATTCACTGACCCCTTGAGCTAGTTCCCTTTCTTCCTCTTAGGTTGCTTCCCTAATAGGATGCACTTCATGGCTTTTGCATCTCCCCTCCCAGCCACAAGATCTTTGAATCTCTGAGGGTTTTCTTCAAGGCATTTTATTCCTACTAACCACAGGAAAAATCAACAGCCATTAACAAAATTATAGACATGGGTAAGTTCCTAAGTTAGGTTTTCACTGAAATATATATGAGTCTAGACTCACGGTTCTTAGCTTCTTTACTGACCATGTCTTAGTCTTTTCCTGGGGTTGAAAGCTGTCATTTTTCCCAAGAGTGGTGTGGGAGCTCTTCTCTCTTTCTGCAGTGCCCCAGGACTAACAGTGGATACTTGGCATACACAAAGGCCTCAGTGAAGCTTGTTTACATCTTGGAGATCTTTCTGGTGTAGAAGCTCTTACTGGAAAGGCATTGCTTCCTCACAGCCTCCTATGTACAAATACTGGGCATTTGAGAGTCTGGATGAAAGATGAGTAAGACGAAGGCCTTGTTCTCAAGTAAAAGTCCAAGGGGAAAAGATGAGTCCATTATTTTATGCAGTACATATTTATTGACTACTACCCTTGTGCCAAGCTTTCTGCTGGGGCAGGAGACATAAACTTGAGACCCATTTCCGTCCTCACAGATCTCAAAGTCAAGAGTGGGAAACGGATAAGAGGCCATTATAGCAGTGTTCTTTGCTGAGTGAGGACTGAGGAAGATTTATTCACACCGAGTTTTAGGGGACGTGGCCAGTGTGGGAGGCTGAAGGCAGCACCTGGGATGGTTTCTCCAAGGGGGACCCTAGAGCTTCAGTAATGGGGTGGACCCTACAGAGTACTGACACCAAGAAATATGCATAAGGAAAACTAGATAAACTGGGGTTTTATTTTTATTTTTTGCTTCTTCTGTATGCTAGGCAAACTCACATTTTATTAGCTGTCAGTCTGTTTTCATTTTTCAGTTTAAAAGCTTTCACGTTGATAACTTTGGTCCGGTATCAGTCAGAGTGATGATGAATTGAGTCTAAGCTGTTCTTTTAAAAAGAATATTCATATGCATGCCTAGGAAAAAGAGCTGTCTTGTTTTAAAATGGAGCAATACAATTTCTGTATTACAAGTACAGTTCTTTGTCCCATTTCCATTCAAATTGTCATTTATATCTGAAATCATTAAAATTAGAAAACAGTTACGATGAATGTCTTTTGAAGCATATAGCAGGAAGTCATAAGTCAAAACCTGCCAGTTTAAAGTAAATGCAATTATTTGGTTCTATGAAATTGTAGCTTTTGCTATAGTGAAAAGAAATTGGCATATTTATGAACAACTCCAGGATCTCATTGAAATGAGGAAGACATTATTTAGGAAGACAGTAATGATTCAGACTATATTTAGGACAGGATGTTGGAGTTAATGTGCCTTCTCTTTCAAGTGATTAGTGGGCAGATGACATCTTTGATATTAATGATTGCCTGAGTTAACATTTTTAAGGAAAGAGTGCCACCTACTGAATGAAGAGCTTTTGTTTTCTTCCATTCAATTCCAAGAGTCTTGTTTCACTTTGAATCGTTAGTGGGTGGCATTTGCTGGGCAGTGATCCCATCTTCCAGTGGATTGACTAGGGTAGCTAGGATTCTTAGAGGGAGTTTATGCCCCCAAAACCAGGTGTAGAAACAAAACCTAAGCATAAACATGATTCAGCACTTGGCAAGTCTCAAAACCTTACCATCATGTTAATGTACTCACTGGCCCAGAAGGTTTTTTGTTTTGTTTTGAGCTAGGAGCAAATGGCTGGGAGAAAATGAACTATTCCAAAAAATAATTGAAGGGGATTGAAGAGCATATGACATTGGTCGAGATCTTCTGGGGAGACTTCATTTTCCTAGGGAATAATATTAGTACAGAGATTGCTTGATCACAACTTGGCCATAGGTCAGTGGAGGGATTCCTGAGGTCAAGTTGCAAATCCAAAGGCCTACTTCAGAGTAATCCATATGGTGCTCTTTTTGTAGTTCCTAACAATAATATCTCGTCAGTGAAAGGTTGAGTACATGAACAGCAGCAAACACACCAGTATCAGAATTAAAGGACATCATTTGAGAATTTCCCAGTCATTATTTTTAGTATATTGGGACATTTTTGATGTTGTGGCTTAATTGACTACTAGACATCAGCCATCTCCAGCTCTTTCCACTTGTCGATTGGATTATGCAAGTAATGAGTGGTATTTAAAGGAGGTGGACTGTATGCTAAATTGATTTATCCTTGCTTATGTGTACAGATTAATTGTATAATCCATGAGGGGTGATAGATTAAGATCCTGAAGTGAAAAAATACATATATAGTGTCAGGTATTAGCATTTATTCCATATAAAATATTTTATGCTTTCTAAGCCAAATATGTCAAGTTTGTGTCCTAAACACTAGATGTTATTAACCAATGGTTAGTTGCCTTTTATTTTTCCAGTTTAAAGTACAGCAGATCCTTCAATAATGTCATTTAGTTGAACATTTTGGACAATTTTGCTAAAAAGTTGATGAGGAAAAAAATCTCTTCTGGCAGAGGCTACTGTCTGTATGGAGTTTGTATATTCCCCCCATCTCTGGGTGGATTTTCTCTCAGTACTCCGGTTTCCCCCTGACACCCCAAAGATGTGCACGTTAGGTTCATTGGCATGTCTGCAAGGACCCAGACTGAGAGAATGTGGGTGTTTGTTAATACACCCTGCAACGGGATGACATCCTACCCAGGGCTAGTTCAAGTCTGGCACCCTGAATTGTTGGGACAGGCTCTGGCCGCCTGTGACCCTGAACTGGAATAAGTGGGTAAATAATCATCTTGTTATTAATGTTTCTTAAATGTATGTTATAGCTCACATTTTTTCAGTGTTTAGTGTTAGAAGTGTTTGGGGTCTCTAGAAGTTTGGTGATGTTTTTGTGACCAGAAATATGCCATAGGAACTTTCCCACTTGTTTACATCAATTGGCCTATGGTAAAGTTGGTTTTAAAGTCAAAGTTTCTCTTATTGTGTAACTTGCCATTGACATCTACTCATGTTACTTAAATAAGGGTTTTGTTTGTTTGTTTGTTTATTTTTGTTTGTTTTTTGTTTTTTTGAGATGGAGTCTTGCTCTATCACCCAGGCCAGAGTACAGTGCCCTGATCTCGGCTCACTGCAACCTCCGCCTCCCAAGTTCAAACGATTCTCCTGCCTCAGCCTCCCAGCTAGCTGGGATTACAGGCACATGCCACCACACCTGGCTAATTTTTGTATTTTTAGTAGAGGCAGGGTTTCACCATGTTGGCCAGGCTGGTCTTGAACTCCAGACTTGAGGTGTTCTACCCGCCTCGGCCTCCTAAAGTGCTGGGATTACAGGCATGAGCCACCGTGTCTAGCCAAATAATGAGTATTAATTGGCTGAATAGCAAGTATTCTCTGAAAACATTATTTAATAATACAAAACTTTTAATAATACAAAAGCAAAAATATTTTAGCAATAACTGTTTTCAGATTTGCACTCAAAAAACTAGGATGACTTTTAATATTGTATCCCAGCTTTTCTTCTTTTTAAAAACAGAAAACCCTAACTTCTGTAACTTGACCCAGATTAAGCATATCTGATACCATTATTCCAGATTATGAGAAAAGTCAGCTGTGTGGCTACAGAGAGCTCTGGCCTGAAGTAGTTATTAATAGAGTTCACATTGGGACGTAAAAACAACTGGAACTGAAACTTGGTCTGAGAGTCGCCATGTTTCATGTCTCATTTCAGGCCACTACTTTGCATCTTTTTGACTTGTAGCACTGAAATATGCAAATGCAAAATTGTTAAGGTTTTTTTTTTTTTTTTTTTTAAAGATGGAGTCTCGTTCTGTCTGTCACCCAGGCTGGAGCGCGGTGGCGCGTTCTCAGCTCACTGTAACCTCTGCTTCCCGAGTTCAAGCGATTCTCCTGCCTCAGCCTCCCGAATAGCTGGGATTACAGGCATGCACCACCATGCCCAGCTAATTTGTGTTTGTTTAGTAGAGACAGGGTTTTGCCATATTGGCTGGGCGCGGTGTTTCACACCTGTAATCCCAGCCCTTTGGGAGGCCGAGGCAGGCGGATCATCTGAGGTCAAAATTGTTAAGCCTTTTAAGGAAGAGAAATGTATGGCTTATTCATTTAAAAAAAAAAAAACAAAACTAGAGGGGTTAATATTTTTCATGTAAAACAATCTTAAAATCTTTGTGCTCTCTGCTTTCTCGAATGTTCTGCCTGACAGTTGTCTGAACTTTCTGAGAGCTTTGATAGAGTAATCTTATACATAATACCTGCCTCTCTTAGTAATAAAGTTTGAATTGCTATGATAGTGAATATTGGAGGAGTCTAAAAGTTCATAACAGTATGTCCCCCATACTGATATACTGCCTGAGTTAGTACAAGGGGTCTGCAGATCCACTTAGGTACCACGTAGATGGTGATGATACCTTAAGAAAGGATTTTCACATTTGAAAACATGGAGAGCCACTGGATTATAGAATGACAAAGAATATTTTACTCGAAAAAATTTTGGGAAGTACTCTCCAGATTTAACAATTAAAAGGAATTTGTGGTCCTATTGAGCTTTCTATCTTCTGATGGTGTCTATCTGCCTGACAGGAATAATATTGATGTGGCAGTGGTGACAAATGAATTGTATGTTCACACTGAATGACCCTAAGCTATCATCTTGTAGTCTGATCTGATTTCATAGGTTCTTAAGTTTCAAAAAGGTTGTGAATTTCTTAAGAGCATGTCATGGCTAATGGCACAATCAGGACTTGATTATGAATTTCCAGACCCCTGAATCCTGTCATTTTCCTTTAGTTTCGTGAAGCTTCCCACAGTATGGAGTAGTAGTTCAGTGGTGCATGTTTATTTTTAAGGAAATATTTCAAGCATACAGAAAAGTACAGATGGAATACATTAGATAATAGTATGATAAACAGCCAGAAAACCTTCACCTGTATTTAATAAATGTTAATATTTTATTGTACTTGCTGCAGTGCAGTTGGATGTGTATTTTTTAAAGGAACTAATATTAAAGAAACAATTGAAGCCTCCTTTGTCTTCTGGCTAGAGCTTCTTTCCTCCCTCCCTACCAGCAGAAGCAGCCTTGTACAGCAGTCTTCATATTCTAGATGTTGCTAGTCAACATTGTTACCTTCTGAAATCAGAAAAAAAGTTTTATTTTGCTACTGTCATCTGTTTTTCAAATAACTTGTTAAAAGAAGTTATAATAACAGCATAGTGGAGGAGGAGGACAGGACTTTGAAGTCGTAGAGAGCTGGTTTTGAAACTCAGAATTGTCACTTACTATGGAGAATTAATCAAACTACTTAATCTTTCTGCAGGTTTCTTTATCTGCCCAATGAAGATGAGGAGTCTTACCTTGTAGCTTTGGTGAGATGTAAAGCCACTGTATGGACAATACCTAGCGTAGTACTTAGAACAGAGGAGGCACTGCAGAGGCTAGCTTTAATAGTAGTAGTAGTGATAGTAGTAATTCAGTTTATTGTGGGCTACCATGCATTTGGTGCCATTGCAAGTATTTCATCCATGTTCATTTAAAAAGTGAGGTAAGAATGAACTATATGTAAAAGACTTAGAACAGGGTGTGGCAGGTAGTAGGTGGGTCATAAGTATTAGCTATTATTATTATCCCCTTTTATAGGAGAATAAATTAATGGGAGGAACTCTAAGAAGTTAACTTTCTTCTAAGTACTTTACAGATATATAAATTTATTTAATCCTGGTCGCTACTTTATATGGTAGATACTATTATCCCCATTTTATAGTGAGGAAATTGAGGCACAAAGAAGCACTTCTACCAAGATTGCACAGCTAGTGTCAGAGCTTATATCTTAACCCAGGCAGTCTCGCTCCAGAGCTCATGCACCTGATCACTGTGCCATACTTCTGGTGTATGTGGTGTGGCTTCTTACCTTATCTATCCAATCCTAGGAACATATCTTTCAGGTGGTATGATCTCTATTGACTAAGAAGTCCTTCCTGGTTTTGTTGTAGATGCAACACATTTCCTCATGTGACCCCAGCTTGTTAAAATGGGGTCATTTTGATAGAAGCTACCCAGATTTGATTCGTTTGGGTGGCTGTTGCTCCATAAGTACCTTTAACAGTCTCTTCACCCCCCACCCACCAGTTCTTCCTGAAGTCCCCAGTGTGGGTCTTACATGTGCTGAATTTGGCCAGTGACCCAGTAGCCGTCTCTGGTCAGCACTGCTTTCTGGCCATTGCCATCACCTCCTTCAGCCACATTGGCCTCGCCCCCTCGGACCTGCTTCACCCACCAGTCCTGCCAGTAACACCACCAGCAGTGCTGAAGATGCACAATGTTCCCACTGTGCAGAGCTCCAGGGTCTTTGCAATGAAATGAGAACCATTCCCCAGGCCCATTTATTTTATTTTGTATTCTGGGACTTACTTGTAACCATATAGAGACCTTTAGAGAGAATAAATTATCAAGGTTTTTTGGTTTTGTTTTGTTTTGTTTCTCATGGCTTCTTTGCTTTCGCCCCAGACCTAAGAGCTTGGCAGAGAATGAGTGGACTGGACCAGGGGCAAATCTTTGTGACAGACTCTGGCCTCTGCTAGTGGTTGGATTGGGCCAGGCTTGATTTTCTGATGCCCCCTTCTCTTAGGGTGGGTTCATACAACGAGACTACCCATCTCGCTGGCTGTCTAAATAATCTTTTCTCCCCATATTCATTTTGAATTATTGGAGCCTTAATTGCACTACAGACATGCTAAATTTTGTGATAGCTTAAGAAGTATTAAGACATTAAGATTCCTGGTGTTAGTTTTTTCTCTGCAATTTTCTTAGAAATATTGACTTACTGGAGCCAGAGGGTCTGTAGAGATGAGCCAGTACAGGTTTCTTAGAGTAAGTTCCAGGGAACACTGCGCTATCAAAGATGCTCTGCAAAAAAGGATTTCCATGGCAAGTGAATGTGGGGAATGCTACATACCTTCTTTTTCCCCTTGGAGATTAATGACACATGTAGGTCTTATTAGAGGCTCTGTGCTATCCTGTGATAAATAAAGCCAACTAACTCATTTTTATCAAGTGTTCCTTGATCTGCAGAATCATTAGATGTTTAGTATTACAGGACTTTTTTTTTTTTTTGAGACGGAGTCTCGCTCTGTCATCCAGGCTGGAGGGATCTCAGCTCACTGCAAGCTCCGCCTCCTGGGTTCATGCCATTCTCCAGCCTCAGCCTCCCGAGTAGCTGGGACTTCAGGTGCCCGCTGCCATGCCTGGCTATTTTTTTGTATTTTTAGTAGAGACGGGGCTTCACCGTGTTAGCCAGGATGGTCTCGATCTCCTGACCTCGTGATCCGCCCGCCTTGGCCTCCCAAAGTGCTGGGATTACAGGCGTGAGCCACCACGCCCGGCCTAGGATATTATTTTACCAAAGCTATGTCTTCTGTTTAGAACATCTTTTGGCCTTCACCAACTCTGTCTGCCAGTTCTGTTCTTTAAAATTATTCAGGCGTCACCTCCTCTGGATCTTTTCAGGAGTCTCCTAGATAAAATTAAGGATGGAGATCACTCCACCTTCGCAACTGTTTATGGGATGTTAAATACTTTTGTTACAGCAGAGATGACATTGTGTTTTCTTGCTTCTGCGAGACAGAACGATTGGAAGAACAGAGACCCTGTTTTATCTTTCGTTTTTTAATTTTTCTTCTTTGCTGCCTGGCCAGTGCTTATCTGTGGTAGGTGTGCCAGCACTCATTGAACGGAGTGGTTTGCTAGCATTCAAAGCATAAAGAAGAAAAGCTGCATTTGTCAGAAAGTCATTCTTCCTCATTCTGAGCATCCCAGTTAACATGCCTTTCTACCAGCTGGAAGGAAATAGTATAGTACTAGCTGTTCTGTAGAATTTTGAAAGAAATCCTTCTCCTAGCAAAGACTGTAAGAGGGCTTTGTATGCTAATTCGGGGTTATCCCCTCTTCTCCATTAATCTCAGAGCATTAAAAACAATTAAGGGCTTTTTAAAAATAGAAGGTATTCACTCAAAATATTACATATCTAAAACTTCTTCTTAAAATACAGAAGCTTTAAATTTTGTTAGTGGGCTAAGAATTATAGTAAGTTGTATTATGCCATAACCTACATATACTAACAGACCACTTTCGTAAGTATGTACTACCCCTGTTGAGTTGACCACTTAGAAGTATACTCAAACTGCACTGCCACATTTCCCCAAAGGTAACAAGTAAACATAGGAGAAAACGTGCACTGCAGCCTTCATCTAACACTGACTTGGGATCTTTTTAATGAAAACCCAAATGGTGAAGGAACAGAGGTTTTCATTTCACTGTGCCATGCATTTTGTACCAGTGCCCAGGATGCATGGCCTTGCTGAGAATACCCCTCCCTCCACAATAGTAGTGTAGGAAGTTCCAACCTACTTCTCTAGTGTAACATCTCGCTAGGTTTATGCATCAGTTGTCTTGTAGACATTCCCAGCCCTAGATTTGTCAAGTAGCAAGGGGGGATTCTTAAAAGGAAATACACGTTTAGCCAAAAACTTTTGTTTTGTTTTTAAAAACATCTTTCTTTACTTACTGATCTGTGTTCAACAATTAGGGAAGAGGATACTCACAATGTTTCATTTTTCCCCAAAGGTTTCTAAAGGTTTTTCCTCAAGTACTAAGGACACAACAAAGGAAAGAATAAACAGTGGAATTTTTAGCACAGAATATCAAAAGAATACAAGCTTTTGTGGGTTTTTGTTGGAAAGGAACAAGTGGGAATTGGGACCGTATTGATTTTAAACTCCCTCTGCTGGGTGCTCAGAAAATAGTTTACATTAAGCCTGGTGGATGTTCTGAGTTTCTTCCCCCAGGAAGATGGGTGAAAGAGTCCTAGTATTTAGAAGTACTGTTACAGAGCTGATTACTCTGATGAGTGATAGAAGAGTTATAAAGCAATAATTAGTCTAAGTAGTAAATACTCCTAAGACAGACAGTAACTTTACAATTCATTTGTTTTGTCTGTCTTAAATAGCAGAACAATGTTGTTTTTCTGTCACTAACGTTTTTATATGTTTTCTAAGATGATGAATCATACAGAATCACCAAACTCATATTTCTGTTCAGGTCTGACCATTTTTACAATTTTCACTTGCCTATGTAAATATTACCCACACATTATAGTTCATAATTTGTGATATGTCAGCAGATTTCATTGAACTTGAGTCTTAGGTCACAATAGAACTAACAACATACTGGCTTCATTCTAGTCCAATTTGTTTTCTTTTATGCCTATACACCAAGGGTGTTCGCTTAAAAACAAGTCTTCCTTCACCTCCTGCTTTTTCTCCTCACCTGCTCTTTAAAAAATAATTGTACCTGACTCAAATTGATAGTCTTCCAGGATTTTCATTCGCTAACTCAAATTGCTAGTCTTCTAGAATTTTTATTCGCTACCAAGTTAACTTGCTTACTAACTTGATTTGTCTTATCGCTTTTAGATTTATTTAAAATCCCTACCAATTTTAAGAGTCATTGCATATTCTTGATTGTCTCTGCATGGCTATTTCTCCACGTCCCCCTCTCCGAATTCTGATGTATGTTTGACTTGTCTGAATTATATTTCCTCCTGGCAAGTTTTGGCTTCTGTTGCAGTTTGACGTTTTCTTGACCTGTCAGTGCTCATGATTGTTCCATGGCTTAACAAAGTGTACATATTTGGTTTCATTATTGTATACATTTGTTGATTTTTCTGTTCATCTATTAACACATTTAGAAGGAAGAACTGTTCTTTTTCCAAATTTGGACAGAACATCTCAATTCTGTTAGTGATGTGCTTAGTGATGTGTATTGGATTGATTTATTGTGGTACATTAATAACTCGAATGTGGTAGTTTTTTTTTTTTTTTGAGACAGAGTCTTGCTCTGTCGCCCAGGCTGGAGTGCAGTGGCGCAGTCTCGGCTCACTGCAAGCTCCGCCTCCCGGGTTCACGCCATTCTCCTGCCTCAGCCTCTCCGAGTAGCTGGGACTACAGGCGCCTGCCACCACACCCAGCTAATTTTTTTTGTGTGTATTTTTAGTAGAGACGGGGTTTCACCGTGGTCTCGATCTCCTGACCTCGTGATCCGCCCGCCTCGGCCTCCCAAAGTGCTGGGATTACAAGCGTGAGCCACCGCGCGCCCGGCCCGAATGTGGTAGTTTTTAATGGAATCTGCCAGCTACATTTCTGAGAGACATGAGTGTGCCAAAGAAACACTGTAACCAAGCTTTTACACTGCTGCCTTATTTTCTTTCTGGAACTAGGCAGGTGTAAAGAGATGATTTAGAAAACCTTTTTGCATTTTATCTTTTTCTTAGTGTTTATCTGGGTTTCAGCTGCAACGAATATAGCCCTTTTCGTTTGATGATGTTTATCCATATATAAACATGGCCACCTGAAAGTTTAGCCTTAGTGTTTTACCTTAAATATGTCAATGACTTTGGAGACTGTTGAAGTACATGCGTAATGTTTGTATGTTAGTTGAAAAGTAAAAAAGACTTGGTCAGGCATGGTGGCTCATGCCTGTAATCCCAGTACTTCGGGAGGCCGAAGTGGGATCACTTGAGGTCAGGAGTTTGAGACCAGCCTGGCCAACATGTTGAAACCCCATCTCTACTAAAAATACAAAAATTAGCTGGGCGTTGTGTTGGGCGTCTGTAATCCCAGCTACTAAGGAGGCTGAAGCAGCAGAATCGCTTGAACCTGGGAGGTGGAGGCTGCAGTGAGCTGAGATGCTGCCACTATACTCCAGCCTGGGTGACAGAATGACACTGGGTCTCAACAACAACAACAAAAAACACTTTTCCTGCAAGGGAATTGTCTCAAATTCGTATTTTGAATATTCCTATGAGTATTTGTGGTCAAGAAAGATGCCTTTCAATCATAAAATAATCTTGAATAGAGTTTTAAAAAAATGTACTTCATGCAAGAAGACAAATGAGAATCTTTTCCTTCACTTAATAATGTATTCTCTGCTTACAATAATGCCCTGGTCTACAGTTGTCAGTATTTTATGCAGACGTTATTTTATATGTTCCAGTGGTGTCTGAAATTTATAGCACACTGAGTTTGAGTTACCAGTAATAATTTACTTAGAAATCCCTTCAAGTTTATTCAGTATTCAATAGAGGATCAGTTGCTTTAAATGTATTCATACATTTTGAGCATGTAAGAACATTTAGTATAGGAGAACTGTACAGTTAATATACATTTTTCCTTTTGATTCACTTTTCTTCTTTAAAGGGAGATTTGGGCATGTACTTTATAGACTAAGTCAAAGGTAATTGACTGCAAAAAAAAATTCATACAGAGTTGCCACTTTTAAGAATGATTTGATACTGACTAGTAGCTCTCTGCCTTCTGTAAATTCCCTCTTATTATAGTTAGTTGCCTGACGATGGTTACAAATTTACTAATTTGGAAGTAATAAAAACTTTCGAATATTCTTCCTTTTCTCATTGAAGTTCTTTACCTTTTCTCTTTGAAGTTACTTACATGTCCCTGGAGGCACTAATTTATGGTAGAAGTTGTTAAGGGCTATGTTTGTCCATTATGAATGATGGTGTAACATCTGCATGGTGTTACTTCTTAGATCTTTGTTGATTAGAAGTGATAATCAGCTACTCTGACTCTGACTCTGAATCAGGGAGTGTTTATCAAGGCCATGACATCTGTTGTTCTGGGTGCTTTGTTCCTAGCTGCAGGACAAGGAAAAGGCCCTGCCCTCAAAGAATTTACCCTTTCCTTGTCTAGTTCAGCCAGTGATTGTGTGTTTATAGTATGATTATCTATTAATACATTGTCTTATTTTAATTTTGGTTAATTTATATATATTTTATGTTTCTATACTGTGTTCTAGTTTTCAAAATCCTGTAATTGTGCTGGAGAATACTTTTAATTTTAAAACTCAAATGGAGTGGTGTTTTGATGGAAACTAATCCATGATTTAGGGTACATGGATTTGTTGTGCATGACCATGTGGAATATGTTATAAATATGAGTCAATCAGAATCACTAAGGTGGTATTAAACTGCTTATATGTATTGTTTATAATTAGTTGTGTTATTGTATTTGTTACTTGACTTCCATATTACTTAACTGTTGATGTGGTTAATCAGAACATGAGCTTTTTGAGGGTGAATTCTATGCCCATATCTCTCAAAGGCCTAAATAGGAAGGTTTGCACACAATACTTAAAATAGTTTTTCCACTAATAAAGTTTTCTGATACAGATTCAACATACTATAAAACTGATTTCAGCTGGGTGCAGTGGCTCATGCCTGTAATTCTAGCACTTTGGGAGGCCAGGGCAGGCAGATTGCTTTGAGCTCAGGAGTTCAAGACCAGCCCGGACAACATGGAGAAACCCTATCTGTACAAAAAGTATAAAAAAATGAGCCACGCATGGTGGCTTGTGCCTGTGGTCCCCAGCTACTCGGGAGGCTGACGCTGGAGGATTGCTTGAGTTGGGAAGTGAAGGTTGCAGTGAGCCAAGATTGCGCCACTGCACTCCAGCCTGGGCGTCAGAGCCAAACCCTCTCTGTCTTTAAAAAAAAAAAAAAAAAAAAGAAACAATCCTTTGTTGTACTAAAGAGAGGATATTTACCCTATGGGGGGATAAAAGTAGTAGTGCCTGTTTCTTGTTATAAATAAATAGCAGTTGTGCCGTCTTTAGTTCTCAGGGTCAAACTTTACTGAATAAAATCTGGAATAAAATCTTGTGGGAACTAATTTTCAGAATGTGAGCCATTTTTATACATTGTTACTTCTTATGTAAACCTACCTATGTTATAAATGTTGTATCATATAAAGATGGAAGATTTGCCCTTCCAATGGTTTAATCCTCCTTGCTTAGAAGGAATAGACCAACAGTTGGCAGAGACAGTATGTCTCTGGAGAAACTATCTTACTGGAAAATAGAACTGTCCTAGTATTGAGATAAAGATGGTTTGGTTTTGGTTTTGGTTTTGTTTGCAAATGCCTCAGATCTAGGTCAACAGATTAAAAGTACTTGTAAATATTCATTTTCCTTTTGTTCTTAGAAGACACAGACTGTGAAGTCACTCTCATCTGAGTGTAAGTCATAGTGTTTTTTTACATATAGACTTTATCACCTTGAACATGTAACTGAACCTCCCGTATCCTTTGTCTCACCTGTAAAATGGAGTAGTAAGAGCCGCGTCTCAAGAGAATTGACTGAGTAACCCATGTGGCTGTTAGCCCTATCCATGGGAAGGAATTGTCAGCCTTTCTGTTTCATTATGCTCTCCCTATCCTCACTTAAGTCATTCCTGCTCTTGCCCTTTACCTGGAACCTTACACTTTAAGTGTCCCACAAAGGACTAGGATTGTTTTGGAAGGTCGTCCCTCCCTTGCTCCCCTCTTCCTCAAATATGGCTTATGAGTTTGGTAGTGTGTGAATTTCTTCTGCTAGGAAGGCTTCACAGGTGGACCTTAATTAGTTAGCTCTGAATTGTGCCTGTCCCAAATAATGTATTTTCTAGGGTTCCTTGAAGTTCCTTGGACAACAAGAGAATCAAGATACGGAAATCTTAATTTATACCTAAGGTTAAATCTCATTAATTTCCAGAAAGGTTTTCTACGATCATTACAGTCTTAGTTGCCTCTATTGCAGTGAAATGCTCTAATAATGAAGAGAATTAATATGCTTTAATTATTATAATTAATCAAATAGTCACTGTTGTAAAAACTTACAAAACTTGTTTGTATTATTATCAAATAGGTATCAGCACAGGTGCTGACTTCTTGTAAAAACAAACTCAGATTGGGCAGTGAACACTCACAGCAGCAAAGAGCACAGCTCTTGAATCAAACCTGTGGGGGTTTGAATGTGGCCCTGCCACTCACTTATAAACTGTGTTACCCTGGGCATAACCCAGCCTCCCCAAGCCTCTGATGGAAAAGACTTCACAGGGTTGCTGGAAGGGTGCAGTAAATTCATACATGTAAAGCACCTAATCCATTGTCTGGCATGTAATATAATTTTTCTGTGATGACACTCTGGCAGTTATTTCTCCATATCACTAGTTGTTGACAAACATAATATTTCCTTCCTAAAGATGAGTCATTTAATAAATAACTTAAAAATTACAATAGACTGGTAGGATTCTTTTTGTTTGTTTATATTTTTGGACATGGAATTTTGCTCTTGTTGCCTAGGCTGGAGTGCAATGGCGCGATCTCGGCTCATCGCAACCTCAGCCTCCTGGGTTCAAGCGATTCTCCTGCCTCAACCTCCCAAGTAGCTGGGATTACAGGCATGTGCCACTATGCCCGGCTAATTTTGTATTCTTAGTAGAGATGGGGTTTCTCCATGTTGGTCAGGCTGGTCTCGAACCCCCAGCCTCTGTTGATCTGCCTGCCTTGGCCTCTCAAAGTGCTGGGATTACAGGCATGAGCCACCGCGCCCGGCCAGGATTCTATTTTTGAGTGTTTATGAAATGTTCCCTGTGTGCCAGGCATTGTGCAGAACTAGTGTTTTAGTCAGACTCTTTGAGGTTGCAGGGAACAGAGATGGGTTAAAATTTATTTCATTCCAAATTAAAGTATCCACCAAGAAGTTTCCTCCATTGCAGCATGTACACTTGGCCCCTGGAGAACTAGTCATTCATTATCCAGGGGTGGTATAAAAGTGGCTGTCGTCATCTAACAGCTTATCAAGGGACCTGTGTACAACTGTTAGGTTGACTTTTGTTGCTTCTCCATCCCTGTCTTTCTTCTAATTTCTCTCTCTTCTCCCTTATTTCTGTCTCAGTGTTTCTACTTATTACCTTGCTCTGTTTCCGTGTTAAGTGCCACTCTTCCTGCAGTGACACTATTTGTGTGTTTTACTTTCAAACTCTGAGAGAGAGAGCTGACTCAGGCATACAATACCGTTCAGTATAGAAGGTCATTGGACCAAGGAACATTCCTGGACCAGGCAGCTGTGGAAGGTGGGATGGATTCAGATGTATAAAGCACCTTAAGCATTAGCCACCACCCTTAGGGCTGGGCAGACCCTTGGCTTCCCAGAAAGGGGCAGTGTGTCAGGTCACTGGGCAGTGTGATAGAACAATGGATAAGAGGTAACTTGTCCTGGAAGAGCTCACAATGTGGAGAGGGAAGCAGATACTTAAACATATACTTAATTTTATGATATATTATAGTTAATATTTACCATGCAGGGGAAGAGCAGCTAACTGCCATAGAATGGTGGTAGGAAATTCTTCATTGAAGCCATATTGAGATGGCAAAGGGTATTCCTGGCAGGCAAAAAAAAGTCATCTGCAGAGATGGGAGTAAAATATCATGGTATATTTATGAAGTTTTTTTTGTGCTATGAGAAGAGGGCCATAGTTAGTATTTAAGGGGCTCCAGGAAGAAGGTCTAATTTACAGTACTGATGAAGATGATTAGACACAGAACTAGGAGAAAAAGACCTCATAGAAGAGTAGAGGAGAGACCTACAAGAGAGTTAGCACAATCAACAGTGGCTGACACCACATTATAAAGGGAGGACTGACTACAGTTTCCCTGAGAAGGGACCCTTGAAGCATCTTGCTTTTTAGCAGGTGAGTTTTGTAGGTCTAGGTAGAGTCTAGGACTAGAAACCTAACCTCAGGGAGTAAGCGTTCTTGAAGTTCTATGTCAGTCACAAATTCATTCTTTGGAATGTCTAGAAACCAAAACCAAGAAACCTCATGTTTCCTAAATAAACAGGAAATGAAGATAAAGCTTGATCTGTAATAGTGCTTAGGTTTCTCTTATTTTTCTGACCACAATTTTATCTTTAAGTCTTCAAGGTAGTTTCTCAGAACACATTGTTTTGCTAAAATCTGTTATTTTTTTAAGGTCAAAAGTGTGTACACTTATTTAAAATAGGTATGTTTCTGGGTAATGTTTGGCAAAAATAACTCCCCGAAACATTCATGTTTAACCAACATGAATTGGAGATGGCTCTCATCTCCCAGTGACTTCACAGCTATCTGTTTAGATTAGCTTTGGTTAAAAAAAGATTTTTTTCCTGCTATGGCTGTGATATATTAATTGGATGATAAAGCACTGCTATATACATACATACATACACACACACACACTCATCTAGTAAAAAAACCGCTATATATGCCTGGTTTATGGAAGATTATATGTTAGGATTATAATAAAAAGAATACAAGTATGTAAAAAAATTTTTCACAGTTTGGTTCTGTTTCAGAGAGAAATTAAACAGAGTAGATGTGATTTATTCATGGCAAATATAATAGGATTTACTATATGTTTCATTGATTCAAAGATCCCAGTGGTTGTAACTTGTATCACTATTTTATATACTATGAAGGAAATAACACCTGCCAGTTAAATTATAATAACTTTTGATTGCAAGAGGCATTCAGATTTCAGACATTAAAATGTGAAAAAATACACATTTTAGAATTAATGACATGTAATTATTACGAAGAGACTAGGAAAAACACTTCAGTTTATATTTGCAGATTAATTTAGGAGCAGTGAAAATTGTTCTGAACATCTAAATTGCAAATTTAGTCTTGATTAAATACAGAATTGTAAAAAAAGTTAATAATAAGAATAGTCATTAAAATTTAAAACTGGGAAGGCTGTAGGACTGCCAGAGTTAATAAGTGATCATTCACTTAATATATGTTCATACTTATTATGAGCCAGACATGCTTAGATGTTCAGTGTATAGATGGAGATAACACGTGGTCCCCTCACTCATGGAGCTTACAGTTCATAAGAGAGGAACAGTTTGCAAACTGCATTAACCATGTTAAAGGAAAAATACAAGTGCTGTGAAAGAATGGAACTGGGAGTTCTTAATTTAAATTGGGTAAGTCTCTGAGGAGTTGAGGAAAATCTAGAGAGTGGGCAGAAATTAGGTAAAAAGTAGACAGAGAAGGAAGCAGCCTGTCCAGAAGCCCCGAGTAGGAAAGATCTTGCGGTTATTGAGGCAGTGAAGAAGTGGGGGGAGGTGCAGGTCTGGTGACAGGAATTGAGGTGAGACCACATGGTGCAGGGCCACTTAGGTTGGGCTAAACATTTTGGATTTTAGTCTAAGCCCAGGGGGAACCACTAGAGGATTTTAATGGAGGAAGTAACCCTGGCTGCACTGTGAAATCTGGGTAAGATTCAAAGTTAAAGAAGCCTCGTTAGGAGCCTGTTGCTAGTTCAGACCAGGTTTAAGAGCAGCTTGACCTGGATGGGAGTGTGAATGGAAGGCATGTGTTTTAGAAGATTATTTGCCAATATTATCAAAAGTCTTCATTTGTGTACATTTTTTACCCAGGATTTCCATTTCTGGTTGTTTATTCTAAGGAAATAATTTAGGCCGAACGTGGTGTAATCCCAGCACTTTGGGAGGCCAAGGTGGGTGGATCACCTGAGGTCAGGAGTTCGAGACCAGCCTGACCAACATGGTGAAACCTCGTTTCTACTAAAAACACAAAATTAGCCAGGCGTGGTGGCACATGCCTGTAATACTAGCTACTTGGAAGGCTGAGGCAGGAGAATCACTTGAACCTGGGAGGCAGAGGTTGCAGTGAGCCTGTTGCGCCATTGCACTCCCGTCTGGGCAACAAGAGCTAAACTCCATCTCAAAAAGATTTAAAAAAATCTCATAGTCCCTAAACATAAATAAGGTAAAACGAAATTTAAAAAAGAATCTCAGATGCGTGTAAAAGTTCAGCTACTAGAATGCTCATCCCTATTATTTATGATAAAAGAAATTGGTCTAAAAGATGATAGTATTTTCAAACAAGTGGAAAGGAAAGAGACAAATTAGACTTTAAGGAGGCCATGCCATCCAGGAAGATTTGTTTAGACAAGGAACTTCCTTTGTGTGTTTGACTCGGGGCCAGGAACAGAAACTGAAAATCCGTAGCAGAGAAGAGATACTCCTGAAACAGATTTGGGGGAAGAGAGACAGCTAGGACCAGAGGAAAGACGACCGAGTACCTTGGTCCAGGAGTGCAGGAGTTTCTGGTATAAAAATGCACTGCAGTTCCACTGTGAGGCTTATTTTCTGGGAACTAGCCCGGGAACCAAACCACCTCTTGCAACATTGTTACTGGAGGGGGAAAGTGCTTTTAATACTGAAGACTTGGAAGTGAATTTTTAGTATGCAGTCACCACATAAATTCAGTTGCCTACAAAGCTGAGCCTCCTGGAATACCAGCTGAGCAGGATGGATTTTTTGGAAGACACTTCATCCCCTGTGTTCTTCACCCCTACCTCTCTTTCTTTGCCTTCCTCTCCCTCCTCCTTTTTCTCCTCCTCCTTTCTTCTCTGCCTTCTTCCCTTCTCTCCATCCCCTCTTCCTCTTTACTTCTTTCTCCTCCCTCCCTCTCTTACTTTCTTCTACACATCCCCTAACATTTATATTTTATAATCAGCATAAAAAGCAGCCAAGCACATATAAGTAAATTAGATAATCCTCCTTTTTTCATACTTTTTGAAAATCTCATATTGCTTCTATATAACGTGTGTATGTGTGTGTAAGGAAATATTTTACTCTGTGGTCTTAATGCCTATTTGCAAGTTTCAAACCAAATGTTATGTATTCTTTGTATTTCTAAAAATGTCTAGGCGAGTCGCTCATACAAAGGTGTTTAATATGTTGCCTTCTACTTTCCTCACAGTCTTGATGCTTCAGTGAAACGGGTTAACCGTTTCCTTTCTAGTGAATATTTATTTTTAAGTAGTTTCTTCTTCCTTTGGCTGATTCTCTGAAGATCGTACTTCATAGTTGTGATTAGCTGGAAAATTCCTAGAGGAATTTGAATTTGTCTTTTTAGTAAACTTGAGGTTCCTATCTTTGGTATTTCCTTGAGTATTTCCTTTTCCTATCAGTGTAGAAAAACTGTTCTCTAGCTTCATAGACTTTTCAAAATAGTTACTGAAATTAGCTTAGTATTTTTAAAGTTGTTACTAATCCAAAGGTGCAGTTGCTTTACCTGCATCCTTATAAATCAGGTTTTCAAATCTATGCATATCGTGTATGCGTGTATGCTCATGTGGATGTGGGTATATTTTAAAATTAGTGATTTTCATGAGCTTGATGCTTTGCCTGTTAGGCTTTGTAGAGTTAATTCTCAAACGTTCTTAGTTTAGAGATTGTTTTATTCTGGTAAATCCACACCGTTTTATGGAGTAAAGGTCAAACGTTTGTACTGGATAATTTTTATTCTTTATAGAGTACCCCAAGTGCTTTGTCATGAAGTCACTGTTCTATGAAAATAAAAATTTAATCATGTAGGCTATGAAAAATTGTTTTGGGATCATAGATGATGTCGTTAAGTTTCACTTCACTTATTAAATATTTATTGCGCTTATTTCAGATAAATCAGCATATCCACCAGATTCTATCTGTATTGACTTAATTTATTGGAAATCCTGGAATAAAAGTGTAATAATACACCCTTCTAAATATTTGTTACATACTTGGGTGGTAGAATTAAAAACAATGCAGTCTTAGTGAATGTATTTGTTAATACAGTGCTTAATGTCTTGGGATTCATTTTGTTAACTACAGTGGAACATAGGTCTGCATGATATATGTCAGTAGTATATAATTCAGAATCTTTTCAAGCTTTAAGTCATTTGGGGTTTTTAGCAGTTATCTTTTTTATTACATGTCCTTTGGAAGTATAAAATAGAACCATCCATTCTGTTTGTTCTTGGAAATTATTTTTCATATGTAAATTTCTCATTTTCTTTGTTTCTCCCTGCATTTTAGTCGTGAGATGGAGAATAAAGAGACTCTCAAAGGGTTGCACAAGATGGACGATCGTCCAGAGGAACGAATGATCAGGGAAAAACTGAAGGCAACCTGTATGCCAGCCTGGAAGCACGAATGGTTGGAAAGGAGAAATAGGCGAGGGCCTGTGGTAAGTGGCTATGGGTTACCAGCTATAAGGAAGAAAGCATAGGAGGAAATGGAAAAGTAAGCATAAGTAGATCCTCTTGTAAGCTTTTCTTCTTCATTTTAAATGTAGTAGTTTTATTTACTTGATATTGTGGTCATTTGGAAGAAACCATAATTAAAACTATGCTCATTAAACAACTTAAACTGTTCTGGGAACTTAACTGTTGTGTTTGGTGGAGGGGCAAATGCTTAAACCAAGACTGCCCTCTCATGTCAGTATCTGAAATCCTTTCCTTGGGGTTTTATACTGTACTTTTAAATTTTAAAAAGAATTTTTCCAGTTTATTTTAGATGTTTTATCTCTAAGACAGGATCCAAGGATCTTAATTTCAGAAATCTTCTAGGAAAGAAAACATTTAATTGCAGTAATTCATAAGTGTAATGATTGGGTTTTCACATGCATGCATAAGATGTGCGTTTCTCCAACTTTGTTACAATGTCAACATGTTATCCTCATTTGACATGAAAAATATGTTTAATAGACCTATGGGGATTAAGATAAATTAAAAATATATGGGGTTTGATGAAAGAAAATCTAGAGTCCTCGATTTTAAAAAGCAGGGATACTCTGTCCTTTGCTATAGTATAAGAATATATATTCTTACAAGAATACCATCATGAAATGTGTGTCTTCATTCTTACAAAGGAAGTAGTATTACAGTATCCTAGCACTAATCTCTCTCAGCAAGTTTTTATTTTGTTCTTTTAAAACAGATATGGCAACTTAAAATTCACCTAAGCTTTGACAAGGGTCTAAATACACCCCTGCCAAAGGATTGTCTGCCCTACATTCATCCCATAGGCCTATTTAAGTTTACATTTAAATTAATTAGATGTAAACAAAAGTAAAAATTTAGTTCCTCAGTCTCACCAACTACATTTCAAATGCTCAGTAACCACATGTGGCCAATGGCTACCTTTTTAGGCAGTGCAGTTTTAGCACATTTTCACTGCCTCAGAAAGCTCTCTTAGATGTGTAGTACTGACTCGTGTCTGACTTAAATAACTCATTAATCCCTGTGGCTTTCAATATCCTCATCACTGAGCTGCAGTCTGTCAGGAATATTTTACCCACTGGTTCTAATTCTAACTGATGGGATTATACAGAATAAATCTAATTGTTCTTTCCATACCAGCACTTTTAAGTTATTATGGCCCCATGAGTCCTTGTCTTTACAGCTAAGTTTCTACATTTCTTCCATTTATTACTCACATGAGGTGGTATGGTGGGAACCCCTCACCATTTTAGCTATTTGTGCCAGAAGATGAATATGAAGAAATTAAGGATTTATGTTAGAGAAGAGAAAGTGCTATTGAAACATCTTGTAGAAGGTTGGCAGTTAAAAGGGTGTGTTACTACTCAATCAATATAAAGAACTTTTGAACAAGCAGAGCCATCTGAAGTTTGAATATGCTGCTTTCTGAGCTCCTTTAGATGGAGGTGTTCAAACAGAGCCTAAATCTTTTGAGAATACCATAGGGCATAAATCACAACTTTTTAAAAACGAGCCAGCCATTTGTTCTTTATTACACATGAACTAAGAATATCCAGTTCTCTAAGACAAAATTTTGGTTTTTATACTGTTCACTTCCTAGCAAGTACCAAAGTACCTTGTCTGTATATAAGACATGAGTGAAGAGGGAGGAGATGTGTGGAATAAGATGCATAACACATAGTCCTTGAGCTTAATTATGCCACCCTACGTTTTATGGTTTACAGATTTCATATTATCCTTAAGAAGTTTACTGTTTACTTGGGAGGTCTGATTTTGTTTGTTTTTATACTTTAAGTAAGTTGTGTCAAATCATTCTTGAAACATAAAGTGTAAATATCTCCAAATGGGAAAATTAGACTTATACATAGTTAATAGAGTAATACATGAAATATCACAAAGCAACTTGTGACTAGGTGCCAAATGTGTGGGATGGGCAGAAGAGCAATAGGGACTTAGGAAAGAGAAAGAATGTCATGCTGGTAGACTTCAGGGAAGTTTCATAAAAGGAAGAATTTTAACTGAGCCTAGAAAGATGGGTGTTTTCCTCATATGAAGGTGTACTGCCTGGGGTGCTGCAGGCTGGAGATGAGTATTAAATTAGGAGGAGAGTGAGTGAAAGCACAGGAAGAGGAAGGGTCAGGCAAGTTTGGTGAACACAGCAACTGGCTATAGAACAGGAGCAGTGGGAGAAAGTCCAGAAAGGTCTGCTGAGCTTCAGTTGTACAAGGCTGCGGAGTTTTGCCTTTGGTCATGGCTAGATTAGGTCTGAAAGCCTTAATTAAAAAAAAAAAAAAAAAAAAAGCAGGTCTTGTAAATTGCATTTCTGCTTGAGAAATTGATCTTTAAACTTCTAGTCTCTTCTGGTTTTCTGAGATACATGTCTAACCTATTATTGTAATATAACGTTGTAAAGAAACACACACACACAAAAGCAGGGCAAAATGATTGCATAGTCATCAAACTATTTGAAATTATGCCCAGTGTTGTTTCAAGGTCCTACATTTTGTCAAAACAAATAAAAACATACCTAGATCGTTGACTAAGTTGACTTTAGAAGTTATGCGTGCTTATTTTTCACATTTGTTTAATCACCTTTGATTGTTGCTTTTGAGTGTTAAACGAGTTAGGATATGTAATAACAATACCGTTTCTGCAGTTTTGTATGCATTACAAAATTGTAATGGAGGAGATTGCATTTTAACTAGTGTTAAATCCTAAATGACTGAAATTTGTGCAGGTAAAAATAGTCTTTTACATTAATAGCTTAAAGTAATAATAAAAGTTGATATATTGTCTGGTATACTGGTATAATATTTCATAACAAAAACTCATTAAGTTTATTTCCTAGTCTATGATATTTACATTTACTTACCTTTTATATTTTTAAGTAATCAAAATATCGGAATACTTTGATTCAGGTGGTAAAACCAATCCCAGTTAAAGGAGATGGATCTGAAATGAATCACTTAGCAGCTGAGTCTCCAGGAGAGGCCCAGGCAAGTGCGGCTTCACCAGCTTCCAAAGGCCGACGCAGTCCTTCTCCTGGCAACTCCCCATCAGGTCGCACAATGAAATCAGAATCTCCAGGAGTAAGGAGAAAAAGAGTTTCCCCAGTGCCTGTAAGTTAATGTTACAACAAATATGTTAGTTTTTATAATTTTTAGATTCATTTATAACAAAGAAAAGACTGGCCAGCCATCTGTTAGAACATCAGTTTTCAAAATATGATCTGCAGACCCGTGAGGATGGGGGTTGGTTCCTGAGACCCTTTCTGGAGTCTATTAGGTCAAAACTAATTTTGTGATAAAACTGGGATGTTGTTTGCCTCTTTCCCTGCGTTGATATTTGCAGTGGTAGGTAAAGCTACTGGTGCCTTTTCCCAATTTAAGGCTACAACTGTAGAAACTATATTCATTATTGCTATGTATCAGCCATTAAAGAAAAACATGCCAGTTACACTTGATAATGCCTTTGACAAGGAAATATAAATTAATTTTATTAAATCTTAACTCTTAGTAAATACATGCCTTTGTAATATTGTGTGTGATGCAATGGGATGCATGCATAAAGCACTTCTACATACCAAAATCCAGTAGTTTCTAAAGGAGAATTATTTGTGTGGTTGTTAGAGTTGCAAGCTGAACTAGTTATTTCTTTCATGGAACATGAAATGAGTGAACAACAAACTATGATTATTTAGATTTGGGTATTTGGAAGACATTTTTCTTAAGGTGAATTAAATGAGACTGTCACTTCAAGAAAAGCAACTTAAGGCTGGGAGCGGTGGCTCACACCTATAATCCTACCACTTTGGGTGGCTGAGGTGGGCGGATCACCTGAGGTCAGGAGTTCAAGACCAGCTTGCCCAACATGGTGAAACCTCATCTTTACTAAAAATAGAAAAATTAGCCAGGCATGGTGGCAGATGCCTATAATCCCAGCTACTCGGGGGGCTGAGGCGGGAGAATCACTTGAACCCAGGAGGCAGAGGTTGCAGTGAGCCTAGATTACACCATTGCACTCCAGCCTGGGTGACAACAGCAAAACTCCATCTCAAAAAGAAACAAAGAAAAGCAACTTAAGTATTTTTTCACCAGTGTTAAAAGTTGAGATGTCAAAACAAAAATTAGAATTTTAGAAAGCTACTATCCACCACTATGAGCCTGACAGCCTCCCAGTGCTTAGACTTTTCTGATAAGATTGGTGATAACAAATGTGATTATTTTCATGCTTATAATGAAATATGTGAACATTTAGAAGATCTGCGTAACTTAACCAATATTTTCCACATGATCAGTGTATGATAATAACAAAATCATTCGTAGGTAAAAGATACATTCAAAGTGTAAAATACACCATTTGGATTTTTAATGTGCCAGTAGGAAAAGTTTGCTGATGTGGTTTCAGATTCCACATTACAACTGCCTTTAAGAAACCATTTTTTGAGCTTTGGTATAGTACCAAAGAATATTCATCATTATTTGAACAGGCAGTGGCTCACACCTACAATCCTAGCACTTTGGGAGGCCAAGGTGGGCGGATCACTGGAGGTCAGGAGTTCAAGACCAGCCTGGCCAACATGGCAAAACCCCGTCTCTACTAAAAATACAAAAATTAGCCAGGCGTGGTGGCAGGCACCTGTAATCCCAGCTACTTTGGAGGCTGAGGCAGAGAGAATTGCTTGAACCCGGGAGGCAGAGGTTGCAGTGAGCCGAGATCACGCCACTGCACTCCAGCCTGGGCAACAGAGTGAGACTCCTAAAAAAAAAAAAAAAAGGCTATTAAAATACTCCTTCCTTTTACATCTACGTATCTACATGAGGCCAAACTTTCTTTCATATACTTTAATCAAAACATCATATCACAGCAGATTGAATGCAGAAGCAGCTATGAGAATCTTAGCTGTCTTCTGTATTAAGCTAAACATCAAAGAAATTTGCAGAAAGATAGGTGGTAAATTCATGTGAGAAAGAGACTTCTAGTGGTGGAAATGCATGTCAAGACTCACTTTCTAACTTTGAAGAACAAATGATTGAATGGAAAAATGGTTGAGATAGTGACCACAAGAGGAATTTGGGTTTTTTTTAAGATCTGGAGTTATTAAGGTACATAAATTCATTAAAAAGTACATTTAAAGCAAAAACATTTTACAGTAAAACCTGATGCCCAACAGTAGTTGTTGGCTCTATGTTAAAATACCTTTAAATTAGCTATTAATTTTTGTTAAAACAATAATCAGTTACTAGCTCACGAATCTGCAGATTGGGCAGGGCTCAGCAGGGGTGGCTTATCTCTGTTCCTCGTGACATCCTCTGAAGATGAAATGTCCAAGACTGCTTCTTCACTCACATGCCTATTGCTTCAGCTGGGATACTAGAACACTTGGGGGCTGTTGGCATCTCTTCCTCCTAGCACGAAGACTGGGTTGCAACGAGTATTGTTTCGAGAGGCAAGTCTCAACATGCAAGCTCTTCTCAAGCCTCCACTTCATTGTGTTTGCTAATGCCTTATTGTCCAAAGCTAGTTACATGCCCAAACCCAGAATTGATGTGATAGGGAACTACACAAGAATGTAAATACTGGGAGGTATGGTTCATGGGGGCCATCAAAATGAAAGTTTACAGCAAGTATAAACAGAACTGTCTTCCTTCCCCACACCCCACCCCCAAAACCCAACTTTGGGCATATATGCTAGACAAAGTTACCGCCTCATTCTTTCTGACAGTTACATAGCCTTTCATTAGCTGGATAAATCATGGTTTATTTAATGAATGATATACTAATGAACATTTATAATCTTTTTAACCTTTTGTTACTGAAAACAGTGCTTCCAAAGTATTTTTATACGTATGTCATTTGTACATCTGTGAGCCTGTATCTGTGAACATATCCACAGGCTGGATACCTAGCAGGTCAAAATGACGTGTGCATGTATAATTGGCTTTTTTTGTTTGTTTTTACTTTTTAGTAACTGCTTTTTTAAAAATAATGGCTTTATTGATGTGTAATTCATCTACTGTACAATTCACCTGTTTAGATTGTACAATTCAGTGTTTTCTAGTATATTCACAGGGTTGTGTAGCCATTATTACAGTCGGTTTTTAAACATCTTTATCACCCCAATAAGATATCCTAGACCTATTAGCAGTATTAAAGCAAAATAGGTAGTAGGCCATTAGCCTGGGGTTGTTTCTACACCTGGAAATGAAACCAAGCTTTAGCCAATCACAAACAGCCAGCCAGCCTATTTGTTATATAACTAGGTACTTCGCATAGTGCCATGCCCAAATAAGGCAAACACCTAGCTGTAGCCAATCAGCTAATTCCTTTGCTTTGCTTTGCTTTGCTTTGCTTTGCTTTGTGTTCAGCCTATAAAAGCTGACTATTCAAGGTGCTAGATCAGAGATCTCTGAACTTCTTGTGGTTTTGAGTACCACTTGATTCATGAATCATTCTTTGCTCAAATAAACTCTGTTAAATTTATTTTGTCTAAAGTTTACCATTTAACAACAGTATCTCCCAACCCTAGGCAACCACTAATCTATTTTCTCTCTATACATAATTTGCCTATTCCGGACATTTTATGTAAATGGGATCACTTAATAGGTGATCTTTTATGACTGGCTTCTTTCACTTAGTATCATATTTTCAAGGTTCATCCACGCTATAGCATGTGTTAGTACTCCATTTTTAATTGCAGAGCAATATTGTATGGATATACCACATTTTGTTTATCTGTTGATGGACATTTGAGCTGCTCCTGTTTGGTGGCTATTATGAATAATGCTACTGTGAACATTTGTGTACAAGTTTTTATGTGGACATATATTCTAATTTCTCTTGAGTTTATATCTAGGAATGGAATTGCTGGGTAATATGTTTAACATTTTGAGGAACTGCTATACTGTTTTCCAAACCAGCTGCACATTTTACATTCTGCCAGCACTATATGAGAATTCTGATTGCTTTGTGGTCTTGCCAACATTTATTACCCTTAACTATTTAATTAGGGATCCAAAAAAACTGGAATTTCCACTGGACATTGATGGAGAGACCAAGTTCTAGGAAAATTAGTATAGTGAGAGTGTTATATATTACCCTCACCCTAGGAGCGTTTTTGTCACCTTTCACTAATTTGTTTTTATTGAGGAAGAGTCTGCAGAGTGTACGTTGGGAGGCATTCCATGGCAGCGTTTGTAAATTTCCTGTTAAAGAAGATTAATAAAGCCTTCAATAGATCCCAGGAAGTTGGATTTTTAATTTTTACTACTAGACACAGCATTCTGCCTGCTTATGATATATGCTTTTTATGCTTTTTGTTTTGGTTTATATTAGATGTTTCGAAGAACTCAAATGTTTATAGAATAATTTATAAAATTACCACATGGTTGTCTCTCTCAGCCAGATATTTGTCAACATTTATGGGGATGACTGAGATTTTAAAAGTTCACCTGAGATGAGTATGTCAGACAAAATCATTTAGCCTTTGTTCCATAATATTTTAAATCTGACATTTTTTCAGACTGTAATCTGCCACATGACTGTCTTGTATGATCTTCTTTGGATAATAGTTTCTTTTTTTTTTTTTTTTTGAGACGGAGGCTCGCTCTGTTGCCCAGGCTGGAGTGCAGTGGCAAAATCTCGGTTCACTGCAACCTCCATCCCAGGTTCAAGTGATTCTCCTGCCTCAGCCTCCGAGTAGCTGGATTACAGGCATGTGCCATCACACCCAGCTGATTTTTTGTATTTTTAGTAGAGGCGGGTTTCACCATGTTAAACCCGGATGGTCTGGATCTCCTGACCTCGTGATCCACCCTCCTCGGCCTCCCAAAGTGCTGGGATTACAGGCGTGAGCCACCATGCCTGACCAAATAATAGTTTCTTAATTAAGAAATGAGAAACGTACCTAATAAAAAAATGTTGTGAAGTTTCAGAGTGGCAGAATCACACCACCCCGAAGAGCCCCTTCACCAGATGGCTTCTCACCATATAGCCCTGAGGAAACAAACCGCCGTGTTAACAAAGTGATGCGGGCCAGACTATACTTACTGCAGCAGATAGGGCCCAACTCTTTCCTGATTGGAGGAGACAGCCCAGACAATAAATACCGGGTGTTTATTGGGCCTCAGGTAGGATTCGTCACCATTTTATATTTTATTATTAGTAGTATATGGTACTACCTCAAATTTATATACTATAATGTTCTTAAATTTAGATCAATTAATTCCCTATAGTAAACAAAAGTAAACTTAAAATGTATTTTAGGCTAATATTTTTCTTTAATGTATTTATGAGGTTTTGCTATCTTAATATACCGTAGAATCGAAATTTGATCTATTTAATAAATTCAGTGAAAATGAGAGATTAAATCATGGAAATCGCTGTAGATTTTTCTTATATACAAAGATAATGAAGAATATGAATTAATAGAAACTTTAGTATAAAAAGTTGGAAATATTGTAAAAGTGATAAATTTAGAAGTTCTTATGAACCACAGATGTATTAACCTGTAGGTTTTCTTTTTAACTCTTTAGAACTGCAGCTGTGCACGTGGAACATTCTGTATTCATCTGCTATTTGTGATGCTCCGGGTATTTCAACTAGAACCTTCAGACCCAATGTTATGGAGAAAAACTTTAAAGAATTTTGAGGTAGTTTTTAATAAATGCTTAGAGTAAAATTGTTAGCATATTCTTATGATATAGTCTTAAAATTTATCCTTCATTAAATTTAGGCAGTGACCATTTTAAAGGTGTGAAGGTATGTAGGAATTAGTTGATGCTTATAAATAGTTCTCATGAGATATTTACTAAACTTTTTCTTCTAGCTTGAAAAAAACAGTAAACACTGACCTGTAAGAATGTTGTCCTTAGTAAAAACTATAATGTGTTCTTATTTTTGAAGCTCTTAAATCAACTTTATGAAAAACATGCAAATAAAAGATAAATAATTCAGCCTCTAGAACTCTTCATATGTATAATTATGGCACAAATATCATTGTTACTGTCTTTTTCCAATGTTAGGTTGAGAGTTTGTTCCAGAAATATCACAGTAGGCGTAGCTCAAGGATCAAAGCTCCATCTCGTAACACCATCCAGAAGTTTGTTTCACGCATGTCAAATTCTCATACATTGTCATCATCTAGTACTTCTACATCTAGTTCAGAAAACAGGTTAGTACTTTTTAAGGATTTCAAAGCATTAATCCAGTGTTACTTTTAATTTTAGGGGTAGTTTTTTATATCTACTTGTTAAGTTGCTCTAAAATGATTTAATTATTGAATCTTGGCTTTCAAGTTAAAATCAAGGGTGAAGATACTAAAGGTTCTCTGGACATGGTGGCTCGTGCCTGTAATCCCAGCACCTTGGGAGACTGAGGCAGAAGGATTGCTTGCGTCCAGGAGTTCAAGACCAGCCTGGGCAACATAGGGATACCCCATCTCTACACAAGTAAAATAATTAGCTGGGAGTGGTGATACCTGTAGTCCCAATTACTCGAGAGGCCAAGGCAGGAGGATTGCTTGAACCCAGGAGTTCAAGGCTCCAGTGACCTATGATCACACCACTGCACTCCAGCCTAGGTGACAGAACAAGACCCTGTCTCTTGAAAAATATGTGGGTGTGTGTATGTATGTACGTATGTATGTTGTTAAAGGTCACGTGAGAGTGTGTGTGTGTATATAGACGTTTTGTGCTAAAAACTACAGTATTCATGTGAATCTTCTTTCTATTCTGTATATTGGTTTATTGGTTTTAGTGTAAAAATTAGATTTTTAAAAATCCACAAAGGAGTGCTGCTTCTCTTACCAGGGCACCTTCTATATTATTCCCGAAGTGCCCAGTTTGAGAAGCATTGTTCTGAGTGGTTAAATCCTGTCTTCATCCTATTAATCTGTTAGGTATTGTAACTACCTCAAAATTCATGAAGAATGAAAAAGTGACAGGGTCGTAACAAGGGTGCGGTGAAGAGAAGAGAGGTTTTCTTCATCTGTGGAAAAAGTAAATGTTTGAATTTTCTTAATTTTGATTAAATGAAATAATATTAGAATCCTAGAGTTTTATGAGTTTTTAGACACTGAAGATTTTCTAGTTGGCATGTCTCAGTGACACAGCGATAAGTGAAGCCAAGAGATTATGCAGCTCATTTGAGGAAAGGTATCACCAGAACCACCTGGGTATGTTTGTTTTACCGCTCATCTCTTCTAAATAAAATGAAAAAAATGAGCTTTATTTCTCCAGTCTCCTGAACTCCTAGCCCCAAGCATTCCTCCCACCTCAGCATCCCAAAGTGCTGGGATTACAGGGGTGAGCCACCACACCCAGCTCCTTTTTCCTTTTGAGTGACATTTCTGTAACTTTTTACTGTGGAGAAAAATAACAGATGCTTAAAACCAAGTAGTCAAAATTAAAATAGAAAGTTTCTCTCTGAGGTTAAATATATATATTTGGATTTGCATATCCATAGGGGGAACCACAAAAGTTATCTCGGTTACTGAGATTGTACTATATATAGATGGATAGATTTTTGTTTCGTATAACCACTATTTTTATATCTAAGATCAATAAAAAGAAAATACAGAGGAAATTTATCTGGAGATCTGATTACAATTTTAAATGTTATGCCCAAAACAATAATAAAACAATTAGGATAAACAAATTTAAAATTCAATTGAAAATGAAGGGCATAAAGAGAATATCTACCAAAAAAGAATTTTAAGGGGCTAAGAAACACAAAAACTGTTCAGTCAACCTAATAACCAAAGAAATGTTCATTTTTTAAAAAAAGATACCAGTTTTTATTTACCGAAATAATGGAGACCTTTTAAATGATGTAATTCAGTTATTGTAAGGATGTGCTTGATCGTATGTAAAGCCATATAGCCTTTTGAAGAAAAAAGTAATATGGCTTTTAAAAACATTTATATTCATTGATCCAGTAAATGTTCTTCTTAAGTAAAAGTTTAATCTGAGAAATGCGAAAGCCTCACATATATCATATATGACTGTTTCTCATAGTATTATGGTGAAAAAGTAGAAATAGTTTAAATATCCAACCGCAATTGAATGATTAAATTAACATATGCCCATGTTACGAATGTCATGTAGGCATTAAAATTATGCTTTTGGAGAACATTGAATGGCCTGGGAAAATGTCGATAAGTAAAACCAAATGTAGGTTATAATAATATATTATGCATCAACCCAGTTTTATGTAGAAAAGGTATTACAAGTATGTAAAAATCGGAAGGAATAAAAACTTCACTGGTTATTAATAGGAGGTGCTATTATGGGTAACTTTTTTTAAACTGTAAATATTTTGTGGTCCATTTGGTCTCTGTTAAAACTACTCAGCTCTGCCCTTATAGCCTGAAAATAGCCAAAGACAATATATAAATGAATGGGGATGGCTATGTTCAGTAAAACTGTATGTACACAAGTAGTCCACAGGCTGTTTGTTTTCCTTATAAGTTCATTACTCCCTGCTCTATACTCGTAATTTTGCTTCAGAAAAAACTATGCTAAAAAAAATCTGAAACGTCAAAAAAAAATGAGTACAAAGATGTTTGTAGTGGTTTCTTTTTTTTTTAGACGGAGTCTCTCTCTGTCACCCAGGCTGGAGTGCAGTGGGGTGATCTTGGCTCACTGCAAGCTCTGCCCTCCGGGTTCATGCCATTCTCCTGCCTCAGCCTCCCGAGTAACTGGGACTACAGGCGCCCGCCACCATGCCCAGCTAATTTTTTGTATTTTTAGTGGTGACAGGGTTTCACCATGTTAACCAGGATAGTCTCGATCTCCTGACCTCGTAATCTGCCCGTCTCAGCCTCCCAAAGTGCTGGGATTACAGGCGTGAGCCACTGCGCCCGGCCGTAATGGTTTCTTAAAATGTAAAAATATGGAAACAGCTTATATGTCCAACATTAATGCATACTTAAAACAGGATCTATCTAGTCAGTGGAAAATTATGATGGCATTAAAAATTATGTGGTGGAAGCAACCCAGGTGTCCATCGATAGATGAATGGATAAAATGTGGTATATACACATAGTGGAATATTACTCAGCTTTACAAAGGAAAAAAGTGTGCTGCAACATGGATGAACCTTTAGGGCATTACGCTAAGCAAAATAAGCCAGTCACAAAAAGACAAATAATGTATAATTGTACTTACATGAGATACTTAGTCAAAACCATAGAGACAGAAAGTAGAATGAGCCTAGGTGGGAGGATTACTTGATTGCAGGAGTTCCTGACCAGCCTGGGCAACATAGTGTGACCCTGTCTCTACCAAAAAAAAAAAAAAAAAAAAACAGAAAAGAAAAATTAGCCAGGCATGGGTGGCATGCCCCTGTGGTCGCAGCTAATCAGGAGGCTGAGGCAGGAGGATCTCTTGAGCCCAGAAGTTCAAGGCTGCAGTGACCTATACTTGTGCCGCTGTACTACAGTCTGGGTGACAGAGCAAGATCCTGTCTCAAAAAAATGTAGAAAGGTGGTTGCCAGAGGCTGGAGGAAGGAGATCATGGAGAATGGTGTTTAATGGGTATACGGTTTCAGTTTTACAAGATGAAAAGAATACTGGAGACACATAGTGGTGATGGTTTCACAGCATGAAGGCATTTAATGCCACTGACCTGTACACCTAAAAATGGTTAAGATGGTAAATTTTATGTTATGCATATGTTGCCACAACAAAAAAAAAGAATTATGTATATGAAGAGTTTAAGTGCAATTTTATAATAAAAATTTTTTAAATATGAAATAGTGCATATATATGTATATAAATGATCTGAACAATGCTTACAAAATATGTACTTGGAAAAAAGATGGGCAGGAAATACCCCAGAATGGTATTGTTTTTGTTGTCAGAGAGTTTAATAAGTTGCACTTATAATTTGACTAAATTGTGAAGCTTTATTTTCCCCTATGAATAAGCTTAATTTTGGTGTAATTATTTGAAGGGTTAGTTGACCTTGGATTATTTTTGCCATGAATATTTTTGTTATAGGTAGTTTTATACATCATTTCTGTAATGCTGCTGTTAATTCTTTGTTACTAATGCATGCATAGTCTGACAGTTTTTCCCCATCCTAAGTAGCTCCATAATTAGGAAAAGAGATGGGGCAGGTACATCAGGAGGGACAGACTAGTAAGTGTGCCTTCATCACAGGAATCACGCATTATGACTTTGCTGACTTGTTTGACTAGCTTTTTGGAAAGCTTTTTGTGCATTTGGGGAACTGGTTATTTTGCTGGTAGTTACGCAGATCTGTTTTTCAGGGAAAAGTAATTGCCGTTTTTGCCATTACTTCTAATGGCAAAATTAGAATTAAAAAAATTAGAAGTAATGGCAAAAACCGCAATTACTTTTGCACCAACCTAATAGTTTAAGATAGTAGAAGTGCAATATTGGGCCTAGCTTAGCAGACTCTGAAATTTATAGACGTTGTAAGTTTATGGCATATTATTCTCAGATAAAAGTGTAATGATAGATCTGCCACAAACTGATCTTATGATTTGAAGCAACTTATTTAACATCCCAGAGCCTTGTCTTTATATTATAATGGAAATACGGCTATTGATTTTAAAAGCCATCCCTCACATCATGAAGGTTTAAATAAAAACATTTATGAAATAGAAAACTAAAGCCCTCTTTGGCCTGGCTGCACACAAAATAACTACTGTTAACTATTTAATACAACTTTTAAAAATTACATAAATCAAGGAATGAAACTCTTCTTTGCACATTCCGTACTTCAGCAAACACATGCACGCACGTTCCCCCATCCATGTTTCTCTAACTTTCTTACTGTTTTTAAATAAATACAAAGTCATGCCATATGTTCTGGTGTGCAATTTTCTTTTACTTTTACTTTATATATCAAGAATATTTTTCCACATCATTACCAAATTACATACTTTTTTCTTTTCATGGCTGTATAAGATTATGTTGGTACACCATAATTTATTTAGCCATTGCCTTAATTAATGTACGTTAAGTACACCTCCAGTTTTTTGTTTACATACTTAAAATATGTAGCGATAACATCCTAGAAAATAGGATTTTCAGGTCATGAATATATACATGTAGTATTTTAAGAAATACTAACAAAATTTGCTTCCAGAGATTTTAGTTTTTACTCCTACCAGCAGTCTATATGAGAACCTGGTTTTCTGTGCCATTATCAGGGCCAGATGTTACCAATCTATTATTTTTTATTCCAATTGCCTTTTTATTTCCTTTGTCCATTGTACTATCTATTAGTATTTTTCTTACTGATTTTAAAAGTACTTTGTATATTGGAAATACTCAAGTATATGCAGTATAATTAACCATTATGTTGCAATTTTGCCATAAATGGAATCATTCTATACATGGTAGTTTTATTTTGATCTCATTTATGGATCTCTCTGTTCCTTTTTAAAAGCTTCAAGGTGTCTGGGTTTGCCATAATTTGTTTAGCCTCTTTTTGGCTTCATTTGGTTGTTTTGATTTCTTTTCGTATTCTAAATAATACTGCGGTGGACATTTTCATACATATATCTCTATATGTTTATCTTTTTATTTTCTTATGATACATTCCTAGAAGTCTAGGTGAAAGATTGTGTACACTTAAAATGTGAT
Organism: Hylobates moloch; assembly: GCF_009828535.3. Classification (NCBI taxonomy): domain Eukaryota; kingdom Metazoa; phylum Chordata; class Mammalia; order Primates; family Hylobatidae; genus Hylobates; species Hylobates moloch. Next base: position 6,353,034 of record NW_026652298.1, read on the forward strand.
GTGTTCCTAGATTCATTTCTAGGAAAGTTGGACCAGTTCATACTGCCACCAGAAATTTCTGAAATAGGCATTTAAATTTAGGATGTGGAATCTTTGAGCTCTAAGGTCCGCCAGTACTTAAAATCTTGAAACTGGTACCATGTAGTATATTTTTGTACATAGTCAAACCTGTTGGTCTATTCAGAAGGTACAGTAGCAGAATTTGGGGGATACAAATGTTTCTTTCTAAGATTGCAGTCTGTGTATTGAATTGTTTTCATAGCAAAGAAGGTTAACTTACACCTACAATCTATAAGTACTCGTGTGTTAATCTGATTTTAAATTACTGTATATTAATAGCATAAATATGTATCTCTTAGTTATATAAGATGCTCTTAAATAAGAATTTCTAATGTATTTATATTCTAAGCAAGCAGAAAGTGTTTTTAGCATATCAGTTCTACTTTATATTCTTTTATGCTTAATACTTTTTCTTCCCCTTTTCTATAGCATAAAGGATGAAGAGGAACAGATGTGTCCTATTTGCTTATTGGGCATGCTTGATGAAGAAAGTCTTACAGTGTGTGAAGACGGCTGCAGGAACAAGCTGCACCACCACTGCATGTCAATTTGTATGTGGCTCTTTTTCTCCCTATGCCTACTCAACACAGTTGCTCTCTGAGCTAACTATGTTATTTAAGAGTGTAACATGGCTTGAGGGGAAATTGGTGAGAGAATAAAAAAAGTATATCTAAGTCCTAAGTCCTATGTGAAAAGTTTTCAACAAATGGGAATGTAGGATCTTTAGGAGATGACCTGTGTGAGCAAAGAAATGCAATAAAGTGTGTGTGACATATGTGATAATGGAAGAAGTGCACAGAATTAGAAACAATTTCAGTCTGGAAGGTATACATGAAGGGAAGGAGGTGGAAGAAGACCTGGGCAGGCATTACAGAAAGGCTAGCATCAAAGTAAGGTTTGGAAGGACTTTACCCAGTAGTCAAACAGGGCAGAATGTTTTGAAAAATAGTAAGCAGACTACATGTTATCAGAATGAATAAAATAGCATTTGCAAATCAAAATCATTTAACCTGCTGTGTTTACTTGCTTTCAGATATTTAATTAGATTATTTTTGAGGTTCCTTCTATATAAATTCTATAAACTAATTATAAATAGTTATGAAATAAAAATAATGTTAAGCATTTACATTTTTGTAAGATTTTGTATCTGTAATTTTTCAGGGGCAGAAGAGTGTAGAAGAAATAGAGAACCTTTAATATGTCCCCTTTGTAGATCTAAGTGGAGATCTCATGATTTCTACAGGTAATAAGTTTGAAGTAATGATATGTATATGTTTAATTTTTTAAAATTTCTCAAAGTGTGGTTTAAGTCTGTTTATTTTTTTAAAGTAAGTTTTGTTATTTTTCATTTTAGCCACGAGTTGTCAAGTCCTGTGGATTCCCCTTCTTCCCTCAGAGCTACACAGCAGCAAACCGTACAGCAGCAGTCTTTGGCTGCATCACAAAGAAGGAATCAAGAGAGCAATTTTAACCTTACTCATTATGGAACTCAGCAAATCCCTCCTGCTTACAAAGATTTAGCTGAGCCATGGATTCAGGTAAGTAGTTCTTTGTTTTTCATTTCTCAAAGAAATATTTATAGATCAATTAATGTATTTGTCTCCTTCCCTCAGTTGTTTATAATTTAAAAAAACACTTTTACTTGCCTCCATCATGACCTTTATTCCACTGGAAATTTTAATGTTACTTTTGGTATTAATACTGTACTGCTTATTGTACAGCTTCAACTTCAAAACTTCTTGTGGTTTCACTTCACATATCTAGAAACATCTCTTCCTGAACTAACAGACATACAGGGTTATTCAAGGATAGAAGGATAGAAACCAGAACCCTTCAATGCTAACTTTTCCCAATGTTTAATCCCCATGCCTGCCAAGAATTTTTATCATGTTTCTTATTTGCTGCCATTTAAAATTAATTTCTCCTTTCATATCCTAATGGCATACAATGGGTGCTTAATAATGGCAGAGGAGATGAATAAGAAACAAATATGTGATGGTTACCTTGAGTTCATCATTTTTATTTGTAAGAACAGTTTCCCATCCCTTTAGCATCTCTTCTGATTGAATGTTTTTTCATCCTCGGTAAGTAGGGCTTTTTTGTCGGTTGGTTTGTAATGATTTTCTTGGTTGTTGAATGCTCAGTCTATTATTTTTTAAATGTAGGATCTAAAACCAGACGGGCCTCCAGTAGACAATAATAAAGTAAAATAATTATTTTCAATAATCTGTTAAATTCTGTTGAATTAAATTTGTGAACAGATGCATTAACACATTGAGCTTTATGTATCATTAGGATTTGTTTCATTTTTCTTTTGTGACCATTACAGTCCTGCAGCTTTGGAATTCTCTTAGCATATTAGCAACCCATTTATGAATCTAATAAAATCTGCAAAAATATTAAACACATATTCTTGTCCCTAGTTCATTAATGAAATTTAATGAACTATTAATGAACATAGGCCCTCACCTGCCCTTTCATGACCCATCAAAGAACTCTCAAGTTGATTCTGAGCTGTTAGATTTCATTCTTCAAGCATATGGTCTAGTTTGTTTTGCCTAAGCTTTAGGTCAGACTAGGGTCTACATTCCTAGCTTTTTATTAAGCATGTTAGGTAAGACAGTTAAAACATAGGTAGTGGTACACTACTTAACAGTACCAGAAGCTCACTATATTCTAGTTGGCTCATTCTCCCATAATATCCCTTTATAACAAAACACATGTAAATAAGTATGTTATGATCTGTTTTTCCAAAAATTGTGTTTATTCATCTTTAATATTTAGACATTTTTCACATAATGAATTATCTTAGGTATTAAGCTTACTTTTAGCTAATTGGCCCATAATGTCAAGACCATTCACCCTTTCCTCACTGTAGGGACTCTGGCTTTTGGGGCATGGTATTGACGACGGTAACAGCATATACTATAATTCTTCGTCTATAATTATCCTTTGCTTACTCGAACACAAGCATTTTTTCTTCAGTTGTTTGATTTGTCCATTCCGTTCGTTTTACAGTCCTACCTGTTTTGTCTAGTTTTTTAAACCTTTTTGTACAGACAAAAACCAATTAAATGCATTTTGCTTATTGCTCTTGTCTGTAAGAGAAATACTCTATATATCTTGAAACCTTCTCCTGGTGCCTTTTTTGATTTGTGTTTTGTTTGTTTGTTTTCTTAGTCTTGCTCCAGTTTTTCTCTTTAAACTACCTTAATATGAATACAGAGTTGAGGTTTTCACAGTTTTTTGGCGTTTTGGTAAGCATGTGGGACAATAGAGGCATAGAATGTATGTATAGCCATCTAGTGACTTAATGGAGCTTATTATTAATTTTACCTGAGCTAATAAATATTAATGACTTTGGATAATTACCAGTTAAACTTGAATATAAAATTCTTCCTTATGATGCTTAAGTGGCTGGATATATTTGAAGTTGTGAAGGATGGTGAAGATTTAAGAAATGTCCAGTTTTTATGTAGTAATCAAAACTGATGCTAAACTCAAAATACTCTGGGTCCATAAGCTTTTCTTTACATTGAATTCATTGTGTGTGTTTGATACAGGTGTTTGGAATGGAACTCGTTGGCTGCTTATTTTCTAGAAACTGGAATGTGAGAGAGATGGCCCTCAGGCGTCTTTCCCATGATGTCAGTGGGGCCCTGCTGTTGGCAAATGGGGAGAGCACTGGAAATTCTGGGGGCAGCAGTGGAAGCAGCCCGATTGGGGGAGCCACCAGTGGGTCTTCCCAGACCAGTATCTCAGGAGATGTGGTGGAGGCATGCTGCAACGTTCTGTCAATGGTCTGTGCTGACCCTGTCTACAAAGTGTACGTTGCTGCTTTAGTAAGTAGCTTTATTCCATAATCATATCATTGTGGGTTTGGGGTTTTTTGATGGTTGGTAGATAGTGTTTTTAAGATACAATAAAGCTACTTTACCTAATTTTGGAAAATCCAAATTTTATTTTTATTCCATAATTCCAAGAAATTACAGTTTTTCTTTTATTTTGTTTATTTGAATTTTACTGATTTTTATGATGTCCAAGGTTTCTTATATAACTGTTTTACTTTTTAGTTTCATTGTTTTAAAGGCTTTGCAGGGGTATCCAAGGAAGAGAATATAGTCATGGTTTCTTAGTTTCCGTTTCTGTTTGGGCCAGTAAAGCTCCTTCCTCATCCTCCTTTTCCACTTACCACTAGGGACAGACTAAAAACCATGGCTTCAGGCTGCTAAAGCCTAAAACAAAACAAAACAGAACAACAACAAATAGGGCGAGCTAGGCAAGCTTGCTAATTTTTAAAGATTTTTTTAATGTTTTGCTGTTCATATCTTTACATTTTTCTGAGCAGATACCTTATACATGACAAAATTAAAAATGCTTTTTGGGATGGCAGAGTCATCAACGTTATTCTCATTTTTTAAAAAATTTATCAGATATTAAGGAAGATATGTTTTTAATAAACATTTTGATTGATTTTTAATAAACATTGTCATGTGGAGATTCAAAAGCCTTTTCAAAGAAAAGAGTTCCATGACATAGATCATTGAGTTGCTTTTCCAGTTTAACCTGTTAAAAGTTCGGGTGGATTAGAGTGACAAGGAGGTAATTTAGGAGACTAACTGGACTTTCTCCGTTCTGCATATATGTCTCTTTAGGGCTTCTCAATCTCAGTACTATTAACATTTGTTAGATAATTATTTGTTGGAGGGTGTGGGGAGGGCCTGGGATGTTGTCCTGTGTGTACTGTGGCAGCATCCCTGGCCTCTACCCATTAGATACCAGGAGCAAACTCACCCCCACCCGATCATGCCCCCAGTTATGACAACCAAGAATGTCTCCGAGCATTGCCAAATGTCTCCAGTGGTCAAAACTGCCCCCAGTTCAGAATCACTACTCTAATTCTTATCTAGTCTGTTTTTAAAATTCATGAGCAGTCTGTAGGCTTCCTCCCTCAGTCTTTTTCTAATGCATCCTCTACCGATTGGGCCTAATGAATCTTCTTCTTGACAGGTAATACAGCATGACAGTTATGAACATGGGTTTGGAGTCACAATTGAGTGATCTCATAATTTATCATTCCAACCACAATGCTTGCATAATGTGCTGGTTAAAGTTGGACTAGCCTAGGCAATCTGAATACATGAACAAGATCATAGAGACAGACCAGGATTCAAATTCTGGTTCTCCCTTTTACTAGCACGGTGGCTTTACGAAGGTTACTTAACCTCTCTTAAATAAACTTCAGTTTTCTCACCCATAAAATAATGAAAATACCTCTTAGATTTGAAATTAGATTATGTAGAAACTTTCAACCATATGCCTGGCACATTGTAAGAACATTTAATATTGTGTAATAGTTATCATTATTTCTTAAACACAACTTGGATTATCCCCCAACTCATTTAGAAACCTTTAGAGGTTTCTGTTTCTTTGACATTCCTAAAACATATTCAGTGGAAGTTTGGCAGGGTTGTGAAAAGTTCCCTGAAGAAAGAATCCTGTATTCAGTTAAGATTGGTGAACACTGGATTACACAAGGATAACTAGGTCTGTTGACTGAAAGGCTTCTAGGATCCTTCAGTAAGCTAATGTACATTGTGAACCTAAAGGATCAAAGGATAGAATGCATTGTTTCCCAGAGTTATTTTGCTACACCCTGTTTTTTCATGTAGCATCTGGAGGGACCAGCATACTATAGAATAAAGACCAATTGGCCCAATATTTTGCCTCTTACTTAGTATTTTCCAACACAAACCTTCAGGCATACTTGACTAAATAAAATCCTCTTTTTGCTAGTTCCTTTTCTGCAAAGCCTTTGCTGTGTTACTCTTTTTATACACACTGTAACTGCCTTACTGTCGTGGTCGTTTCTTCTTAAGTTCAGACTGTTTCCCAACTAGCTCATGAGTTCCTAGAGCACAAAGATTGTATAAAGGATACCAGGCTCCATGGAGGCAGAAATGGCTCCTGCTGTTAAAGCTCACCCTTTCCCTTTCCCTTATCTCCCCTTCCTCTGTCTCTTCCTTTTTTTCCTCTCCCTCCCTCTGCATATATAATTTTTTTTTTTTGCTGAACCATTTGAGAGTTTTTTGCAGGCATCATGACACTTAAATATGTGTCTCTTAAAACCAGATACATAATTCCATTTATTCTTCCATATACAGTCAGCACATTAACATTAATCACAACACTGTTTTGTACTATAAAGTTCATACTCAAATCTCTTCAGTTGCCCAACAGTGCCCTTCATAGCTAAACTGCAGACTTTATTCAGATTTCACCAATTTTTCTGCTGTTGTCTTTTTCCTGTTCCAGGATCCAATCCAGGATCCCACAGTGCATTTAGTCACCATGTCCCCTTAATGTCTTCTCATCCATGACAGTTCCTCAGCCTTTCCTAGTTTTTTTTTTTTTTTTTTTTGAGACGGAGTCTCGCTCTCTCACCCAGGCTGGAGTGCAGTGGCGCGATCTCCGCTCACTGCAAGCTCCGCCTCCCGGGTTCACGCCATTCTCCTGCCTCAGCCTCTCTGAGTAGCTGGGACTACAGGCGCCCGCCACCACGCCCAGCAAATTTTTTTTGTATTTTTAGTAGAGACGGGGTTTCACCATGGTCTCGATCTCCTGACCTCGTGATCCGCCCGCCTCGGCCTCCCAAAGTGCTGGGATTACAAGCGTGAGCCACCGCGCCCGGCCCTTTCCTAGTTTTTAATGACCTTGACAGATACTTTCAAAGTATATTGGCCAGTTATTTTGTAGAATATCCCTCAATTTGGGTTTATCTGATGTTTTCTCATGATTAGATGGAAGTTACATATTTTTCACAAGAATGCCACAGAGGTGACAGGCCTTTCTCAGTGCATCGTATCAGTGGGTACATATGCCCATGGCTTTTATTATTGGTGATGGTGTCAGTTAAGGTAATGTCTACCAAGTTTCCCTGCTGTAAAGTTAATATTCCTAGATATCTTGTGAGAGTTACTTTGAAATTATGCAAATATCCTATTTCACCTCAAAATTTTGTCCACTGATTTTAAAAGCATTTGTGGATCTTGCCTATAGCTGTTACTACTACACCATTAAAAATGGTGCTCTCTTGGGCACAGGGAGGGGAGCATCACACACCGGGGTCTGTCGGGGGTCGGGGGGGTAGGAGAGGGATAGCATTACGAGAAATACCTAATGTAGATGGCGGGTTGATGGATGCAGCAAACCACCATGGCATGTGTGTACCTATGTAACACACCTGCACGTTCTGCACATGTACCCCACAACTTAAAGTATAATAAAAAAAAAAAATGGTGTTCTAGTGGTGATTTTCTATTTTCCTCATTCCTTCTACATTAATTAATTGGAATTATTCTATAAAGAAGAGCTTCTCCGTTTATGTACCTGTTCAATTTTTAATTTGTATTGGTGTAGGCTCCTGGGTATTCATTTTGTTCTGTGGGTTGCAACCCAACACTACTATCATTTGTTTTGTTGCTCTAATTATTCCAGCCTTGACCATTGGGAGCTCTTTCAGGTTGGCCCCTGTTCTCATTTTCTTTTTTAAAATAATTTTTTCAACTTTTCATCTTGAAATGAATTCAGACTTTTAAAAATTGCAGAGAAAAGAGTTCAGAAAATTCCTTCCTGCCCCTCTCATTTACTTTGTTAGTTAGTTGTATCATTACAGAAGCATGGAATTCTTATTTTATTCTATGGGTTATAATCCATTCCTATCTTTACTTATTTTGTTGCTCAAATTGTCTCAAATTAGGCCATTATCTCTGATGCTTTTTAAGTGTACATAAACTGACCTTCAGATTTTTTTCCTTAGAAAACACTGAGAGCCATGCTGGTATATACTCCTTGCCACAGTTTAGCGGAAAGAATCAAACTTCAGAGACTTCTCCAGCCAGTTGTAGACACCATCCTAGTCAAATGTGCAGATGCCAATAGGTAAGGCTTTATTGATGAACCATTTCAAACCCTCTTGTCTTAAAAGTGCCTCGCAGCAAGCCTCACACCTAGTGTGAATATCTGATACATTTTATTAAATGAGTCTTTGAACATTGTCTTTTAATGTGAGATTTAAAATGAAAATGCAGCACTTAAAGGTCTTAAGAACTGGCGGAAAGAACTACTGGCAAGTAAAAGCCAGGCAAATAAACTGCATGGATCTCCACATTATTGTATTGTGATTTACTCTCTTTAATAACATTCATAATCTGAAGTCCAGTCGATAAGAACAGTAGTTGACACTTATATCTATAAGTTATAATCTCATTTTAGAGTATGGGTTACACAGGATAGGAACCAGTAAAATCATTACACCTGCATATGCCTTATTATCAGGATAAAAAATTAACAAATCCATCTCATTTTCAGTGTAATGGAATTTTACTCTACTTATGACAGTTTTGTCAAAAAATTTTTAGATTTTATGTATTCCTGCAGTATCCTTAAAAATTGACAGGGAACAAGAATAACCCTAACTGGAAAGAAAAATATGAAGTAGAGAATTGAGGTACAGTGACAATAAAGATGAGTACAAGACATGCTTTTTTCAGACCAGTGGTTCTCTTTTATTTTCCCCTTCCATAAAATAGGAGGAAAAGATCAATTTTCATTTAATAATCATAGCTACTGTGAACAGTTATTTGGTAGTTCCTATTTCTGTCCCAGCAGATCTTGGTTAGCAAGAGTTGAATCTCCCTTCTGTTGCCTCTTCCATTTCACCCATTTAGAGCTCTCCCAGTACAACCTTTCTCTTCCTCTGCAAGTCATAATGACTTAGTTTGCACCGGATCTCAAAAATTAGGTACCTACCTTTAATGAATTTCTCATCTCATGAAGTCTGTCTTTTGCCTCTGTTGTTTTCTCTGTAGATTGAAAATATTGGATGTTTTCTTGTTGCTTAGAGAAAACATTGTGTATCTGTAAAATATTGCAAATTAACAAGTAATTTGCAAAATGCATAGGAAAAATGTCATTTTTAAATATTAGAATAGGTATATTTCTGAGAATTCAGTGTTCTCATGGTATTTGTTGTGCTGCTCACTTTTTGAAACTCTAAACTTAGTTTGTTTACCTGGTCACCTGAATGACTGAACATAAGAAATACTGTAGAGAGATTTTATAATATTCAGACCTCATTTTGGCTATGTAAGGAAATGGAGGGTTTTTGGATAGGAAGGTTTTGTTTTTAATTCAAGAGCTTCTTAGTGAAAATTCAGAAATCAAAATATCAAGGTCCTTGTTTTTTCTTTTAACAAAATATAAGACTTTTATCGGATTTGGTATTTAAATCAGTACTTGCTAAGAGCCATTGTTGAAGATTCTGTGCTTAACATAGAGGATATGTTAAATTTATGAAATTAGACCTAATAAATGAATATTACTATTTATGGTGACATTGTCAATGTGATTTTAGTGGTGGAAAAGTAAATACTCCTGAAAACATTATTTCTCCACTTTTTCACAAGGCATTGCATTATTCCTCTAATATTGTATAGTATTTTAGCCAAGATCCAGGATTGATGTTGCTTTTCCTTTGCTTTTAGCCGCACAAGTCAGCTGTCCATATCAACACTGTTGGAACTGTGCAAAGGCCAAGCAGGAGAGTTGGCAGTTGGCAGAGAAATACTAAAAGCTGGTAATAACTTTTAACTTACAATGAATATAGCATATTTTATCATGTTCCTGAGCAGCCTTGTCTAATCTCATAATCTCTCATGAGGCAGTTTACAGGATTTTGAAGTAATTTTATAAATTGATTCACTGTGTTACAGTTAGAAATGTGAATTACTCTGAGAGAGAAATTCTTTAAAATAGTTCAGAATATTTTTGTTGGCCTTACACCATTTAATCATGTCTTGTTTTAGGTTTTAATATCACCATTTTTTAATCATTTATTTTTACTTTCCTTTTGGTAGGATCCATTGGTATTGGTGGTGTTGATTATGTCTTAAATTGTATTCTTGGAAACCAAACTGAATCAAACAATTGGCAAGAACTTCTTGGCCGCCTTTGTCTTATAGATAGACTGTTGTTGGAATTTCCTGCTGAATTTTATCCTCATATTGTCAGTACTGATGTTTCACAAGCTGAGCCTGTTGAAATCAGGTAATTTTTCTTCTGAAAACGTATTACTTGTATCTTCCTACCCTCCCTACACCCTCCTCAGGAATGACACATTTTAGATTTTTGAAAGACTCAGAAAATACAGAGCATGAATAGGTTGCTGATACCTTAATATTTGATTCACATGTGAAAACCCAAAGTCTGGGCTGTTTAATTAAAAATTTATAGATACTTTATGCTGAAATGGTTTTTGAAGTATACATGCTGTGAATTACTACCATTTTTTAAGTTTCCATGTATTTTTCAGTAATTGGAACTTATATGGTAATGAATGTTTTTTTCTTTCAGGTATAAGAAGCTGCTGTCCCTCTTAACCTTTGCTTTGCAGTCCATTGATAATCCCCACTCAATGGTTGGCAAACTTTCCAGAAGGATCTACTTGAGTTCTGCAAGAATGGTTACTACAGTACCCCATGTGTTTTCAAAACTGTTAGAAATGCTGAGTGTTTCCAGTTCCACTCACTTCACCAGGATGCGTCGCCGTTTGATGGCTATTGCAGATGAGGTGGAAATTGCCGAAGCCATCCAGTTGGGCGTAGAAGACACTTTGGATGGTCAACAGGACAGCTTCTTGCAGACATCTGTTCCCAACAACTGTCCGGAAACCACAGAGAACAGTTCCCCTGAGTGCACAATCCATTTAGAGAAAACTGGAAAAGGATTATGTGCTACAAAATTGAGTGCCAGTTCAGAGGACATTTCTGAGAGACTGGCCAGCATTTCAGTAGGACCTTCTAGTTCAACAACAACAGAGCAACCAAAGCCAATGGTTCAAACAAAAGGCAGACCCCACAGTCAGTGTTTGAACTCCTCTCCTTTATCTCATCATTCCCAATTAATGTTTCCAGCCTTGTCAACCCCTTCTTCTTCGGCCCCATCTGTACCAGCTGGCACTGCAACAGATGTCTCTAAGCATAGACTTCAGGGATTCGTTCCCTGCAGAATACCTTCTGCATCTCCTCAAACACAGCGCAAGTTTTCTCTACAATTCCACAGAAACTGTCCTGAAAACAAAGACTCAGATAAACTTTCCCCAGTCTTTACTCAGTCAAGACCCTTGCCCTCCAGTAACATACACAGGCCAAAGCCATCTCGACCTACCCCAGGTAATACAAGTAAACAGGGAGAGCCCTCAAAAAATAGCATGACACTTGATCTGAACAGTAGTTCCAAATGTGATGACAGCTTTGGCTGTAGCAGCAATAGTAGTAATGCAGTTATACCCAGTGACGAGACAGTGTTCACCCCAGTAGAGGAGAAATGCAGATTAGATGTCAATACAGAGCTCAACTCCAGTATTGAGGACCTTCTTGAAGCATCTATGCCTTCAAGTGATACAACAGTAACTTTTAAGTCAGAAGTTGCTGTTCTGTCTCCTGAAAAGGCTGAAAATGATGATACTTACAAAGATGATGTGAATCATAATCAAAAGTGCAAAGAAAAGATGGAAGCTGAAGAGGAAGAAGCTTTAGCAATTGCCATGGCAATGTCAGCATCTCAGGATGCCCTCCCCATAGTTCCTCAGCTGCAGGTTGAAAATGGAGAAGATATCATCATTATTCAACAGGATGTAAGTATAGATTCTTTAAGAGGTTAGAAAACTTCCTTGGGGCTGGGCACAGTGACTCATACCTGTGATTCCAGCACTTTGGGAGGCTGAGGCCAAAGGATTGCTTGAGCACAGGAGTTCGAAACTAGCTTGGTCAACAAAGCAAGACCCTGTCTCTACAAAAAATTTTAAAAATTAGCCAGGCATGATGGTGCACACCTGGGGTCCCAGCTACTCAGGAGGCTGAGGTGGGGAGGGTCACTTGAACCTGGGAGTTTGAGGCTACAGTGAGCTGTGATTACACCATTGCACTCTAGCCTGAATGACAGAGCAAGACACTGTCTCACAGAGAGCTTCCTTGGACCATACTAAAATAAACCTAATTCAGAAATGCTGCTTCTAACATGTAGAAGCAGAGTTTTCCACATAAAATCATTACTTATACAACAATCATGTTTGTACTGTTTAAACAGCAATAATTCTTGCCTATGGGCATTTCTGGTTAATTGTATAACGGTGATCACTTTTGCATTTGCTGTCGGTCACAAATACCTTCCATTCAGAGGTCACATTTATAGGTGGTTTGGGAAGCCAGACTGAATAATAATATCTTGCAGACTAATTTCACAAAATCTTACTCCTTTAACAGTAAAAAGATTGCTTTCGTTTAATATGTAGACACCAGAGACTCTACCAGGACATACCAAAGCAAAACAGCCGTATAGAGAAGACACTGAATGGCTGAAAGGTCAACAGATAGGCCTTGGAGCATTTTCTTCTTGTTACCAGGCTCAAGATGTGGGAACTGGAACTTTAATGGCTGTTAAACAGGTAAATATCTAGTGAGCATATAAATGAAGTGATTCAAATCACAAAATGAAGCATGTTCAGTAAAAAGAATAAAGGATATGTCCACGTGTGTGTACTTTAGTTCTTTAAACTTTGAGAAACTTACGTTTCAAAGTAGATGTTTCTAAAGCACCAGAAACATCATGAATTCTGTTATTATTAAAAGTTGAGGCCGTGCGTGGTGGCTCACACCTGTAATCCCAGCACTTTGGGAGACCAAGGTGGTTCGGTCATTTGAGGTCAGGAGTTCAAGACCAGCCTGGCCAGCATGGTGAAACCCTGCCTCTACTAAAAATACAAAAATTGGCAGGGTGTGGTGGTAGGCATCTGTAGTCCCAGCTACTTAGGAGGCTGAGACAGAAGAATTGCTTGAACTCAGGAGGTAGAGGTTGCAGTGAGCTGAGATCGCACCACTGTACTCCAGCCTGAGCGACAGAGCAAGACTGTCTCAAAAAAAATAAAAGTTGAAGTATGATTATTGTAAGACTACAATATCAAGATGGGCCTTACAAAGGTTTTTTGGTTTTGCTTTTTGTAGGTAGTAGAGGTATGGTTTTCAGGTACTTCTTTCAACAGTGTACTGGTGCAGTGCCATCTTGGGGTTTCAGTGGTTTACTTTTTATAATGAGCATACTTAATCAGGATAGGAAAATTATTAAACTTTCATTTTTAAATCATGTTGATTCTTCTCCCATATTTGGGCTTTTCTCATCGTTACTCTGAGACTATTGGAATATTGACTATATCCCAATATTTTTGTCATTTTTCTGATGTTTACTGCTGCTTAAGCTAGATTCTTATTGTTTAAAGGAGTTTGACTTGGGTTTTTTTAAAGTACATTGCATCCATGAGCATAAATGCCATCTGTTGCTAATAAAATGCTAGTTTGCATTTGTTCATTTTAGATCAGATTGCTAGTGAAAATATGCAAAACTTTGTGAACGTGTTTATTTGAAACAGGTGACTTATGTCAGAAACACATCTTCTGAGCAAGAAGAAGTAGTAGAAGCATTAAGAGAAGAGATAAGAATGATGAGCCATCTGAATCATCCAAACATCATTAGGATGTTGGGAGCCACGTGTGAGAAGAGCAATTATAATCTCTTCATTGAATGGATGGCAGGTAAGTTAATGTTTTAAATTACAAAATAGTACATGGATTTAACTTTCTGCAATTAAATTTAGGAAAAACCGGTTTAATTAAAATTTATTTTTATCAAATAGTTTGGGTTTCTAAAAACAAATCACCCCAATATATTAGTATGAACCACAAATACTGCGTTTTGTATTTCATTTAATATAAATGAAATATTGACTACCTCTACCTTTTAAATTTTTCCAGTGTGTTTTTAAATGATTGTATAGCATTGTTTTTAATACCTGATATGTATAAGATATGTATATTTCCAGGTAGCCATGATAAATTGGACAGATGAGGAAGTGTTTTAACATAACAATATAAAAACAAAATTAACATATAACTTGAAAACTTATTACAAGTAAACTAGTACTGAAGCATAAAGTTGAACCTTGTCATCTGCTGAAATAAATGAAGACTGAGTTTTATTTTGTATTATACAATGTATACAATAAAATTAATGACCTGATGTGATGAACAGATTGTTTGGTTTAACTTCTTAGATTTGTGTGTGTATTTAAGAGTGCATTTCTCTTTACCAGTCAGTTCTTAAGTACGTTATCTGTTGTTGGTCTTAATAAAGATTTACACTACAGTAGATAGGTTGACTACTGTAAACACTTTTAAAAGCGGCTAAATTTGAGACATGTTCCAGGTCAGAGCTAGTAAATGGTAGGATATGAAGCCTAACTCTGGGTTTTCTGTTCCTCCTGTCATTCTTTCCACCTTTTACTACATAATATGTTAACATTGTTTACTTTGGTCATTAATAAAGTTGTTTTGTGTATTTTGAGAAGACAGAGAAGTGAATTGTACATTTCAGAAATAGTTTAATCCAAAATTGTTAACTTTTACAGCTTTCTGAAATCTTGACTCTCCAATAAACTGGTTCCCTGTGGGTTCCATGAAAATGTCTCCTAATTAGGTTTTTGAGATGATACAGGAATATGTTAGTTTTGAAATGTTTTTCTTCTATTTCAGATGTGAATGTGAGTTCATGCAGTGAAAACTTTAGAAACCAAAGTGTAATAAATACTTTTAATTCTGTCATAAGTTTATGATAATTATTTCTATTGTCTTATAGGGGGATCGGTGGCTCATTTGCTGAGTAAATATGGAGCCTTCAAAGAATCAGTAGTTATTAACTACACTGAACAGTTACTTCGTGGCCTTTCGTATCTCCATGAAAACCAAATCATTCACAGAGATGTCAAAGGTGGGAATTCTTTTAATTATTATCTAGTGACAATAAAAAAATTAATTTTAAAATTTGGGGCCAGGCGCAGTGGCTCACACCTGTAATCCCAGTACTTTGGGAGGTGAAGGCAGGTGGATCACTTGAGGTCAGGAGTTCGAGACCAGCCTGGCCAACATGGTGAAATCCCATCTGTACTAAAAATACAAAAATTAACAGGGTAAGGTGGCGCATGCCTGTAATCCTGCCTATCTGGGAGGCTGAGACAGGAGAATCGCTTGAACCCGGAAGGCAGAGGTTGAAGTGAGCCGAGATCACACCACTGCACTCTAGCCTAGGTGACAGAGCGAGACTGTGTCTCAAAGAGGAAAAAAAAATGGACCTTTCTTGATAGTTTCTAACTATGGGATTTTTTTCTCTGAGTAATTCAGAATATTAGAACTGAAATGAGTCTTAGGGGTCATTTAATCTGCCTTCCTCGTTTAATAGAAAAGTACGTTGAATACAAGAGAGGCCGTGCCTTTTCTACAGTTTTATTGCTAGTTAATGGCAGAAAGTATACAATACAGGTCTCCAGATTCCCTGTCTTGGCCTCATGATACACTGACTCCCAGAAAGTTCCTTTTCCTGGTTTTATTTAGAATAATTGGGATATTGGGATATCATCACCTTCTTTTAAGAAAAATTCCTTCAAATCCTTTGTAGTTCCCATTCTTTTTCTTATCCTTTTCTTTTTTTTTTGGAGACAGGTTCTCTGTCACTCAGGCTGGAGTGTACTGTTGCAAACTTGGCACACTGTAACTTTCATTTCCTGGGCTCAAGTGATCCTCCCACCTCAGCCTCCCAAGTAGCTAGGACAACAGGTGTGCACCACCATGCCTGGCTAATTTTTTATATTTTTTGTAGAGATGGGGTTTTGCCATGTTGCCCCCAGGCTGGTCTTGAACTCCTGGGCTCAAGTGATCCGCTTGCCTCAGCCTCCCACAGTGCTGAGATTACAGGCGTGAGCCACCGTACCTGACATCAGTTTATTTTTCTCAAGAGCAAATTTGGTTTTCTGTCATTAGTCTTTTTAGCTAGTATTTGACATAATATGTTGAAGTAATTTTATAACTTTTTAAATTAAGCTCTAATTATGAATTTAGCGTACGCTAGAGAGAGCTGTGTGCCTTTAGCAAGAATGAAGTGAAAGGAAAAGAGATAACTGTCTGCACCTCTGACATGTAGTTCACTTCTTTCTTTTGTCATTGTCCTAGTTCATTAGTATTGTACTGGGTTTTTTATCTGTCCTTATTTTGTTTTTAACATACAAGGTCATTTGCTGTGTTTGTTGACAGGTGCCAATTTGCTAATTGACAGCACTGGTCAGAGACTAAGAATTGCAGATTTTGGAGCTGCAGCCAGGTTGGCATCAAAAGGAACTGGTGCAGGAGAGTTTCAGGGACAATTACTGGGGACAATTGCATTTATGGCACCTGAGGTGAGAAGCATCTTTGAGTGTGATGAAAGAAAATATTTTGGAGTTGTGTATAACAGCATTATACTAAATTATCTTGCAGTGGTATCCAGTATGTACTTACCAACTAGAAGTCCATGGCCCTTAAAATACGGTTTTAATAATATCTTTCAGACCCTTATTCGCGACCTTTCTTTGCTTTGGCAATATTCAAAAAATAGGGTTTAATAGATTTGCTTAAGGGCTGTTACTAATAAAGAATTTTGGGGTAATTTATAGCAGTTGTTTTGTAGTAAACTCAAAGTGCACATAACAAATTTTTAAAAATATTCTCTCTCTATTCTAAAAGGAGATGAGCATACAGAGGCAGGTCCTGTCTGTAGTGGAAAGAGTTTAAGCATTGTTCTTCTGACTCAGCCTCTTCTGTCGTGTTCATAGTTATTCATGTTCACATGTAGTAATGATTTGTTGTCCTCTTGCCATAGTTTGCTAAGAGCAAAATTCTGTGATGTGACTCTGCTTCAGAATCTCACAATTCCCCAAAATATTTTTGTGCTACCTGGAAAATTAAGCTCATTAATGAAATAAATTAGATATTAGGTAGCCCACAGAATTGCTGTTTGTACCAGTTTTCTCCCTAAAGTAAGAAAGTAGAATCTATAACTACAAAATGGCCTTCTCTTTTTCAAATGAGTCCTATTTCCAAATTAACTCTGATTTATTTTAGGTACTAAGAGGTCAACAGTATGGAAGGAGCTGTGATGTATGGAGTGTTGGCTGTGCTATTATAGAAATGGCTTGTGCAAAACCACCATGGAATGCAGAAAAACACTCCAATCATCTTGCTTTGATATTTAAGGTAATTGTGAGATAAAAATTACTTCTTTGTGCTAAAAGGAGTACAGCAGAATTTGGCAGGAGGCAAATTTTGATGGGTTCTCCCTAACAATCTAGCATGAAGGTAAATAAATAGTCTGTATATTTATTCAGAGAGGATTTGATATACAAGTTTTTTACTTTGAGGGTGCAAAAGCAATACAAATTTGGTAAAAACTGTACTTTGAATTTTGATTTTTTTCTGAGCTAGCAATATGTGCTATGATACACTCTGATGATGCCAGGCAGTAGCAGCAAGTCATAGCTCCCAGTCAGCCACACAATCACGAGAGTAAACAACCAATACTCTATAGTGGACTGTGTTGTCAGATGATTTTGCTGAACAGTAGGCTAATGTAGGTATTACAAGCACATTCAAGGTAGGCCAGACTAAGCTACAATGTTTGGTAGGTTAGGTGTATTAACTGCAATTTCAACTCACAGTATCATTAACTTAGGGGTTTATCATGACATAACCTCAGCATAAGTTGAAGAGCATCTGTGTGTGTGTATTTCCAGGAGTTGATAATTGTCAATGGTGTTGTCAATGTTAGTGACATACATAGTCACTTCTTGTTATTTGAGGTAGTTATGCTCTGTTGCTACAAATGTTGAATTAGCAAATACTGAAACACTGCTCCTAGAAGAAATATGTAGTGCGTTTATATGTATATGTATGTGTGTATATATATCCATCCATCACTTTAAAAACGTGAAATTCTTCATGCATTTTACATAATTCAAAAATTTTAAAATCTAATTTACCATTTTCTTTGTTTTTTGTTTTTGTTTTTGAGAGAGTCTCGCTGCAATGCCCAGGCTGGAGTGCAATGGCACAATCTCAGCTCACGGTAGCCTCCACTTCCCAGGTTCAGGCAATTCTCCTGCCTCAGCCTCCCAGGTAGCTGAGACTACAGGCATGCGCCACCATGCCCAGCTAATTCTTGTATTTTTAGTAGAGATGGAGTTTCACCATATTGGCCAGGCTGCTCTCAAACTGCTGACCTCAAGCCCGCCTCAGCCTCCCAAAAGTACTGGGATTACAGGCATGAGCCACCACACCTGGCCTAATTTACTATTTTGTATATTTAAAAAATTCACACCCAAGTCAGTTCAGTCCTACCTTTCCTACCTTTTTATAACTCACAAATCCATTCTCTCCTTCTCCACCATAGAATAGGTAATGGTTGAGATTCTTAGCTTTTCAGTAGATGTGATGGTTGAAATCATGGGCTTTGGAGTCACACTGACCTAGTTTTAAACCCTGGCTCTACCCCTTAATGGACATGTGATCATAGGAAAATTATTTTTTGTGTCTACCCTCCATTTTCTCATACGTAAAATTGGTGCAAGAACCCCATGAAGCATGTACTTCGTGGGATTATTATGAAGATAAACAAAATTACACCTAGGCCTTAGTGAAGCACTCAGCCCACACAGTCAGCTCCACCTGCCGTAACCTCCTCCAGTGCTCCCCACACTTATTATATAACCTCCTCAGTCACTTCTCTGACAATACTGGTTTCGTATTATCACCTCATTTCCTCTGTTCTTTCAGACGTCCCATGTCCGTTGTCTGCGTGGTTCAAATTCTTATTCTCTTTAAGGCCCACATTTTGTGCTTCTCCTGCTTGGGCACCCCCTTTTTACTCCTTCCAGATTCTCATAGCATTTTAGTACATACTTGTTTCTGACACATTGTTTCTTGTCCGCTAGTTATGTTCCTATCTTGCCTCCTGTTTCAAACTAAGTCTCCTTGAGGTCCATTCACGTCTGATTCATTTTTTTCTTCCCAGAGTCTTACACAGAAGTTGCTCAATAAATACTCATGGCTAGGATCAATTTGAAAGTTTGATGTTATTTTAAGAGTTTTGGTGAGACCCTGGAAACAATTGTAAATGATTTTCAAATTGGCATGGTTCATATTTTAACAGATTTCATTGCATTCTCCTTCCTAGGTAGAGTTTAAAGAGAATTGTACTGTAATATTTTCAGTTTCCTTAACTTGGAGTAAATACTTTGAGGTCTTTGGAAGCACCCCAAAGCTTTCTCAAACACTTCCATACCCTGTTTATGGTAGTATAAATTGCTGTAGCACGTTTTTTTAGAGAGTGATTTGGCAATATCAGCCAGAATTTTTAATGCACTTATTCTTTGACTCAGCTATGCCCATTGTTAGGAATTTACTCAAGATTACCTCTAGAAGTACCAAGTGCCAAGTTCAGGATTATTCATTCTACTCAAGAAAGTAATTAAATTATCCACACTACACAGAAATTAAACGAGTTTAAAGCTGTTGGTGTTGATTTACAAAGTGCTACAAGACACATTAATAAGTGAAAAGAGCAAGGTATATAAAGTGATCCTGGCCAAGCACAGTGGCTCATGCCTGTAATCCCAGCACTTGGGAGGCTGAGGCGAGAACAAAACTTGAACCCAGGAGTTGGAGAGCAGCCTGGGCCTAGCGAGACCCCATCTCTACCAAAAAAAAAAAAATTAGCTGGGCATAGTGGCACGCACCTGTGCTCCAAGGTACTTAGGAGGCTGAGGTGGGAGGATCACTTGAGCCCAGGAGGTCAAAGCTGCAGTGAGCCATGTTCACACCACTGCACTTCAGCCTGGGTGACAGAGTGAGAGAGAGACCCTGTCTCTAAATTAAGTTTTCTCTGTTGTAGACATTTTAGAAAATCTTAAGTCTGTGAATATATTGGCCTTTTTTTCTCCACAAAACACACACACACACACACACAAATCATCAGTAAGTTACATCTGGGGAGAAGAGGGACTTTCATTTTTTGTTTTGTATTTTTCCTTTTTGTGGTGTGTAAGATGTGTATATATCATTTGAGTATATCATGATATAGGATCACAGACCTTAGAAGATTTTTCTTTATATTACTTTGCATTTTTTAACCCAAAGCATTTATGAAATTACTGGGGTGGGGAAAAGAAAGAGTTTTCTTGTGATTATGGGTAGGTGAGTTTAAAGTATTCAGACTTGATATTAGCCCTTTGTCAGATGAGTAGATTGCAAAAATTTTCTCCCATTCTGCAGGTTGCCTGTTCACTCTGATGGTAGTTTCTTTTGCTGTGCAGAAGCGCTTTAGTTTAATTAGATGCCATTTGTCAATTTTGGCTTTTGTTGCCATTGCTTTTGGTGTTTTAGACATGAAGTCCTTGCCCATGCCTATGTCCTGAATGGTATTGCCTAGGTTTTCTTCTAGGGTTTTTATGGTTTTAGGTCTAACATTTAAGTCTTTAATCCATCTTGAATTAATTTTTGTATAAGGTGTAAGGAAGGGATCCAGTTTCAGCTTTCTACATATGGCTAGCCAGTTTTCCCAGCACCATTTCTTAAATAGGGAATCCTTTCCCCATTTCTTGTTTTTGTCAGGTTTGTCAAAGATCAGATGGTTCTAGATGTGTGGGATTATTTCTGAGGGCTCTATTCTGTTCCATTGGTCTATGTCTCTGTTTTGGCACCAGTACCATGCTGTTTTGGTTACTGGGCCTTGTAGTATAGTTTGAAGTCAGGTAGCGTGATGCCTCCAGCTTTGTTCTTTTGGCTTAGGATTGTCTTGGCAATGCAGGCTCTTTTTTGGTTCCATATGAACTTTAAAGTAGTTTTTTCCAATTCTGTGAAGAAAGTCATTGGTAGCTTGATGGGGATAGCATTGAATCTATAAATTATCTTGGGCAGTATGGCCATTTTCACGATATCGATTCTTCCTATCCATGAGTATGGAATGTTCTTCCATTTGTTTGTGTCCTCTTTTATTTCATTGAGCAGTGGTTTGTAGTTCTTGAAGAGGTCCTTCACATCCCTTGTAAGTTGGATTCCTAGGTATTTTATTCTCTTTGTAGCAGTTATGAATGGGAGTTCACTCATGATTTGGCTCTCTGTCTATTATTGGTGTATAAGAATGCTTGTGATTTTTGCACATTGATTTTGTATCCTGAGACTTTGCTGAAGTTGCTTATCAGCTTAATGAAACTGAAGAATGCTAAAGACAAGAAGTAACCAAAAAGACAAATTACAAGAAAAAAATTGATAACAATTATATAGATGACAGAATGCAGCAGCAGCAAGAGAATTCAAAAGACAAATTGTACCTTCTAGTGATTGAAATAAAATAACAGTTAACCTAGGATTTCATAGCTAGCTAAATGATCATCAAAAAATAAGAATGAAATAGACATATTTTCAGACACAAGAGAATTGTGGAAGTTTACCTTCATCAGACACTCACTGAAAAAAATTATTTTTAGGAATGCATTTCAAGAAAAAGAAAATTGATTCCACTAATAGGCAGATATGCAAGAAAGACACTATCTCTGCCTGGAGTCAGCTTTGATTCATAATGGGTGCTCAAAAATTGTTTGTTAGAAAACTAATACATTATTTTTATATATGACTTGAAATTAAAATATGGTTATACAGCACAAATTTTAGAATGTAAAGAGTGTATCACAATTTAAAAATAATTATCAGATTTTGAATTTTTTTAGAAAAACTACAAATAAGACCAAATAAAATTTTTTTTCCAAAAAAAAAAAATTCAGACTTAAAACTTTTTTTATAAAAAAGTCATTCTTCATAGTGTATTTGATACTAAGAATCAGAATTTGTCCAACATGGAAGGAAAAAAACAATGCAGTTATATTTTCTATGTATTAAATTGACTCCTCAGTTTGTCTGTCTTAATCTAAATAGCCCTCTATGCTGAAGAAATAGAAAACGTGCAGTAAGAACAAACCATCTCAGAGACTATGAGGACAGCAGAATTCATTTGAGTGAATACTTTATCTACCTGAACATTTTGATGTACTTAGCCTTGTTGATGTAAATAATAAAGAATAGGATATATTTGATCAAATCCTAAAATCCTAAAATTTGAAAGCTTGTTAGAGAAAACCTCCCATCCAGTGGATGAATTTTTTCATAGACTTTTTGATAGCAGAAAATCCTCCCACTTCTGCTTCAGTTCCTCTCTGTTCAGGATGTAAATGTAAGGGTTCTGAGGTCTATGCACATGTGTTTCTGTATCAGAAGTTCCAGTTGTGCAAAGCTTCAACACTCTGGCTTTTTCTCCACAGATTGCTAGTGCAACTACTGCTCCATCGATCCCTTCACATTTGTCTCCTGGTTTACGAGATGTGGCTCTTCGTTGTTTAGAACTTCAACCTCAGGACAGACCTCCATCAAGAGAGCTACTGAAGCATCCAGTCTTTCGTACTACGTGGTAGCCAATTATGCAGATCAACTACAATAGAAATAGGATGCTCAACAAGAGAAAAAAACTTGTGGGGAACCACATTGATATTCTACTGGCCATGATGCCACTGAACAGCTATGAACGAGAACAGTGGGGAACCCTTACCTAAGTATGTGATTGACAAATCATGATCTGTACCTAAGCTCAGTATGCAAAAGCCCACAACTAGTGCAGAAACTGTAAACCGTGCCTTTCAAAGAACTGGCCCTAGGTGAACAGGAAAACAATGAAGTTTGCATGACTAAATTGCAGAAGCATAATTTTATTTTTTTGGAGCACTTTTTCAGCAATATTAGCGGCTGAGGGGCTCAGGATCTGTTTTAATATTTCAATTATTCTTCCATTTCATATAGTGATCACAAGCAGGGGGTTCTGCAATTCCGTTCAAATTTTTTGTCACTGGCTATAAAATCAGTATCTGCCTCTTTTAGGTCAGAGTATGCTACGAGTAGCAATACATACATATATTTTTAAAAGTTGATACTTCTTTATGACCCACAGTTGACCTTTATTTTCTTAAATACCAGGGCAATTGTGGCTAATTGTGCATTTTACTGTTGGCCCATTCATTTCGTTTTTGGAAATTATGGTTTTGTATTTTCATTTTTATTTACATTCATTTTTGTTTATTCAGGGAAAGGTGATCTTTTTTTCAAACCAGAAATAAAAAAAAAACTAGATATGAAGTAGAGTTCATTAAATACCTTGCTGTTGTCAGAGTTTTTAAAATACAGACTTAATTTTGTTTTTTTAAATTGGAATACAATAAAGCACTACCTACATTTGGGTCAGTCACCACTCTTATTGTGCAGGTTAAGTACAAGTTAACTAAAAATTAACTGTCCTCTCTGATGCAACTCACATCCAAGATCAAGATTACCTTAAAATTTATTTGAATTTTTTAGATGTTTTGGTTGTCAAACTGTAGGAAACTTCACAACATTTAAGTCTTACTCTGTATGTAACAATCCATCATTCACCTTCACTACTGGTAATAACACATAGCTGCCATTTTCCTTTTACCATGCATCATCTCTTTACAGTAGGCCTGGCAGATCATTTTTTAAAAAGATTATTCAACTACCAATCAGTAGTGTTTTTAAACAGTACATTCGCTTTGAACTTGGAAAATGTGTTCCGAAAGAAAAATGGAATTGAATTTCATTTATACACTAATTCCTTGGATTTTGCACAGTTACCTAATGGTTTTAGTCTGGAGTTAAATTCAGATGCATGGAATCCTGAAGGAAAATGGTAGCTTTTTAATCTTTGTGTGTGTGTGTGAGTCTTTTAAATCAAGTACTGATTAACTATTAAATACAACTTTGAGATTTTAGTTTTAACTCTTCAGAAGCCAGTGTGAAATAGAATTGGTTATTCTCAAAGACTCAGGATAAACTAAATAAGCTATATAGAGTACATTTAAAATGTACAACACAAATTGGAAATAAAATAAGTTACAAGATAAGTTTACAGGGATATATTGCTTATAATTTTTAAAAGACAGTTTGTTTTTTATGTGAATATGTTTCTTAGTGAAATTTTACATTCCTTTGTTTTGGAAGATTGGCGATATTTGAAGAGTTAAAAATAGTACAGAAATGTGAAGTTTGGTAGCTCTAAATGTGTTGTACTTGACTTTCTTTTTTTTTTTTTTTTTTTTTTTTGACTACTTAGAATTTTCACAATTCTAATAAGATTGTTTCCAAGTCTCTCATGTGCAAGCTTTAAAGGATGCACTCTTGCCATTTTATGTACTGGAAGATCATTGGTCAGATGAATACTGTGTCTGACAAAAATGTAAACTGTATAAACTGAGGAACCTCAGCTAATCAGTATTACTTTGTAGATCACCATGCCCACCACATTTCAAACTCAAACTATCTGTAGATTTCAAAATCCATTGTGTTTGAGTTTGTTTGCAGTTCCCTCAGCTTGCTGGTAATTGTGGTGTTTTGTTTTTTGTTTTGTTTTCAATGCAAATGTGATGTAATATTCTTATTTTCTTTGGATCAAAGCTGGACTGGAAATTGTATCATGTAATTATTTTTGTGTTCTTAATGTTATTTGGTACTCAAGTTGTAAATAACGTCTACTACTGTTTATTCCAGTTTCTACTACCTCAGGTGTCCTATAGATTTTTCTTCTACCAAAGTTCACTTTCACAATGAAATTATATTTGCTGGGTGACTATGATTCCTAAGATTTCCAGGGCTTAAGGGCTAACTTCTATTAGCACCTTACTGTGTAAGCAAATGTTACAAAAAAAAAAAAATCTCTGGGTTAAGAAAATTTGGCTTAAATGTATCCTTTGTTATTTTAAATATATTGAGATATTTTAATTAAAATTTTTACCCCATTGAACCGATTTTATAGTATTTGTACCTATTTTGGTGTTTTTGTCTTTATAGTAAATAAAAGTTTTTGAACAAATGTTAATTGTTAATTTTATTTATTTTGAAATAATTTCATACTTCTTATATAAAAGTTGCAAGAATACTGCAGAGAACTTCTGTATACCCTTCACCCAAAGACCCCAGTCAGGTTTCGCCAGCTGCCCATTTATGTCCTTTATAGCAAGAGGATCCAAACCAGGATCACAGGTTGCTCTCAGTTGTCATGTTTCTTCAGTCTCATTGAATCCAGGGCCATTCCTTAGTTCTTCCTTGACCTTAATGGCCTTAATTTTTTAAAGATTTCAGATTATTGTTTTATAGAAGCCCCTCAAATTGAGTTTGTCTGGTGCTGCTTCTTGATTAGATTCAGAGTGTGCACTTTTGGCAGGAATATCACAGAGGTGATGCTGTGCTCCTCTCGGTGTGTCATGTCAGGAGGCATAGAGGTCGTTTGCCCCGTCAGTCACTGGTGATAACTGATAGTAACACTGTACAGTTACTCTTTCCTTTTATAATTAAAATCCACCTTTATAATTGAAAGTATTCTTTGGGGGTGATATTTGAGACTACATAAATATGATGTTTCTTGCCCAGTTTTAACTCTGCTCTAAGCTTTTTTGCCTGAATATATTACTCTGATGGTTGCCAAATGGTGATGTAGTTCCTTCACTTTTTCTTTGCAACATTTTGCTGCAAAGAAGAGCTTTCCCTTCTCCCATTTATTTATCATGTATCATCATATATTTGCTCAACTTGTTGCGGATTTGCCCAGTAGGAATGTCTGAGAGCTAGCTTCTCTGTCCTTGGCAAGCCACCATTATTCTTCGAACACTTCCATACTTTCAGCCCCATCTTACGCAATGTCTCCTTTGGCCCTGGGATCAGCCATTTTCCCAAAAAGCCCTGATTCCTTGATGGAGAGTGGTATTTTTAAAACCAACATCTGGGTGCTAGATAGGCTCAATTCTACTGGGTGTCACCGCTCCTTGGCTCTCTTGGTAGAGCCAGAATGTATATATGAATATACACAGTTCTGTGCACACTTGCAAACTATGCATACATATACCTATCTACGTACACATAAAAACCATGAGCTCACACCAACCTTCCAATTGCAATCCAACACCAACAGGGTTCATTCAAGCTTTCCCTTTTTCCAAATTTGTAACTTTCTTCTCAGGCAGTGAGAATCATGACTCCAATTATTACCAACGTTTTGACTTACTTGCTTAATTCTTCCTCATCTCCCTCCCCCATGTAACCAGTCTCCATGCAAGATGGTTAATGTTGCTGAGTTCAGAAGCCATTTTGCTTCTCTACATTGGTTTCAAGTTTCTGTATAATTTGATTTTTTTTTTTTTTTTTTTCTTGAGACAGTCTCGCTCTGTTGTCCACGTTGAGGTGCAGTGGCACCATCTCAGCTCACTAAAGGCTCTGCCTCCCAGGTTCAAAGGATTCTCCTGCCTCAGCCTCCCGAGTAGCTGGGATTACAGGTGGACACCACAATGCCTGTCTAATTTTGTATTTTTAGTAGAGACAAGGTTTCACCGTGTTGGCCAGGCTGGTCTCGAATTCCTGACCTCAGGTGAACCACCTGCCTTGGCCTCCCAAAGTATAATTTGATTTTAAATGTATGTCTTTTAAATAGGTTTTGGGTATTTTTCAAAAGGGTACATTTCTGTCACTTAAGAAAAATATTAAGTTGGAGAAAAGTTTTTTTTCCAGATGAAGTAATAGAATCAATTCTATTGCTCCTTAATTCTATTTAAATGATATTAATAATTTTATAAAATGGGTGACAGTCTTCATGTCAGAAACGAGAAAAATGTTGGGGTATTGTGCTCATGGAAATGCCGATGATTGCATTTATGGGCTAATGTAAGTGATTTGTTATAAAACAATGCATGAAATAACTACAGTGAGGGAAAACAGTGACTAATGGAAACTTACACAAATTGCTGTCTTTCTGTGTCATGACATGGTTTGGCCGTTTTAAATTATACTATAAGCATAAATGCCAGGTTGAGCTGTGATTAAAAAGGAAAGGACGGGCCTCTTAAAGTAGGTAATGACAGATACAGTGACTACAGGACCTGAGATACAACCTGGGTTAAATCTGGTTCTGCCACTTACCTGCTACGTGACCCCCATTTTGACTTTCTGAACCTCCATTTCTGCATCTATAAAATGAAAATGACAGTGTCGTGAGAAGTAAGAGCCTATATAAATGGCCTAGAATAGTACCTGGCATGTAGTGAATGCACAATATGTGTTTTTATGAATGAATGACCCAAAGGTCACAGACTCAAACCACCCATGGGACTAGATCCCCAGCAAGGCTTGTGGCGGACCTAAGAGTTTGCGTCAAGTTCATGTACAAGGGAGGTCATAGTTACCATGTCAGAATGAAAGCCCAGTATTGTCAAATCCTCTAAATTTTCAAGAGAAGCTGGAAATCTGGATTTTACGTGCAATTCCCTGATGTTTAAAAACTAAATCCTTATTAAGAACTATAAAAACTATTTGGGCTAGACTATTGAGTTGTGGCTGACTACCTTTTGACCTCTGATCTGTGCCTGGGCTTAGAAAACAAAAAAGGTAGAAAATTAGGAATCTCAGCTTTGGGAAATTGGATCTAAGACTTTTGTCTTTTTTTTTTTTTTTTGAGACAGAGTCTCACTCTGTGGCATGATCTCGGCTCACTGCAACCTCCAACTCCCTGGTTTAAGTGATTTTCCTGCCTCGGCCTCCCGAGTAGCTGGGATTACAGGCACGCGCCACCATGCCCAGCTAATTTTTTTGTATTTTTAGTAGAGACAGGGTTTCACCATGTTGGCCAGGATGGTCTCGATCTCCTGACGTCGTGATCTGCCCGCCTCAGCCTCCCAAAGTGCTGGGGTTATAGGCGTGAGCCACCATTCCTGGCCAAGACTTTTGTCTTCTAAGATGTGAGATGAACAAAAGTGGAGATGCTGATTATAGATGCTAGAGAGCTTGCCTCTGAAGAGAAAATTAATGTCTTAACTACACACACTAATGTGAAATGCTTACCACTACAGCTCAAGTATCGTGTTACAAAATATTAATATGCATATGTAGCATTCAAATATGTTGTCAATGTTAGAATTAACTTTGTAGGTTTTATTTTGCAATAGATAACTGTCTGCACAATCTGTTACCAAAAGAACTCCATCGATGACTGAAGCCAGTCTCATTAGTTGGTATGCAACCTGACATCTCTATACCCCATGCCTCATGGCCCTAGGTTGTAACTTATCAGATCTGTAGAGGTAAAACCAGCCTAAGCTGATGTGACAAGGGATAAATCCTTCATGCCCCAAAATTCTTTTTCCCACAATGCTGAGATTCCTGTTAGAGTTTATTTTTGAGATAACTAAGTGATAGCTTCCCTTAAGGTCAATTTGCTTAATAAGATTTCTCAACATCTATGTAGACATACTGAGAGGATAAGGGTTGTAACTAGGGTGAAATGGAGAGAAAGGATAGGAGGAGAAATAAGAAGATGGGGAGATATTGAAAAATCTTTGGCAGAGAGTGGCATGATGATATTTGTGCATTAGAAAGAGCACCCTTGCAGTATCTTGAAGAAAGAGTTACATGGGCCAATACAAAAGGCAGGGAGAAAGTCAGAAGGCAATTGCAGTATCCAGAACCTAGGTGAAGGTAGCATCATGGGAATGAGGAGGAAGAGACAAATCTGAGCGATATTAAACAGCAGAATTGAAAGACTGTACAAATGATCTTGGGGGAAGGGTATGCGGAGGATGGAGAATGACATCGAGGATGCGTCTGCTATCCAGGCTTGGTCACCTGTGTGAATGCTGGCGCCATTACTGATACAAGGAAATCACAGGGGGGAGTAGATTGGAGGACAAGATGTGCTTTGGACATGTTAAAATATTCGAGTTGCCTGGAGGATATCCAAGTAGAAGTTTCCAGCAATACTGTATATGAACATCAGTACCTCCAGAGATACTTCGGTTGCAAATAATAAATGTGCAAGCTATTGACATATAAATGGTCACTGAAGCGATTGATATATCATTTAGGGTTGTACTCAGCTGCATGTGAAAGTGACTGGACTACATAGCCTACAAATGAGAGAAGGTAAGCAGGTCAGGGCTGGTGTATCAGGCCTAGGGTGTCATCGATGTTGCCATGCTTTATCTTTCCGCTCCACTCTTCTTAGCATGAGGCTTTCATCCTCAGGCTCAAACTCTGATCTCCAATCTACAATCAGGGAAAGAAAAAGGAGAATAAAAAGGCAGTGTCTGTGTCAGGAAGACACAAACTTTCCTAAAAATGCTTACGAGATTTTCACTCACATTTCATTTGACTAGAACTTCCTAGCTATAAGGAAGTCTGAGAAGAATGGACATCAAGCAGGCAACAACTCTACAGCATCTACCACAATGAGTCACAAGGGAAACGGGGGAGAATGCTCAGGAGAATATGTTCAGTGAGAAAAAACCAAGACCAGAACCCCGATGAAGACCAAGATTGAAGGCATAGACAAGAAGCAGAATAGATAGATAACGGAGACAAGAGCTCATCTTCAGAAACTAGAAACGCACAGGGTCAGGGAAATCAAGAGAAGAGAATGTTTTAAAGAAAGGTTCAGTAATTTCAAAAGCCACAGACATCAGGTAAGATGAGAACTTAAGTCTCACAAAGTGAATGGCAAGGACCATTCCAGTGAAGCCGACTGGAAGGAAACATGATCGTAGCTGGGCAAGCACGGTCATGGAGATGATGTGCATAGCCTACTTTGTCCAGAAGTCTGTCTAGGAGCAAAAGTGAAGGGAACAAAGTGGAAGAATTATTTGGCCAATTATGCAACATCCAGAAGAGGGCAGCAGAGTAAAACTTTTCTTTAATTTGCACTGACTGCCAGATATCTGAAAATCAAAGGTTATCTCACCCCTTCCTCAGGAATAGAGCAGAAATCTCAGTGTTCCCCCTTAGAATACTGAAAAAAACTCAAAACAATCCCTAAGAGTTGCATTTTTCCATTCTAAAACTTAGATTATATGCTTATCTATTGCATAACAGGGTGTTCCTAGTCCCTCTACCCCCTTCTAACAGTCTACAACAAAAGGAGAGGCTGTAGCAAGATACTTGATGCCCTTTCCTGGTCTCTTGTTCTCAGAACCACTCTACTCTCAGCTGGCAGGGTCATCCATCCATCCATCCATCCATCCGTCCGTCCATCCATCCATCCATATCCATCCATGCATCTATCCATCCATGCATCCTGCCAACTACTGTTCCTCTGAGCTTTTCAAACTCTATTTTCAGCTAGTACTCTGCTACTAGAACATTCAATGACTATCTACTGCTGACTACCTCAAATGTCCATGTTTTTTAATGGCCTGACCTTATTCTGCCTAAATCTTTATTTCCTACTATCCGTAATATAAAATTTCTGTTCTACTCCTTTCATTACATTCCTGCTCTCTGAATCCATTGTGTTCCACCCCACCTCTGCACCTTCCCTCACACCAGTGGTTTTCAAACCTTTTGTTCTCAGAGCAGTCAAGAAGTGCTGCCACAGAATCTTCCAGTTGATTCCCAAGACTGCCAAAGCTAGCTGGTGTACTACATACCTATATGGGGCATGCTGCACAGTATAGTCCTAATAGATTTGTATACTTATTACATTTTTTTACAGTCGATGGCAGTAAAGTGGCCAAAGGAAAAGGTGCCTTTTGCTAATTCATACAAAGACTAGCAGAGATCATTTTCTCCTCCTTTTTATGCAATATTTTAGGTCCTGCAGGACAAAATTATTTTAAAATACTTTGTCTAATATCATCAATATGTAACATACTACCATAATTCATAGAATTGGTATTAACTACAACATTCCATGAAGTGTCACATACTTTCCTTCACAAAATTTTGAATCACAATATGTGGTTCTAACACTCAATTTCCCAAATATTTTTGTCTTCAGACCCCATTACACTTTTAAAAATTATCAGAAGCCCCCAAGGACCTTTTGTTCATGTGGTTAATAGCTGCTATTTACTGTATCAATATTAACATTGATAAATATATAAAAATGCATTAATTCACTAGAAATAACTATTAAAACTTATTATATGTTAAATCAGATAACATATCTTTATGAAAAATAGCTATATTTCACCTCCCAAAAAAATAGGAGAGTGGCATGTTTTATATTTTTTTCAAATCTATATAAATTTTTTTTTTTTTGAGAAGGAGTCTCACTCTGTCACCCAGACGAGAGTGCAGTGGCGCCATCTCAGCTCACTGCAACCTCTGCCTCCCGGGTTCAAGCAATTCTTGTGCCTCAGCCTCCCGAGTAGCTGGGATTACAGGCACCCACCACCACGCCCAGCTAATTTTTATATTTTTAATAGAGACAGGTTTTCACCATGTTGGCCAGACTGGTCTCGAACTCCTGACCTCAAGGGATTCGCCCGCCTTGGCCTCCCAAAGTGCTGGGATTACAGGCGTGAGCCACTGTGCCTGGCCAAATCTATATAATTTCTAACTTCATAAAAGGCAGTTGGATCCTCTTATCTGCTTGTGCATTCAATCTGTTGTTTTATCACACATCATGTAACCTCTGGAAACTCCACTGTACCCTCAAGAAAGAATGAGAGTAAAGACAAATACATCTTAGTATGATTAAGAAAATAATTTTGACCTCATAGAGCCCAGAAAAAATCCTAGGGACCTCTAGGTTCCCCAGGCCACATTTGAGAATTGCTGGCTTCTGTTAATCCCTTCCACTTCTCTTCTACTTATTTCTCCTTGAAGCACTCCCCAACTCCAGTAGCTCATGCTGAAATTCTATGGTAATTAATATTTAATTTTTAGAAATTATATGTTTTCCCAAATAGACTGTAATCTTTTAAAGTTGTACCGAGGCATACAGTTTTCAATGAATAAATATTTGCCAGTTATGTTACCCACATTAGACTACATAGCTATTCAAATAGCCTACAGAATATCTGCTATCTCTAAATATTATCTCTCTTTCAGCATAGAATTGTGAAATCAAAGTTGTGCCTGCTACTTCCTCTGTCCCCCTCACACCCAATAAACACACACACACACACACACACACACACACACACCACATTTTCCTTCTCTGTGCTGGGTCATTCCCATCAACACACAAATATGCTATGAGATCTTTTATCTTACTGAATTATTCTCTGCCTTTGGCTCCATTTCTCTTCCTCTCTTTCCATAAAATTTACTGAAAGAGACACACACACTTGTTTCCCATTCCTCACCTCACATTTGCTTCTCAGTGCACTCAAACACACTCGAACCTATCACCAAAACTGCTTTTGACCAAGTTATGAGGGGTCTGCATTTATTGACAGGTGACTTCATGGTCACTGCTCAATCTATGTTCTTTGCCATCCCCCTTTTCTTCCTAGGTGATCTCATCCAGTGCTCTGGCTAAAGACTCTATCACCAGTTATGGCTTCGGAGCTCCAGATGTGAGAATATTCAACTAGATACTTGACATTTCTTGGAGGCATTTCAAAACTTCACCTTCCCATATCCAATCCATTGGCAAGTCCTGTGAGTTCCTCCAAAATAGAATCCTAATCCATCCACCCTCTCCATCTCCACAGTTACCATTCTAGTCTAAGCTACCATCATCTCTGCCTAAACTACTGTATTTGCCTCCTAATTGGCCTTACTGGTGTGGTGATGCCTACCTTTTCACCACATAATATCCAAAGTGATCTTTTAAAAACATGAATCAGATCCTATTACCCTCCTGCTTAAAACCCTCCAGTGGCTTCCCATTACACTAAGAATCCCACCTCCTCACCAGGACCTACAGGACTTGGCATCTTCTCTTTCTCCCCGACTTCATCTTTCCCTTTTTCTTACTTACCCTGTTCCATAACCTTATTTTCCCTGCTTGAACATGTGAAGCTCCTCCCCACCCGTGCTTGTCTATTTGCATTGCAGTAAGGAATACCTGAGGCTGAAAAATTTATAAGGAAAAGAGGTTTATTTTGCCTCACAGTTCTGCCAACTATATGAGAAGTGTGGCGCTGGAGCATCTGCTCCTGGTGAGGCCTCAGGAAGCTTCCAATCATAGCCGAAGGCAAAGGGGGAGCTGGTGTATCACATACAGAGAGAGGGAGCAAGGGAGAGAGGAGATGCCAGGCTCTTTTCAACAACCAGCTCTCACATGAACTCACACAGCAAGAACTCACTCATTGACGTGAGGACAGCACCAGGCCATAGGTGAGGGGTCTGCCCTCATGACCCAAACACCTCCCACTAGGCTTATCTCCAACACTGGAGGTCACATTTTAACATGAGATTTGGAGGGAAAAAAACATCCAAACCATATCACTACCTCAGTGCCTTTGCATTTCCCATTGGGAGAATCTCCCTGTGGATATTTTCAAGTTTGTTGCCTTCTTATTATTCAGGTCTCAGCCATTCATGTCATCACCCTATCAAAAATTGATACCCCTAATCCCACACCATGTGACCCACATAAAGAGAGTGGGGTCCCAGCAGGAAACAGATAACACATGCAGATTAAGACATTTGAAAATAATTGTGTAACAGCATGGACAGAATGAAGGGAAACCACAAGGATATTATATAGAACTGTGGAGCTGGCAGTAATAAGGTGTTGTTACCATCCATAGGCCTGAATGAAACCCGGAAACATAGAAGACTACATGGAGAGGACCTTAGGTTGGAATACAGCCAGTACACAGAGCAGCACCTCACTCTCCTCTCTTCTTGCAGTTTCCTGCCAGTGCTCTCCACTGGTTGAATCCACTTGGAAGCAGGAAGATGAGGGACCTTGTTGATGTGCAAGCCAGTCAATCCCCCAGGGTGTGGACAGTGGATCTGGACAGGCTACATAAGATATCCAGCCCACTCTCTTCTCATTATCCTGCCTTATTTTCTTTATGGCATTAATCACTGTCTGACATTATTTATGTGTTTACTTAGTATCTGTCTCCTGCACTAGAGCTTGGGACATAATAGAAGTTCAATAAATTATTTAAAAATCAAGTTAATCTCACTTTGAACTCTGGAAGTTACAATCTGTCCAGACATACATGCCTTATTTATACATATTTAGGACACTGATGTTAAAGATGATTTTACCAGCCAGGTGCAGTGCCTCACGTCTGTAATTTCAGCACTTCGGGAGGCCGAGGCAGGAGGACTGATTGAGCTCAGGAGTTCAAGACAAGCCTGGGCAACATAGTGAGACCCCATCTCTACAAAATTAAAAATTAAAAAATTAGCCAGGCACGGTGATGCATGCCTGTAATCCCGGCTACTTGGGGAGGATAAGGAGGGAGGATTGCTTGAACCCAAGAGTTTGGAGACTGCAGTGAGCTATACCCTGTCTCAAAAAAGAACATTTTTCCTACACAGTAGTTTTGTGATTTATAGCATAAATGGGTTTTAAATGGAAAACACAGCACATACAGTCTTATATTCAATTGGGTAGAGTATTTGGGGAAACTGGAAACAACAGGAAGTGGGAAAAAGAGTCAGAAGAAGAGGGTAATTTTGGATAGCAGCATATCTCCATGCCCATCATGGCCAATCTTTTGCTTGCTATCTATGATATATTATAAAACTGTCTGTCAAATTGTCATTCTTCATTCATCTGTATTTATAATGTTATGTAAATCAATAAAGACAGATGATTTAAAAGACACTATGAACCAATGACCTACTTAATATTTATAGAACACTAAACCCAACAACTACAGAATACACATTCCTTTCAACTGGACACGGTATATTCACCAAGATAGAGTGCATGCTGGGACATAAAACAAGTCAATAAATTTAAAAGAATTGAAATCATTCATGTTTTCTGACACAACAGAATTAAACTAAACACCAGTTACAATAAGATATCTAGAAATCCCAAATATTTGGAAATTAAAAACACATTTCTAAATACTTCATGGATTAAAAACATAAATCACAAAGAAATTTTAAAAATATTTTGTACTGAATGATAATGAAAATACAACATATCAAAATTCCTGAGATTTGGCTACAGTAATGTTTGGAAGGATAGTTATAACTTTAGATGCTTCTATAGAAATGAAGGAAAGACCAAAATCAGTGACCTAATATTCTATTCTAAGAAACTAGAAAAAGAAGAGAAAAATAAACCCACTGTAAGTAGAAAACATAAAATGATAAAGATAAGAATATGACTGGTCACGGTGACTTATACCTGTAATTCCAATGATTTGGGAGGCATAGGCAGTTGGGTCACTTGGGGACCAGTTCAGGCAACATAGTGAGACCCCATCACTAAAAATAAAAAAAGAGAGGGAAAAGACAAGAACAGAGGTCAACAAAATAAAAAATAAGCAGGGAAAAGTAAAAAAGCCAAAAACTGTTTCTTTGAAAAGATTGACAAACCCTCAATTACAATGATGAAGAAGAGCACACAAATCACCAAAATCAGGAACAAAAATGGGCTATTACAACAGATCATACAGACATTAAAAGACTAGTAAGACAGTATTTACAAACAACTTTATACCAAGATATTTGATAACTTAGACAAAATGAACAAATTCCATAAAACTATAACTTACCAAACAACACAAGATGAAACAGACATTATGAATAGCCCTATATCTTTAAAATAAGTTGAATTTATTATCAAAGAAAATTACAAGCCCAGATGTTTTCACAGGCAAATTCTATCTAAAAAATTTTAAAACATACTTCAAAATAAATGTGGGATGACAATAGCATATATTAAAACCTACAGGATCTGACCAAAGAGGTACTCATAACTGAGTAGTTATGTCAGAAATCCAAGGACGGGTCAACATTTGACAATGTGTCATCATTCACTACATGAATAAATGAATAGAAACTATATGGTCATCTCAATAAACAGAGAAAAGCATTTGATATTTATCATTCATTTAAAATTTAAAACAATAAAAATTTTTGGAAAGTCAAAAATAGAACTTTAAAAAACTTCATAAAGTATACCTACTAGAAAATTACAGTAAATATTAAACTTGAAGGCAAAACCTCAAAAATAGAAGAATGCAGTAGGCTTACACAAACCAATATGGGTAGATCTTCAAGATGTATTTTTGAGGAAATCAAAGAAGTTGTGGATCCTTATAGTATTTTAACAATACTCACACAAAATACTATGTATTTTCTATAAAAACATACGCAGGTATGTAAATACATAAAAATAAAACTGGCAGAAAACACACCTGTCTGATAACTTCTGAGAAGCGCCAAGTACCAGGATTGGTGGAAGTACAAGGTACAGTGTTTGGTTAAGGGTGACTTGAGCTTTAGCTACCATGTTTCTATTTGTATAACTTTAGATGCTTCCATTAGAAAAGAAGAAAAGATTAAAATTAGTGACCTAATAACCTACTTTAAGAAACTAGAAAAAGAAGGTTTTCATGAATTATTTAGCTAACCAAAATTTAATTTTAATACCATAAATATGAAAAACACTGTAAAAATATACAAAAACTGATTTTTTTTGTTTTTTTTTTAGATAAGTACATTACCATAGGTAAAGATTAAACTAGTTCTTTTGGGTTCTTTGTTAAGTTTGGAGACTATAAAGAAACCTTCTTGTATGCCACTTATTAATACATCCTGGAACTGAATTCACTCCATTTAGCAAGTCAGGTAAATCTAGATTATGCCAAATTATCAAACAAACACAGAGTCTGAGAGAAAAGCCTCTAGAGTTTGCTAACATTCTATATGATATGAATGAAATACAGACTTTGGTAGATACTCTTTATTTCTTTCAGAATAGAACAAATGAGTCCCGTAGCTACTGGCGATTGGCTGATTTTTTTTTTTTTTTTTTTTTTTTTTTTTTGATGGAATCTCACTCTGTCACCCAGGCTGGAGTGTAGTGGTGGATCTCGGCTCACTGCAACCTCCGTCTCCCGGGTTCAAGCGATTCTTCTGCCTCAGCCTCCTGAGTAGCCGGGACTACAGGCACGTGCCACCAGCGCCCGACTACTTTTTGTATTTTTTTTTTTTTTTAGTAGAGACGGGGTTTCGCCATGTTGGCCAGATTGGTCCCGAACTCCTGACCCCAGGTGATCCACCCGCCTCGGCCTCCCAAAGTGCTGGGATTACAGGCGTGAGCCACTGCGCCCGGCCTTGGCTGAGTTTTTATTAGATCTGAGCCGTCCAATTTCAATAGTTTAGGATCCAACCTCACTCTCAGGCAAAGAATAGAGGAAATGATACCAACGTATTTATCTGTCAATAAACACTTGGTGATTTGAATATGGTTAAGGGATTCCTGTAGTTTGCCCCCCTTAAAACTGAACTTTGTCCAAACCTGTTCTAAATATGTGTGTGCGTGTGCATGCATCTGGGTGTTGGGGAGGAGCAGTCGTAAAGGTCATTTTAAATTTCACCTATAGGGGGACTACTTCCCACCTCATCCTATGAAGTCAACGTTAGCCTAAATACCAAAGCCAGATTAAGACACTACAAGAAAACTACGGAACAATATCTCACGAACACAGATGCATAACTTCTAGACAATCCTTTTCCAAATTGAATCCAAGACCATATTAAAAGGACAAAAGCATCTCAGTGGTTGCTTGGGGACTGGGGGAGGGACTGGATCCCTATCTTGGTTGTGGTGTCGAAAACCTATCAAATTGTTCACTTTAAATATGTGCAGTTTATTGTATCCCAACCATTCCTCAACAAAGCTGTTTTTCAGAAACATTTGTCCATGTAGTGCTGCCTTTGAATGGTTGGGTCAATGAAGAGAAAGACGAGTGAAAAAGGGAATCATGACATTTTGTTTTTTTACCTGTAAATATTCGCAAAACGCCCAAACTGGTAACTTTGGGAACACGGCTTCACGCAGGAGAAGGGCTGCTGTCTGGAGAGGACTGAAACTCGGGTTCCCGAAGTCGGGCTGCTCTGGGGCCACGGAGAGAGGGGGAGAGAACGTCGAGGAAGAGGCAGAGCTCAAGTGAACGGAGGATGGAACACAGAGCGCGGCCGGGACAAAGGGGCAGGCCAGACCGCCGTGACAGAGAAACTAGGCGGTCCGCTCCTGGGACGCGGTCTCGGGGGCGGGTTCGCCCCTGAGGCCCGGTGACCCTTCGCCCGCAACCAGGGCTAGCGCGTGTGTGCGCCCACGGAAGCACCCGAGCTACTGGAGAAAGAAAAAGGGGTCAAGGGGGCCTCCTTCCAGCTCTACGCGCCTCTCATTCAGCGAGGTGAGGTCAGGAAAGGGGAAGGACGAAGCCCCAGAGCAATTGAAGTCAAGCGGTGCCAGGAACACTGGGGGCGGAGCCAGGGGAAGGCGGCCGAACGCGGCCCCATCTCCTCCCCGGCCGGGGCGGGCCCGAGGCCTCGATCCGCCTTCCCCGCGCCGTCCTAGTCACGGCCCCTCGGGGCAGCCATGCCTGGCCGTCTGCTGCGGAGCCTGTGGCAGCGATGGCGCCGTTACAAGTACCGCTTCGTTCCCTGGGTCGCACTGAACCTAAGCCACAACCCGAGGTGAGAGGGCAGGACGGCAGAACGAGGGGCGCCTGCCTTCAGTTCCCAGACGCCACCACGGCGGCGGGACGCGAGGCGGAGAGCCTGAGACTGACTGCCAGCCTGAGATGGGCGGGCCCGGGTGGGCAGCGACTGAGGTGTTCAGCGACTGAGGTGGGCGGGCCGGGTGGGCGGGGACTGAGGCCGCGGAGGGTTTTAAGGAACGCGGGCCAGAGGCGGGCGGGGCCGAGGTTGGTAGAGTCCGAGGCCAGCTGGAAGCCTGAAGTGGGCGGTGGCTTCAGGCGGGCGGGGCCTATGGCCTCTTTCCCAGTGTCCGCTGCGCTGCCGGGCCCGCGAGGCCGAGCTCGCCAGCCGGAGGTGTCGCCTGTTCTTCCTTGTTGCGTTCGGCACTGACTGGGGAGCTTGTATCTGGGCAAAAAATGGAAACTTTTTTAAAAGACTGCTCTTACCGCGTGAGAGTGCGTGGCTTTTTCTCCACCAGGGCTTAATTAGGTGCTTGAACTTCCTCAGAAAAGGCAAGCCAGGGTTATGTTATAGTTCATACAAGTACTTCACGTGGTTAAAGAAGCCCATCCCGGCTGTGAGAATAGCGTGGAGTAACTCGCGCGTTAAGAACGGGCAGAACGCCACTCAAAAGCACGTCGGGATGGTGGGTTTTGGATTGGGGTGAGTCCCGCCGGTGTTATAAAGGGCGCACCAGTGATTAGCTCAACACCGTGCTCACCAAAGAGGCCGACCGGGCCTCCCTGAAGTCAGTGTCCGAAAAATAGGGAAACAAAGCGCTTTCCCGAAGGTTGCATGCTAGGGAAACAGGAGATCAGTTGTATCATGACTACGGAACCGTGAGGCGGGAATTACAACCTTTTTGTTCAAGTAAAAATAATGCCGTTAGTACAAAAAGATAATGATTATAGAAATAAGAGATGCAGTCACTGAAGACGTTAGTAGTCCTGGAGAGAGTGTCACAAAGTATATGATGTTGAATTTGTCTTTGAAACTACAAGGCCATTTTTAAAAAGCCATTGAATGTGAGGTCATTCATTCTCACTGTGATGACATTCAGCTTGGCTGTTGGGTGTAGTACGGGAAAGAGCTCAACTTCGTTTCTGCCTCTGGCTCTCCCACTTATTGGCTTTGGGACCTTGAGCAAGTTCCCTAACAACTTTGCTTTCCTTGTCTGCAAAAATGGAATAATGTAAGGACCCCACAGCATGTGGTATAGAATGGGCCTTTCATAAGTACTGACTACTTGGGTGGGAAGTGTTGGGAGTTAGCTAACTAGAACTCCCTCAAACAATTCTTTTCTGAACTTAGTTTCCAGCCCTTCACACACATGAGAATAAGCTTATAGTTCCTTAAGGCCAGGAACCCAGAAGGTATGCAGGTAAGTTTGGCTTTGATCAGTTGAAGGGTAGTGAATAGAAACTTTTCCCATTTTCAGGACCCTCCGATATGTTCCAGAGGAATCCAAAGACAAAGTTATCTCAGATGAAGATGTCCTAGGAACATTACTGAAAGTTTTCCAGGCTCTATTCTTAAATGATTTCAATAAACAATCAGAAATCTTGACTATGCTTCCAGAATCTATTAAATCAAAATATCAAGACCTACTGGCAGTTGAACATCAAGGGGTGAAACTGCTTGAAAACAGACATCAACCGCAAAGTACCTTTAAACCAGAAGAAATTCTTTACAAGACTTTGGGTTTCAGTGTTGCCCAAGCAACTAGCTCATTGATTTCTGCTGGAAAAGGTGTCTTCGTTACTAAAGGATTGGTACCAAAAGGCGCAGTTGTATCTATGTATCCTGGTAACAGCACGATTAATATTATACTTTGCCAAGTTTCTTACATATTGATAAACATAAGTTCAGTAAAATACCCAGCCTTGCAATCCTTAGAGTAAGGGATTAAATTGGAAACTCGAGTTTCCATAGATTTTTGCTATTCTAATTCGGAAATTAACTGTTTGTAAATTGTTTTGTGATAGAAAGTATCCTGGAGTATTTGTTGGGATAAATGCACTTTTTCTTTCAAGGAAAGCTTTCCTGTCAATGTTGAAATTTAGAACACAGTATGACCCACTTTGACAAATTACTTAAAAAGCACTAGAGAAACATGTCAGTTTGGTTTAATTGATAGTTAAAGATAAAAATGGTATGGATAGGCTCACGCCTGTAATCCCAGCACTTTGGGAGGCCCAGGCGGGCAGATCGCGAGGTCAGGAGTTTGAGACCAATCTGGCCAATATAGTGAAACCCTGTCTCTACTGAAAATACAAAAAATTAGCCAGGTATGGTGGTGTGCACCTGTAATCCCAGCTATTCAGGAGGCTGAGGCAGGAGAATGGCGTGAACCCGGGAGGCGGAGGTTGCGGTGAGCCGAGATTGTGCCATTGCGTCTAGCCCGGGCGACAGTGCTAGGCTCCATCTCGAAAAAAAAAAAAAAAAAAGGGTACGGATCAAAACATAAAAGATAGCATTTAAACCCATAAGTCACCGAATAAAGACCTTCCTGCCCTTTCTACACTTGGAAAGTAAGGCAATTTCTCGGCACAAGATCATTGACTAGAATGCTAAATAGACTACGTTATGTGTTAAACTAACATTATATTATTTGGTATAGTGGAAAGTGTGTGTGTGAATATTTGAGTCAGATAGACCCAGGTTTTTAAAAATTCATTCTCCTGTTTTCTAATTTTACATCCCCAAGCAAGGGAGTTTCAGTTTCCTGCTGTACAAGTAACCTAATTTTGTAAAGACTAAATGGAATAAATAAATTAATACTAAAAGAAGTTTAATAAATAGATTAACATGCCTGGAACATAGGAAGCACCCGGTAAATATTTTCTCATTTCCTCTCTTTCACCCCAGTGAAAGGAGAAACAGGCTTAATGTCAGACTCATCTATTCCCATATGTGTCTCCATTATTTAATTATTAGCAAAATAAATTTCTTCAAACTCTTTAGATGTTAAGTCACATTCTACTTAAATATATATGTGTGTGTGTGTGTATACACATATACATATAAATGTGTATATATATATATATATATGACTTTGTAAAACTGAGCCTAAAATGTGATGTTCATGTTATTAACCAAGATAGCCATATTCTTTTTTTTATTATTATTTATTTATTTTTTATTATTATACTTTAGGTTTTAGGGTACATGTGCACAATGTGCAGGTTTGTTACATATGTATCCATGTGCCATGTTGATTTCCTGCACCCATTAACTCGTCATTTAGCATTAGGTATATCTCCTAATGCTGTCCCTCCCCCCTCCCCCAACCCCACAACAGTCCCCAGAGTGTGATGTTCCCCTTCCTGTGTCCATGAGTTCTCATTGTTCAATTCCCACCTATGAGTGAGAACATGCGGTGTTTGGTTTTTTGTCCTTGTGATAGTTTACTGAGAATGATGTTTTCCAGTGTCATCCATGTCCCTACAAAGGACATGAACTCATCCTTTTTTATGGCTGCATAGTATTCCATGGTGTATATGTGCCACATTTTCTTAATCCAGTCAAGATAGCCATGTTCTGCTTTGCTGTGTGGATGAGTCGGTTCTGTGCTCCATCTGCTATTGGGCGTTCACTCTTTAAAAGGGGGAAAGTAACTAAAGAGAATGTGATTATATTCCAAAGAAGGGTTCTTATCGCAGTCTTTATGATTTTTCATGTTGTTATAGTATTTCTTTGTCTTATTGTGTAATAGGTACAGTATATCAGAAGTATGAGCCAATCTTTTTCCAGTCCATTGGAAATCCGTTTATTTTTAGATGCCTGGATGGGGTACTCATTGATGGGAATGACAAAGGGATATCGAAAGTTGTGTACAGGTAAGTGATGCCCATGTTCAAATTTAATTATAGGAGACAGAACCGCACTTACCACAATGATTATGACTAATAGCATTTGTACTTTATTTATTTTTTATATAAAGAGATGGGGTCTTGCTATGTTGTCCAGGCTGGTTTTGAACTCCTGGCCTCAAGCGACCCTCCCGTCTCGGCCTCCCAAAGTGCTGGGATTACAGGCTTGAGCCACCACACCCAGCTCAGCATTTATGCTTCATTTTATTATTTTTTTTACTTTTTTTTTT
The DNA here is from genome assembly GCF_009828535.3 of Hylobates moloch. NCBI lineage: Eukaryota > Metazoa > Chordata > Mammalia > Primates > Hylobatidae > Hylobates > Hylobates moloch. The sequence continues at coordinate 6,395,622 of NW_026652298.1, forward strand.
TTTTTTTTTTTTGAGACAGAGCCTTGCTCTGTTGCCCAGGCTGGGGTGCAACAGTGCGATCTCTGCTCACTGCAACCTCTGCCTCCAGGGTTCAAGTGATTTTCCCGCCTCAGCCTCCCAAGTAGCTGGGATTACAGGTGTGCGCCACCAGGCCCAGATAATTTTTGTATTTTTAGTAGAGATGGGGTTTCACCATGTTGGCCAGGCTTGTCTCGAACTCCAGACCTCAAGTGATCTGCCTGCCTCAGCCTCCCAAAGTGTTGGGATTACAGGTGTGAGCCACTGCGCCTGGCCAGCATTTATACTTTGAATAAAATTCTGTTTGGATAGCTGCTGTGTAACAACTCAATTGCCCTACTGATTATACAAAAGTCTTTTTTTTTTTTTTTTTAAGAAAAAATGCACTTGTGTAATTCTAGGGTTAATTTTATATTTTAGAATTCTATTTTAAGATACAGATCCATTAGCTAATGCTTTCACCTGTTTCAGATCTTGCAATGGGAGGGATCGACTTGGCCCTTTAAAAATGAGTGATAGTACATGGCTAACATCAGAAATTCATAACCCTCTGGCTGTGGGACAGTATGTCAACAATTGTTCCAATGGTAAGAAGGCATCATGGGGCTGTGAGATGAGATATAGCAATGGCTAATTCTACTCCTTTGTCATATGACTGAGTGCCAAGGGCAGTTGAGTATAACATATAATAAGCTAGTCAAGTCCTTAAGCTACTCTCACTTTTGGGCGATGATATCAGAGAGAATTAGGGGAAATCATGATATACATTATTTAGAATTGTTTAATTTACTATTTTTCTTCTGATTTTGCAGTGAATATAGGCAATTGATAACCGCCCTTTGATCATTATTATTTTAGCCTTTTAAAAATAGAATTTATTATGTCAGTGCTTCAATATAGCCTTATAGATTAATGGCTAGACTAGTATCTGCTTTCTGTTGCTAAGTTTGTGAGTCTGTACCTATATCTTCTTTAGGAGCTGACTTTCCCATAGGTAAAAGTTTGATTGTTTGACTACATTTAACATGGGCTTTGGCGTTAGAGAGAAACGAAGTCCAAGCCTGACTCTTTTATTAATATTTAACCTTTAACATTTCTGAGCCTCTATTTCCTGATATATAAAAAGTAAACAAGAAAACATACATATATGTTTATTATGTATGTTGGTATAATCTAAACATGTTATTATATATGTTGTTTATGCAAAAAGTAAATAATAAAACATGTTTTATATATGTCTTACTTTTGAATAGTTTATTTTATATATTTATGATTTACCATTTATATCTGCAAATATATATAAGTAAATAAACTCTAACAGTGCCTTGAACATAGTAGTAATTATTTTGAGCATGTTTTGATAATTTAGAAAAACAGACGTTAAGTGTCATAATTCAATTCTGTTTTCCATGACCTTGTATAATGGCTCTTTTTCTAAAAATGATGTGCTTGTTCCTAGACAGAGCAGCTAATGTCTGTTATCAGGAATTTGATGTGCCTGCAGTTTTCCCTATAGAACTGAAGCAGTACCTTCCAAACATTGCCTACAGCTATGACAAACAAAGGTTCGTTTGCTAAAAGAGCATTTCATATCTTCTGCTTATGCTGTACTTAAAAAAATATAGAAGAAAAAGCTATATAGAATTTGGGGTAAATTTTTTTTTTCAGATTTTTATGTTCACACCTTAACGTGTTAATGTAGGCTTATTTGAAATTTAAAATTTTCCTTTAACCTAGCTCATTCTATTTTTACCCATTTTTATTCTATGGCAATACTTCATAAGTATCCACCTTAAGGTTTTTTCAAATAATTCTCTTTTTCCTACCTACGAAATCTTCAAATATATCTTTACTTTAATCATTTGTAATATCATGTTCTCTACCTTATAAGAAAGCACCCAATTGAAGAAAGAGGCCAAATTACACTATGGTTCCTTTGCCAGTTTCACTATTAGGTTCTTAATAACGAACCTAAATAAAAAAGGACTGTATTCAGAAGACACATATTTTAACGTAGCATTTATTTTCTTTTCATTCAGTAGAAAGTCTACTGAGAATATTCAAATAACAATTTTAAAATATAGGTAATTCTGGAGAGCTAAGAGTTCTTGCTTAACAGTGCTGTAGGAAGATACAATCTTTGTATTATTTTGTTGAGTTGCTAGCAAACTTTATTTTATATACGACCTATTAAATTGTCCTTCTAAGATGAATGACATTTAAAACATGAACTATTCTTTATACTTAAAACTTGAGGCCAGACATGGTGACTCAAGGCTGTCATCTCAGCACTTTGGGAGGCCAAGGTGGGTGGATTGCTTGAGCACAGGAATTCGAAACCAGCCCCGACAACATGACAAAACCCCTTCTCTACAAAAAATACAAAAATTAGCTGAGCGTGGTGGTGTGCACCTGTAGTCCCAGCTACCTGGGAAGCTGAGGTGGGAGGATCCTTGACCTTGGGAGGTGTAGGTTGCAATGAGCTGAGATGGCACCACTGCACTGCAGCCTGGGTGACAGAGCCAGATCCCATCCCAAAACAAGAAAAAAACAAAAACCAAAAACTTGATAACTTTTGCTTCTCTGCATGTGTATGTTTGTGTGTTTAACAATTAGCTTTTCTTAGCCATACACTCCGGCGCATGATGTTATTAGAACTTTGAATGTGTATATATAACAATATCTAGGCCGGGCGCGGTGGCTCATGCCTGTAATCCCAGCACTTTGGGAGGCCGAGGCGGGCGGATCACAAGGTCAGGAGTTTGAGACCAGCCTGACCAACATGGTGAAACCTCATCTCTACTAAAAATACAAAAATTAGTCAGGCGTGGTGGCGCACACTTGTAATCCCAGCTACTCAGGAGGCTGAGGCAGGAGAATCGCTTGAACCCGGGAGGCAGAGGTTGCAGTGAGCCAAGATCACGCCACTGCACTCCAGCCTGGGTGACAGAGTGAGACTCTATCTCAAAAAAAGCAAACGATATCTTATGATGTCCAGAAAAAAGCATTTTTTTAAAACTCCAACTAATTTTAAGTAATGTTTTCATTTTTCAGAATATAAGATACAAATGAATACAAGAAAAAGTATAATGTCATTTTAAAATCCTTTTTGTGATACTAGTTTTGGGGGCCTAAACTTAGAAACAGTGTTTTCAGAAGAAGTAGTCAGTTGTATAAACATTGATTTGTGATTTTTTAAATGATATAGATATACTCTTTAGAATACCTGCATCAGGGATAAGAACTATTTCCTCATGGAAATCAAATGCATAAACTAAAATGTAAGGAACCTGAGTAAAGTTACCTCTATAAAAGCCATGTTGGTTATATTAAAAATATGAGCTTATATTTGTTAATGCTCTACCTTTTGTATATCTTTCTTTTTGTTTTCAGCCCACTTCGATGTGTTGTTCTTGTCGCACTTAGGGACATCAATCAAGGAGAAGAGCTTTTTTCAAACTACTACACAATTGTCAGCTAACTCTGTGAATCAGAAATTATTAGGTTTTCTACTCAGCTATTAATTCTAAGTGTTTTTTGTTAATCACTTCTCTGAGTTCTACCTGTAAAACAAATATTTTGAGACTTAATTGGAATAGGAATTTCTTATGTTTTTGTTGGTATTATATTTATGTTCCAATTTCATGATAAAAGCTACTTGCTTCATTACAATTTCAAATTTGTAATGCAATTCCAATTTTAATTGGTTTTCACCTAAATACACAATAGCTTATTAAATTAAAACCTACTCTTTGAACTTATAATTTCAATTTTTCTTTTGTTTATTTTGTAAGCTCTGTGGTGGCTTATAAAATTCTAGCCAGGCATCAGCAGTTCTTGTAGTACTGCAGATGTGTACAAACTTCTGTAAAAACTTTATTTTTACAGAATTGAGTAAAAAATATCTATTGTGTTGCCATGAGTAAATTGGTGTGTCTATGTATAATGTAAAGATTGCTCTAGCTGGGTAAGGGGAAAATGTGAGGTCATTATTACTATTTTCTTTACTCTTTGAACATTTTCACACCAAAGAAAAGGTGGAAAAAAAGTGCCAGATAGTGTTGGTGGGAGGAACACTTATTCCCCGTGTCTCATGTCTTCATGTGGAGGGCTTCCACTGGTAATGTTCCTAGCCTCTCTCTCCACCCACTGGAGGCAGAGTGACTCCCTGATTATGTTTGGAGAATAACTAGGCACCCATGTCCTATATACCCTTCTAGTTCCTTCCCTGTGGACTCTGGCTGCCAGCAGAAAGAATGTGTCCTGGCAGTTCTCTGCCTTGTGCAGAGAATAGCCTGTAGCCAGCCCAGCCAGTGACAGAGTGAGTCCAGAGGTGTAATATATTGGCAGGCCAACCTGGCTGCAGCCCTGAAGCTACCTTCCCCAGTTTTATTAGCAATAGTTACTTTGACCTCCATCGACCTGACTTCAGCTCTCTCAGTTCCAAACTTGGATAGGAAGGAGGGTGGTGTTCTTTACTGGACCCCTCAAAAATTCATGGAACCTATATGACCAGATTCTAATCACCTTCACTTCCTTACCACCAGCTTTACTCACCTAGTTTATTGCTATTTCAGTAGCCTCTCAATTGCCTTCCTTGTTTCCACTCCTGTCCCCCTTACAGAACATATCACCAAGTGTGATTCTTTTAAATGAAAGGTATTGACATACCTCTGCTCAAAACCCTCTCCCTATCATGGAGTAAATGCTAAAGTCCTTCATATGCATAATCTGCTCATGACCTCAAGAGCTCTCCTGTTCTCCCCTTGCTCACTCCACCCCAACCCACACCTGCCTCCTGGCCACTCCCCAAACCTGCCATGCACATTCCCACCCAAGGACTTTTGCACTTAGTTCTGCCTGTAAACATCTTCCCCCAGACAGCCACATAGCTTGTTCTCTCCCTTCCTGTCACCTCAGTGAAGAGTGTTGCCTCATCACCCCATTGAAATTTACAATCTCACTGCTCCCACCCCTGACATATTCCTCATTCTCTTTAGCACTTACCACCAGCAAGCTCAAAAAGTGTACCACGGCCGGGCGCGGTGGCTCACGCCTGTAATTCCAGCACTTTGGGAGGCTGAGGCGGGCAGATCACCTGAGGTCAGGAGTTTGAGACCAGCCTCAACATGGAGAAACCCCGTCTCTACTAAAAATACAAAATTAGCCGGGCGTAGTGGTGCATGCCTGTAATCTCAGCTACTCGGGGGGCTGAGGCAGGAGAATTCCTTGAACCCGGGAGGCGGAGGTTGCGGTGAGTCGAGACTGCGCCATTGCACTCCAGCCTGGGAAACGAGCGAAACTCCGTCTCAAAAAAAAAAAAAAAAAGCGTACCATAGATGGAAATTATTGCCAAAATGACTTCTAGTAACACAGATGTACTAGAGATTATCCTGCTTCCACAGGCTTTTCGGTCTCCTAAAGCCTGAAAATACTCTGAGCTCACACGGCACATTGTTGCATTTTTGCTGTATTCAGAATATGTGTGCTTGTCCCTGCTCTGAAGGCACTTCTGTGCATGTGTCCACCACAGAGCCCTATGTGCTAAGGTCCTTTTGTGTCTGAGAGAGAAGGAAGGGATGTGGTTTTAGTCAAGTAACCAAAGCAGAGTCGTCAAGGTTTTTGCTTTCCTTTTATCCCCTTCTTGGCCTTGTACAAACTTTGGATATTATGGGCAATCTGATCACTGCATCTTAAAAATGGAACTACATAAAGCTCTGGTCAGAGCAAATGAAATATGGGGACAAGCTTGTGAAATAAGGCCAAGATAGGAGCTTTAGCTTAAAAAGATATTTAGGAAAGCTATGACTAGGGTCAAACTATGAATCGTATGGATAAGGAAGACTAGTTGACCACAAAAGTAGTCTGTCAAGTAATATTTGACCAAATTTCAGATCTGTCTTCCTAAAAGACAGTTACCTGGAATAGCGTTTGAAACATAATAAATGTTTCCTGAATTAAACTAAAAGTATAATCCTTACTTTGGGACCCTTTTTTTTTTTTTTTTTTTTTTTTGAGATGGAGTCTCGCTCTGTTGTCCAGGCTGGAGCTCACTGCAACCACCACCCCCAGGGTTCAAGCAATTCTCCTGCCTCAGCCTCCTGAGTAGCTGGGGTTACAGGCATGCGCCACCTCGCTCGGCTAATTTTTGTATTTTTAGTAGAGACAGGGTTTCACTATGTTGGTCAGGCTGGTCTTGAACTCCTGACCTCATGATCTGCCCGCCTCAGCCTCCCAAAGTGCTGGGATTACAGGAGGACTTTTATTATAGATAGATGGAAATTACAGAGGATTCAAGGGAAATATTTAATCTACCAACTTCACTATCTAGCATATATCTTATTTACTGCATCTAAAACCAATTTAACAGTAGTATAATATCTACCTATTTGCTGTAGCTTAAGATTCATTAAATAAAATATCTATTTTTGGCAAATATTCACACAAACCAAGAAAAAAAGATTCCCAGATTTTTATTTCTGGAACTGTACACCAGGTATTAAAGTACAACAAATACAAAATAATGCTCAAAAAAATCAGTGTTTATGTACAAATATTAAAATCAATGCAATAGCAACTTCCTCTTGAACATCTGATACTGAAACTTGTTCTGATTGTCACTAATTTATCTCATACTCACAGGGTACTTATTTCAAACTGGGACAATTGGAATCACTGGTCATCTAAGAGGAATATTAATATCTACCATATTTAACAATAAAACTAACAGTTTCCTCCATTTAGTGAAAAAATTAGGAACTTTTTAAAAAACATAGTAACGTCAATATTTTATAAATTATTTCAATTTCCATTTGTAGACAATGTGCTTTGAAACTCTGGGCAATCTCCTTGGTGGTCAGGTTTATTCGTTAGTTTACATTCAAAGTTGAAATACTCACTAGAGACTTTGGTTAAATTAAATAGTATCACTATGCTCTATTAGATCTGATGTTCTCAAATATTTATGACCCTCAACATTTTAAAAATTAAAAAGGAAATGATTGCACAATTCTGACCTAATTGTACAAATTTTAGTATTTTTTAAACAATACTCTACATCCTTCAAGTAAATTCAGCAGCTGACCATGACAAGAGGAAAACTAAACATTTAAAAAACTAGCATGAAAAAGATGAAGTACAACTAACAAATGTATTGCTATAATCACAGCACCAGTTACACTTCTAAATGAATCCACTGTCCTTTTCAAATTCCCTGTACATAAAAGATATATCAGCCAACACTGCAACTGCTCACCATGAATTTTTGGTTTGTTCATAAGAAAATAATGTGGCAAAGGAAAAAAAAAACAAAAAGAATTTATCACAGTTTGTTATAAGAATTGTGCTTAACACTTGATAATAAAGGCGTTATTGTTTCTTCATATGATTGCAAATCAGGTTGTTTTCTTGCTTCCAAATGCAATTCTTTTAATAAACAGTAACAAATTCTGTTAAGATGTTTAAACTGAGAGAAAAAAAAACCAGTAAATCCAGCTTCTAAAAGAAAATTCAATAAATAGCTATTTTACATGGATAAAGTCATAGTGGTACAATTTATGAATGTCACATCAAGCATGCACAAAAATGGTATTATACATGGCAGAAGTAGTCAGAAAATATTGAATTAGATCTAAAAAGATATGAAGAATTTACACTTATATACAAAAATCTTGCAAATTATTGCCTCATTTTAACAAGGAATTAAAAGTAAACATTACCAGCTAGTTAGCACTCTCTAAGAGGCTAAAATCAGATTGACATTTAAAAATCTATTAAACTAGCTGGAATTTATTTTTCTCTCATACCATTTTCTGGATTTTGGTCAAAAATCTTTATTTAAATAACTAAAGTGTCCATTCAACTTGCTGATAATCAAAACTTTAGATAAGAAACACTGTTTCCATCTTATATCAAGACCCCAGCAATGCATAGATAAACTGAATATATTACTGCATCAGCTACTGAGAATGGGCATGTTCATTTAAGTGCAACTGGTATTAGCATTCAGTCATCTTTGTGTAAATTATTTATACAGACCAGCCACTGTAAACCCAGAGTGAAAATTAAGGTTATAACAATGGAAGATTATGGCCAGTATCTTACTAAATTATAGAAAGTGTACTGATTTTTAATAAAAGAAATAAGGTTCAAAGTTTAGCACAACAACACAGCAATAAGAAGCTGACAACTTGGATAAAAATATAAGAAAGTAACGCAGAGCCCAGGCTACCCATTATTTACTGTGTGCATACAGGAATGCTATACTTCAGATGTATAAATTAAGAGACTGATTTTAAGTTATTAATTTAACTACTTTTTGTCCACTGTGCTAAACTAAATTTTATACTAATGTGCTACTGCGTAAACACTTCAAAGCAATCTTCATTAAAATGCTGCAAAGAAAAACAAGAATACACATCATCCAAAACTAAGGATGTCATTGCAGTTCACAGTTTGTATAATAAATACCCTCCCTTTCAATCACTACTAAGATCACTACATCCTATCTACTCATCAGCACAACCTTGAAGCAACTTATACTTACAAATATTAGCAATGCAGCCAAACATTTGTTTTTTGCAAAGCAACTACTAAAAATCAAAAATTTTAATTAAGACAATGCAAAAAACATAATTCTCTATTTTAACAGTACTACAAAAGCAAAGATTACATCCTAATACTGTATTACATAGTTTGATTCACCTTATAACTTAAAAATGCATGTTTATAGCACAAAAATGGCCAAAGTTTAGGACAATGGCTTCTCATTCACAATATTTGGAATAAAAATAAAACTGAGTTTGAGATACATCTGAACATCTATCAATTTTTAAAACTTAAAGTGGTAATGTACCATTCTATTTCAGATAGGAACTCACATTATTCTTGCCAACTGTTCAAGCTTAACAAAAAAGCTTAAATATACTTCAAGGTTCTACTGCATTAGGTATAAAATCTAGAAGTCCCTCTAAATATTAACACTTTGAACTGCAGTGCTACAAACAACTTAAAAGATGTCCCAAAATGTAAACCATTGAGTGGCAATATCCTAGGCTTTGTAGACTGTGCCTCTGCAAGTCGACTGCCTCAGGATAAACTAAATTATCAATGACTGGTATGATTTTTAAGATTACAATCTTGACAATGGTGGACAAAACCCCATCTGAGTACCACATCTTCAAATGCCAAATTTGTAGCCAATAAATGAAGTTACACAGAAATCTCCTGGCAGTAACATGACCAATTCTGTGTAAGGTAGCCCTGGTCTAGAATTTTGAAACAGGATCCAAGCAAGCGTCTTCATTATTTGCACACAGTTCCACGTGCTGGCTTCCATAAAGATGGACTTGCTGTTTTGTAAACTGAAGTGCTCTAGTTGAATAACATGAGAGAAGTTTCCATTTTAAAAAAATCCTTGCATGTTTGTGCAGTTTAAAGAAACCTACCCCTGCTTTTATTAAGAAAATAAAACCAAAAAAATGCTACATTGAGCAGGGATCGGGATCGGTACCTGTAAACATTGTTATTCCACTGCATCCATTACGGCAAAAGGAATTTACACAAAAAGAAGCCACACCATTCAGTTCAGAACATCTGTGCTGGTTTTGAGCTGGTGGCCTCTGTCTACAGGTTTTAAAATTGGGAGTGAGGGCAGTGGGGAACAGAAAAGAATAGAAAAAGGGAGTGGGGAAGAGGTATTGGGAGATGAGGAAGAGAGAAGCAGAGCTTAAAGCTGCACCACAGAGTTCAATCTTAGTTCCCAACTCTGCTGATCATAGTTCATTTCCACATTTATGGATTGAAAAATGAAAATACTCTTGATAAATCAAGATATAGTTCTATACATACTGACATCACTGATGTCATAGTGAGAAAGGTTCAAACTTCCAGTGAAAGACTATGCAAACCTGATAGCTCCCCTCAAGTTTACTGGTGCTGCACACGCAGTTCCGGGCTCCTCACTCAGGTCACTCAGAGTGTAGGGCCGCGTGCTGATGCAGAGCATGGGCACTGATGAAACCATTGGTCTCGTTGGCAGAGAGACTACCAAAGTCAGCCACAGAAACAGCCATTTTGGCACTGGTGATGTGATGTGTGTGATTTTCAAAGTCCACACCCAGGTTATTTACAGAGACTTCATTCATAAAGGATTCAGGGACGGCAATGCCCATTTTCAATCTTTTTGCTGGTCTCTCTGACTCTTCACTGCACATGTTCATAGGGTTTAGCTCCGAGTGATAAAATCCAGTCTCAAATAAATTAAAACAATCACTTTCCCCATTGCTGGGCAGGGTGAGTAACTCTTCTGTTACAACAGGCACATGATTAACTTGTCCACGGGGTGTGTTGCCCAGTGGAGGAAAGCTATCATCCAAACAATTCACATCTGTGGGGTCGCAGACGGTTGCTACACTGTTGGTCAAAGCTAAAAAGGAACAGAAAATTGTTTAAGTAAGTGGTCCTATGACATGAAACAGAGGACACAATTTTGCAATGAACTGTACTAAACACAGAAAGGTCTTCATTTTACCTGTCAAGTCACTGGCAGTGAAGGAGTTGAGAATGTTTAGCTGTTGATCAGGAATAGGCTCAGGCCGGTTAGAAGTTAAGGCTGAAGCATTTACCGTCCCACCCAAAGCTTCTGTTTCATCTACTAAACGATCCATATAGTCCCTGAAAAACACACCCCAGTAATTTTATGACTGTATATCACAGTTAAAAGTAAGTCTTTGAAGTCAAGGCCATGGTACTTACGTAACTCCAGGGTGATGGTTATATCGTTTTTTCCCAAATCTTGTCTGTTGAGCAAAGTAATCATAACGTTCGGATTTCTTCCACATATAGTAGAATGCTACACACTCAGCAACTGTCCTAGTTCTCACCTAATGAAAAAGTTGAATTTTTAAAAAACCAACAAACTCAACCATTTTTTTAAGCAACTTTTCCACAACACTACAACTTCAATGCATGGGTCTTATTTTCCCATTATATAGTTCTGAACACTTTTAATAAATTATAAAGTTCTGAACATTTTGATTAGTGGAATGCCTTTACATTTAATAATGAGGCCATTTTCGAAAGCCCAAGGTTTTTTTTTTAAAAAAAAAATCAGAATGTATTAGTTTATAAAACAAGTGTGTATCCAGAAATTATCTTACACCTTCACTGAAAATCTTAAACACTAGCATTCTTTACTTTTCTTCACTGAGCTCAGTGATTTTGACTACAGTGAAGGTTCTTAACTTTGGATTAACTAACCTCTAAGGGGTCCATAAATGGATTTCATTGAGATCTATTAATTCACAAAATTATATTTAGGTATACTTTTCTGGGGAGAAGGAATGCAGCCTCATCAGATGAGTTCCACTTTCCAAAAGAGATTAAGAACCCTTGGCAAATGGATCAACGGTCTACAGCATCTGGAATTTAAGAAGACTTGCTGGCTAAAGGCAGGGCTTTCTCCCTCCAGTATGTTTGGTTTTTAGATCCAACAGATTTTGGAAACAACAAGAATAAAATTTGAGCCTCACCAACTTGGCTCCACACCCAAACCAGGGTTCCTCTAACCACATACAGCCACAGATATGAATTCAGATGTATGAACAAAATTCTTCATCCTTATCCAATAAACGCTTTCTCCCTTGCTTAATCAGTACCCGATAAAGAAGTTTCAGTATCTCTAACCTGACTCCTGAGTAAGTTGTGATATAAGATTACTAATATGGGAATAAGCTTTTTAAACCAAGAAATACAGTATACCTTTCAATAAACATCATTAACTATAAGTCTTCGCAGAGAATGCAGCCTTCGTGGGGCCACAGACCTTTTCTGTCTTATTCATTGTTGTATCTCTAGTGCCTAAAACAATGTCTGGTAAGTGAAGTGGAAGGACATAACTGTTTACGGAATGAATGGATAGAGTAAATTTCATAAGTCATTACAAAACTGATGGTTTTTTTTACTTAAAAGGACAATCCAGACTTCTGTAAAAATGTCTTAAATAATACGCTTTATCTCATCTTTGAGAAACATTAGATTTTCAAACATACAGAAAGTGTGAAATTTTCAACATCAATACTGGAAGGTCTAGCTAATGCAGTAAGACAAGAAAAAGAAATAAAAAGTATACAAATTGGGAAGGAAGAAATAAAACTGTCTCTGTTTACAGGTGACATGACTATCTACGTAGAAAACTCCAAAGAATCAACAAAAAATCTCCTGTAACTAATAAGCACTTACAGCAAAGTTTCAGGAGACAAGGTTAATATACAAAAGTCAACTGCTTTCCTATATAACAGCAATGACAACTGAAATTTGAAATTTAAAACACAAGACCATTTACATTAGCACCCCAAAATTAAAATACTTGGGTATAAATGTAACAAAATATATGCAAAATCTGTATGAGAAAAACTACCAAACTCTGATTAAAGAAATCAAAGAAGAACTTAATGAAGAAATATTCTATGTTCATGGACAGGAAGACACTTCATTGTTAAGACGTCAGTTCTTCCTAGCTTGATCTACCGATTTAGCGCAAACCCAATCAAAATCTCAGCAAGTTATTTTGTGGGTATCAACAAACTAATTTAATATGGAAAGGCAAAATACCCAGAATAGCCAACATAGTATTATGAAAAGATAAAATCAAAGTACTGACAGTCGCCAACTTCAAGATTTACTATAAAGCTATAGTAATCAAGACAGTATGGTATTGGGTGGGGGGAAAGACAAATAGATTAAACGAACAGAAGAGAGAGCCCAGAAATACACCCCACGGGTACAGTCAACTGATCTTTAACCAAAGAACAAAGGCAATTCCATGGAGGAAGAATGTCTTTTCCACAAATGATGCCAGTACAACTGGACATCCACATACAAAAAAAGAGAAATGAATCTAGACATAGACCTTACTCCTTTCAAAAATTAACTCAAAATGGATTACAGACCTAAATGTAAATGCAAAACTATAAAGCTCTTGGAAGACAACAGTAGAAAATCTAGGTGACGTAGGTTTGGCAATGATTTTTTTAAATAAAATGCTAAAAGCGTGAACAATCAGATGAAATTCTAAGTTGGACATCATTAAAATTAAAAACTTTCACTCTGCAAACACACTGGCAAGGGAATAAAAAGATAAGCCTCAAAATGGAAGAAAATATTTGCAAAACATATATCTGATAAAGGACTAGAATCCAAAATATACAAATAACTCCTTAAACTCAACAAGAATACAAACCACCCAATTAAAATCTGGGCAAAAAATCTGAATGAACACCTGAAAAAAAAACACAAATGGCAAATAAGCATAAGAAAAGATGGTCAATATCATCCTCATGAGGGAATTACAAATTAAAACAATAAAGAGATGGCATTAAAAACTATTACAGTGGTGAAATCCAAAACACTGACACCACTAAATGCTGGTGAAGATGTAGAGCAATAGAACTCATTCATTACTGCTGGAAATACTAAATGGTACAGCCACTTTGGAAGACAGTTTGGCAGTTTCATGCAAAATAAACACATTTTTACCATTCTATCCTGTAATCCTTACTCCTTCGTATTTAGCCAAATGAATTAAAAGCCTACATCCACATAAAAACCTGCACATGAATATTTATAGCTTTAATGATAATTGCCAAAACTTGGAAGCAACCAAGATATCCTCTAATAGGTAAGTGAATAAATACACTGGTACATCCATATAATGGAATACTATTCAGTAATAAAAAAAAGAATGAGCTATCAAGCCTCGTAACAAACACAAACAAACAAAAAATCCCATGGTGAAAACTTAAATGCATATTGCTAAGTCAAAGAATCCAATCTGAAAAGGCTGCATACTGTATAATTCCAACTATATGACATTCTGAAATGGCAACAATACAGACAATAAAAAGATCAATGGCTGCTAGAAGTTGTTAGAGAGGAGGGGGAAGGGACAGAGGGAAGAATAAAACATGAGATTTTTAGGTCAGTGAAACTACTCTGTATGATACTGTACTGGTAGATATATATCATTATATATTTGCCAAAATCAACGGAACGTACAACATGAAGAGCGAACCTTAATGTAAACTATGGACTTTAATTAATAATAATGTATCAATATTGGCTCATTAATTTTAACAAATGTACACTATTAATAATAAAAGATATAATAATAACTATAGGAGTGGAAGGGACATGTGGGAACTCAATACTTTCTGGTTAACTTTGCTGTAAACCTAAAACTGCTCTAAAAACTAAAGTCCATTAGTTTTTATAAAAGCATAAAGTACTGAGCTACCCACCCAAATGCTTCAGAACCCTGCCTTCCTTTAGGATGAAAAGAGGAAATAAACAGAGCATATTTTAATGAGAATTATTCCAAACTATTCTAATGAACATACGTATGTATTTTGAATAGACTTTAGTTTTTAAGAGTAGTTTGAGGTTCACAGCAGAACTGAGCAGAAAGTAGAGAGTTCCTATATATCCTGATGTTCTCCTACTTTCAACATCCTACATTGGAGTAGTACATCTGTTAAAAAAATCAATGTATCTACACTGACACATCAACACCCAAAGACCATGGTTTACATTAGGGTTTACTCTTGATGATGTACATTCTATGGGTTTTGACAAATGTGTAATTACACATCTCTATCATTACAATATCATCATACAGGATAGTTTCATTGCCCTGAAAATGGTCTGTGCTCTGCCTATTCACCTCTCTCCCTCCTGCCTCGGCCTTGGCACCAGTGACCTTTTTATTGTTTCCATAGTTTTGCTTTTTTCAGAATATCATATATTTGGAAGTCTTTTGGAATATCATATATATGCAGTCTTTTCAGATTGGCTTCCTTCATTTAATAATATGCATTTAGGATTTCACATGTTTCCTTGTGGCTTGTTAGCTCAATTTTTTCAGTGCTGAATAATAGTCCAGTTCTGGAGGTGCCACAGTTTGTTTATCCTTTCACCTCAAAGGACATACAGGTGCCTTCCAAGTTTTAGCAATTATGATGAAAGCTGCTATAAACACTTTTGTGTGGACATAAGTTTTCAACGCATTTGGGTAAATGCCAAGGAACAGGATTACTAAATTATACCGTAAGAGTATGGTTGGTATTATAGGAAACTTCCAAGCTATCTTCCAATGTGGCTGTACCACTTTGCATTCCTACAGGCAATGAATAAGAGTCCCTGTTGCTTCCCATCCTTACTAGCATTTGGTGGTGTTAGAATATGTTTCTAGTTGTTTTAGTAACAATGTTTCTTCCTTCAGCAACAGCTATTCTCACTGCTGAAGAGAAATTATTTTGAGGCCACAAACCTCTGAATGGCTTGATAAGAAAGGAAAGTCAAGGAGAAATGAGAGTGAGACTTCCTAAAAAATACAGTGAGTCCACTTTGTGTTAACTGTTTATGTGAAAAGATATGTGAATATACTATCAGCCATTCCATAAACAGGCTGTGGCATCTCTGAGCAAATTAGTCATGTTAGAATGATACCTGAAATGCTAATGGCAAGGGAACATTAGTAAGTTGTTCTTTTTTCCTACATAAGTGACTTATAAATTAGTTGCTTACATTCACTGTAACTAACTAGTAATTTATCTGTACTCATCTGCCTAATTTACCTTATTCTTCTGTATAAGATGAAAATCTTTTCCAAAAAGCATGAGTGCATGTTCAAAGCTTCGGCATTCTTCTTCCGTCCATGCAGTCATTCCTTCTAAAAAAAAATTTAAAATAAAATTCATGGGCCCCCAAATTCTCTTATGTGAATCACTGATTTTCAGTATGTTTTCCCTGTAAAAGGTCATAAACTCTCTCTCTCTCTCTCTCTCTCTTTCTCTCTCTCTCTCTCTCTCTCTCTCACACACACACACTCTCTCTCTCTGTATGCAGGAGATTTCAGTTAGAATTACCAAAAGTATGCATACTACAGATCAAATCTAGAATACAAAAATATAAACACTGCTTTTTTTCCACTACATTATGGGATGAGAATTTAACATTTTTCTATAACATGCCTGTTTTTCTGATTAAAAACATTTTTTTAAACAATGAACGTATTTTTCAATTAGAAAAAAAAACTCTACCTCCTTTATTGGGGGAAAGAAGCTCTGTTTTGGTCTTACTTCAAAACCACAAGTTCTAGCCAGGTGTGGTGGCTCATGCCTGTAATCCCAGCACTTTGGGAGGCCAACGCAGGAGGATCACTTGAGCCCAGGAGTTTGAAATCAGCATGGGCAACATGGAAAAACCCTGTCTCTACAAAAAAACAGACTAGCCAGGCATGGTGGCCGGCACCTATAGTTCCAGCTACTTGGGAAGCTGAGGTGGGAGGATCACCTGAGCCCAAGAGATCAAGGCTATATACTAAGCTGTGATCACGCCACTGCCCTCCAGCCTGGGAGACAGAGTGAGACCCTGTCTCAAAAAAGACAAAAAACAAAACCACAAATTCTTTAATTAGAGACCATAAGTAAAGTATAATCAATACATATTTATTTGAAATTGGCATGTGGAGTGCTATACTCTGGAAATATAAAGGAAATAAGAAACAGTCCATGCTCTCAAAACAATAAATCCCATTCGATTTCCCAGCAGATGTTAATATTGGTGAATTCTGCATCTACTTGGGGCAGAGACCTGGAAGGTCTTCAAAGAGTCATAGCCTAGACTTAAGATTAGTTATTACTCATCTGTATCTCTGAAGTGTCTCATCTGACATGGGAGACCAGGTCCCTAAAGCCATTAATAGCAGTCCGTAATAAAGGTGAAAAATAGTTTGAACTAAGGAAGAAACCAGTATTTTGAGAGTTTTGAGAGCCTAAAATAATTTTTTTTCAAAGAAGCAGCTTTTCTAAGGGAGACATTTTAATAGACTATCTCAATTCATAAGTTTAAATGTATTATTTTTTAGTTTTAATACTTTTCCAAGTCATCTAGTAATATTACTAAGTATTATTTTCATTCTACACATATTTAATGAAAGCTATGGTGCATGCAATCCATTTATATAAAGACAAAAAATACTGAAATAGAAGTTAACCATTTTCCTTGACACACACAAAACATAAGAACTATAAAATGTTATTACATGATTACTAAAAATACAATTCTTGAAATAAATTCAGTGGAATATATTATACATGTTTCTTTTTTAATCTTTAATCTCCTTTTTATTTCCTGTCTGGCTGAAAAAAAAAAAAGAAAAAAACTTTTTCTCAATGAAATCATAAAACCATTCTTTTTAATTACTTTGGACATACTGTCATCTCTGGGGTCTGCTTTGTTCTGTAACTATTTCTTCCAGAAAGTAGAGGTGGCAGGGGGGTGACTAATTTGTATTTGAACAATCTCTGATACATCTAAAAATAGAGTGCAAGAAAAGGAAAAATTATTTGCTATGGAGCTGAACCAGATCTTACAAAAGTGTTACAGGATTGCTCTGTCCCTTAGGAGACTTTGCTTATTCTGATCCCCAAATGACCATCCCTGTCATGTCCCTCTCTTAAACCCAAGTGTTTCTTACCTTGAGAGGCCTTTCCATTGCAGCAGTATCTTTCGATTGCTTCCTTTATATTGTGGTTACACTTGAGAAGTTCATATAATGCCTGGGATGGATATTCAATAAAAAGTATTAAAAGTTCATACCTAACAGCATTTTAAAAAACAGGTATAAGAGTTTTGATAAATATTGGAGTCTTGATAAACACTGAAATCCTCTCTAATTTCAGGGCATTTGAAGGTGTATTTGCCCAAGCATTTAGTCTACATAACTATCGTGCAGACTGACTCTGGTATCATGTGAGTTTGTTCATCCTCACGCTGCCCCTCAGAAGTCACCTGCCTGTATCATTCTTTTTTTTAAAAAACGAACAAATAAAAACACTAGGTCTGAGATTAGAGTTTCCCCTATTTTAGATGTTTCTTTTTCTAGTTTGGAAAAATGAGTTACAGTTTGTCCCTTGATGTCATTTCCTCCCTGTCTCTTTTAGTTTTAATATAAGGGAACAGCAGCAGACCCGGAGTAATAGGCATGGCACTTCAGACTAGGATTGTAACGGTCTCAGTTATTTCCATCTACTATGAAAGGTGCCACTTTTTAGAATCAGTATATATTCCTATTAAATCTGCTTGGAATTATGAACATAACAAACAGGAATAAGAATTCAATTGAAAGTTAAATAATCTATCTACCTTCCCAAGTTAAGTTTTAAGGAAGTGAAGATGGCTCAATATTAGGAAAACTTTTAATATATCAATAGCCTACATTTTAAAAAATCACTCTAAGCTAATTACCCTGATCTGATCACTATACATTATGTGTATCAAGACATCACTGTGTACCTAAATATATATAATTAAATTTTAACTTAAAAAAATCAACAGCTGCTTAAAAACTATCTGATACTCATTTCTAATTTTAAAGACAAAAACCATAATAGTTATAAATAGATGGATATTATCTTGCTATAGTAAAGACAGTAGAACCAAGGATCAGTATTATTCTTAATGTAAAAACCTTAGATGTATTACTTCCACCAAAAGCAGGCACCAAATCACTGCTATTACCAAATATCTCAGAGTTACAGCTAATGCATTAAGACATAAAGCAGGAATAATAATGGTAAGGAAGGAATAAAAGTGTAATTTCATAATGACCCGAAACCAGAAAACCACTCCATAAATGTACGCAATTATGATGTGTCAAACAAAAATGATACTACCAATAAATTTTTTAAAAAGCAGCTAGAAAACCTGAGAAACACCTGAAAGAGTCAAGTAGTTTCAATAGTTTAAGACACATTTTTTTAAAAATTGGTATTTCTCAACATCAACAATATACAATTATAAATATAATAGAGGGCCGGGCACGGTGGCTCACGCCTGTAATCCCAACATTTTGGGAGGCTGAGGCAGGCAGATCACAAGATCAAGAGTTTGAGACCAGCCTGGCTACAAAAATTAGCCAGGCACAGTGGTGCATGCCTGTAATCCCAGTTACTCGGGAGGCTGAGGTAGAAGAACTGCTTGAACCCGGGAGGTGGAGGTTGCAGTGAGCTGAGATCGCACCACTGCAGTCCAGCCTGGGTGACAGAGCAAGACTCCATCTCGGAAAAACAAATAAATAAATAAATAAATAAAATAGAGCTCCCCTTTCCAATAGCATTGAATACACACACACACAAAAGATATTGAGGAATTAGTGAGATGCATGTGATATTCAAAAAAAAAAAAAAATTTGAGTTTCTAATGTTATAAAGGTTTTAATTCTTCTAAAATTAATATAGACTTGAAATATCAATACAAAAACCCAATGGGATTTCTTTTTGACAGCTAGTATGACTTCCCTATGTTACTTCAGAATTCAAGTTTGTGTCTGCCTACCTCTGAATGCTTATTAGTCAGGGTTGGGGATTCTCAGTGATAAAGTCGTATGAAAGAAGCAGAATGATGTCAGAGGGGCAAAACTTAGGGGTATTCGAAAAGCTTAATAGGCAATGTTTCCATCCTCCATCCCACATGTGATCAGGAGAGTATTCTGAATCTACAGGTACACAAGCGCTTAACAAATGCTCCTAAGTCAAATTTATACAGTCTTAATAGACATTACTTTTTAATCACTTCCTAAATAAAGTTGAGAATAATTCAAAGAATACACTTATAAAATCTAAAAGTCCAACCACAGAGAATGTTTAAATAAATGAATTACAACTATAGGATAAGTACACAGTATGTTGAAATTTAGGGAAAATTTTTTTTAAAAAAAGTATAGGATAGACTATACAGACATCAAGAATGAGGTATTAAATAATTCTCAATGGCAAAGGAGAATAAGATTAATTAATTAAAAGGATATAAAATGGCATCTCAAATAAGACATATGTAAAGGTATTTTTTTAAAAGACCAGAAGAAAAGATACAAAACTACAGTGAAGTTATCTCTAGAACTCAAGGTTATGGTTTTTTAAACCAGTATTTTGCACACTTTAAAACTCTATCAGAAAAGATATCTACTTCACATGTTACAAATATCTGTATCAAATATAAGAAATCAAGAAGATACTGTAAACTGGCTGCTGTTTCAACAGAAGTTGAAGTATACCTGTTCATTGTCCCTTGTGTGTGTTCCTGCAGAAATCCTATCCATTATTTTTTCATTGCCAGTCCTTAATGAAGTCTCAACAAGGTATTCCTTAACTTTGCTCTCCAAAACCACATCAGGACACCAAAGTAACTGGTCTTCGTTTTCATATACTGATAAAGAAAATCCCATTAACACATTAAAAATCATGAATGCACTCAAAGACGTACACAAACAATTCTTTGTCTTCCTTGATAGGCTATCCAGTGGGACAAGTAAATAACTTTGAAGACACCAGTAATCTGATTATCCGTTAAGTAGGGCCTTTCACACACAAGCGAAAATTTAACTTTATTATAGGCCAAGGATTCCAGGGGCCAAAGCAAGTAGCTTTTTTGATGGTTGGATATACTGACCAATCTGAAGGCTCTCCATGCCTAGTAAAGTCTAATATAAAACCCCACAGTGGTTATCTTATACTCTTCTAATGAAGGGGCAAAAATAACCTGTGTAAATTCTCTAATAACCTCATTGGAATTTTCTCTTGAAATCCCTAAATTGCTCTATGAAATCTCTAGAGGTTCAAAATTGCAAATAAATAAAACCAAAAATATCTGGTAATAAGGAAATAGCTAAGAAAGGTATACTTTTTCTCCCAACAAGATAACTTTTATTTAAAGGAGAAAGTAGACTAACCAAAGCTCCCAAGGGAGGTTTTTGGGAAGAGGGAGAAACAGTAAGAAAAGTAAACTTTCCACAATCTCTTAAACAGACTGATATATTAATGAACAAAATGTCATTAAAACAAGTTTATGTTTTATTAATGCACTCTGCCATTTTACTCAAAGCTTCTACTTTACACAATAAAGTAATATGAATGGCCCAAGTATTTAGTCCAGTGCTTCAAGTGCAATCCGTTCTTCAAGTGCATAATACTGACTATAGCTAATAAAAATAATTTACTGAGAACACACTACCAGGTACCAGGGACCATGATAAGGGCATTATCATCCTAACTGTAGGAGGCAGGCATTGTCATTCCCAGTTAGCAGGAAAGTTAAAAATAAAGTGTGCCTGTGAAGCAGTAAGACTAGACTTTTGAGAGAAGTTCCTAGAACTTTCTTTACTCTAGTAAAGTGAAATTTCACAAGTGAAATAGGTAAAACAATTTGGGTTTATTTCCTCAAAAGATAAAGTACACCTTCCCTCCAATCTGCAGCACCGACAGAATATCACCTCTACTATGTGTGACCTAAGGACCTACAGTTGCTGAGCATGTACTTGGCTCAAAGGCCGAGTGTGGCATTTGGGTGGTGAGGTGAGAAGGCTGGCACATCTGAACATCATCAGCTATGTTTTGCTTCCCCTGGGACAACTGTCTTTTAACACTTTGAAAGCAGTTTAGGAAAACGGTGTTCCTAGTGGCTGCCATGGCTAACAACCCCAGGGTAACCATTCCTCCCTCCTTTAAATGGAGGATGACGTGGCATGGAGGAAAGGAAAAAGAAGGACCCAGGAAGTATTGTGTTGGGTGCTGCTTTTGCCCTTGTGACTTCACAGGGATAAATCAACTTAGGGAAAAGGCCAAACACCCATAGAAATATTCCCGAGTTCAACTAATAAGGTGTACCTATATTTTTAGATCCTACCACCTTATCCCCTCCATATTTTGAAAACCAACTACAGTTGGAATGCACCAAAAACATGAGGAAAAACCGATTACACATAATTAGGAGTATACAAGCGAAAGCAGATCCTTACATTTCACTTCCTGCTCTTTTGGGGCTAGGGAAGGAGAATTTCTTCCAGTCTCTTTTTCCCTCAAGAGTTTTCTTTCCAGAAGATTATATCTTAACATTCTCATTATCTCAGGTGATGAGATCCTACCCCCTTCTACTGAAGAAGGATGAAGGCCAAGGTACGGCACCGTGGGAGGCTCTCCACTGTTCGAACAGGCACTGAGCACACTGGCTAATAAGCACTATGTGTGCCTTGGGCGGGGTGGGGCGGGGGGTGGGGGGAAACTCTGAGTCTAGTGACTAACTTTGATACATTTTTCCTAAGTCAGGCCTAAAAATCCTAACTCTGCATGTTTCCCAAATCTATCTATATATTGCCAAGGCTGGTATAAAGCCAGATATTTAAATAAACGTATCAAATGGTAACCTTATCTACCAAACATTATCAAAATCAAAAGCTTTCCTTACCTTTCTCATTACCATCGTACTCTCCAAGATAAGGGGGAATCTCTGCCTGATATTGTAAACCAATCATTATTTCCTACAGGAAAATTGAGAGGTAAAAATAACCTATTAAAAAAAAAATACTGAAAAAAAGCCCCAACTCATTAATCAGTTTCTACAGGTCAAAACAACAAAATTATCATAAATCATTTCAGAAATATTTTTAAAAGCCAATTTAGTCCACTATATTAACTCAGCTTACCTTCCTCAAATCTTCAGGTGAATTACCACTGTCTGTTTCAACATCTTCAACCTCTGATTCCTTATCACCATCACATGCAGTATTTGCTTAAAAGACAAAAATTAAAAAGGTTTTTACTGCCTATTTTTGCAGAACCTGGAAGAATGCCTGTTGTATTTTTAAAAATGTTGTTAAATATGTGAGATCAGCATAAGTACACTAAACCACCTGCATGTTTCTCACAATCGACATTGGTCAAAATGAGACACTGAAAATCCTAATAAAGTGTATAGTATCCTGGCCGGTGCAGTGGCTCTCACGGCTGTAATCCTAGCACTTTGGGAGGCCGAGGTGGGTGGATCGCTTGAGATCAGGAGTTTAAGACCAGCCTGGCCAACAGGCTCTACTAAAGATACAAAAAAATTAGCCGGGCGTGGTGGGGAGGTGCCTGTCATCCCAGCTACTCGGGAGGCTGAGGCAGGAGAATCGCCTGAACCTGGGAGGCAAAGGTGGCAGTGAGCCAAGATCACGCCACTGCACTCCAGCCTGGGCGACAGAGTGAGACTCCATCTCAAAAAAAAAAAGTGTATAGTATCCTGATAATTATTATGGTATACTATTAAATAGTTTGGGATGTAAAAGGAAACCACTGTGGTCACCTTAAAAAGAAAGTAAAACACTGGAGTTCTGATTATACTAATCCAGAAGGAGATACACACACAGAATTGCATATTAGGTCCATCAAAACTGTTTTTGTACACACACAAATGCATGGATATTTGAACTTATTGACCAAACAGTTCTTCTATCATAAAAATACCTAAAAAAAAAAAAAAGTGAGATTGCATCTAAGAAATTATTTTAGTCCAAAACATTTTATTTATTTATTTTTAGAAACAGGGTCTCACTCTGTCACCCAGGCTGGAGAGCAGTAGCCTGATCATGGCTCACTGTGACCTCAAAGTCCTGAGCTTGAGTGATCCTCCTACCTCAGCCTCCCAAATAGCTGGGACTACATGTGCATGCCACTATACCCAGCTAAGTTTTTTATTCGAAAATTTTTTTGTAGAGACAGGGTCTTGCTATGTTACCCAGGGTGGTCTAGAACTCCTGGCCTAAAGTGATCCTCTCACCTCAGCCTCCCAAAGTGTTGGGATCACACGCCCAACCTCAAAACCTTTAAAATATTACTGATAAACATTAAGAGGTAACACCAAGAACTAATAGGAAAAAGATGAATCATTAAAAATAAAAATACCTTTTGAGCACTAATAAGTTTTCAAAACCAGGAGAGCAGGAGCCTTTTAATAGAAATTCAAAAAAAGGTCTATAAAATTTTGTGGTCAAACTAAGAATGGTTACCATAGCAACAGATGAGTCTTGAGAAGGACAATGGCCTTGTAAAAATAAAGTCAGTATTTCCATTTTTATTTTATCTTATTATTATTATTATTATTGAGACAGAGTCTCTCTCTGTCACCCAGGCTGGAGTGCAGTAGCATCATCTCCAGCTGGCTGCAACCTTCACCCCCAAGGTTCAAGTGATTCTCGTGCCTCAGCCTCCCAAGTAGCTGGGATTACAAGTGTGTGCCACCACACCTGGCTAATTTTTTGTATTTCTAGTAAAGAATAGGTTTCACCATGTTGGCTAGGCTGGTCTCAAACTCCTGGCCTCAAGTGATCCGCCTGCCTCGGCCTCCCAAAGTGCTGGGATTACAGGTGTGAGCCACTGCACCTGGCCAAATATTTCAATTTTTAAATGGCGTATTAGTTCACCTCTATCCCAAAAGAAAGGTTATAATCTTGTTTAAATTATAGAAGTATTTTATCTCAACTACATAAAATATTTAGAATATTCTGACACAAATTACTGAACACAATAAAATGTACTAAAGCTACAGTATCAACGTTACTATTTATCAGTAATCCACTGGGTTTCTTACATCGTAAAGGCCTAGGGAAGAAATCAGAAGTTTCATGGGAAGTCACAGATGGCGTCAGATCGTCCGCAGAAGACTGAGTTTCCTCGTCGTCACCTGACAACAGGTCTTTTGCTATTTCCTCCTGGAAGAATAAGAAGGCAGTGCTAGAGTTAGAAATGATTACATCTCATTAATTAAGAAAACTATCCTTTTATAACATATAATTCAGAAGCAGTTGGAATCTTATGAGACAAATATGAAATTCTATGATTTACTTCATGTACATAAATATTTAATATTAGATATTATATAATATTCAATAATATACTATTAAATGATAATCAGTGTAACTATATACTTAAACAATTACCTAATTTGTGGGTATGCAGAGAGCTTATCTAAAGCTGTAGGCTAATTTTTGGTGAATTTACAACAAAAACAGTCTGACTTTTAAGTGGTTAACAATTATATTCATTTTCTATCAATAATAAAACTGAAAAAATGCCTCCAAACTCCACTCTTCCAATAATTTAAAAGTCCGACTAATGAACAGCTCTACTGACATAATTTTAAAAGAAACAAGTTTGAATTAATTTTTATGTAAGTATACAGTCATCCTTGTGCCTAGCACATAGTAGCCACTCAATAAATACTTGTTGGATGACTATCTATGGTCATTAAGGTCTGTGGTACATTAATATCACATTGACTTAAAAGTGGGAACAATATAACTCACAGGAAGAGGTTCCAAGATGTGGATTCCTCTCCCTGCCTGAGATCTGAAAGGCAAGGAAAGGTTCCCAGGGATCTGTTAGCAGAGGCCATGGCCGTGTGAATTTTCCTCAGCAGGGACTAGGCCTCCCCACAACCAGCCTATGTTAGAGATGGATCACCGCGGTCTTGGCTGCTGCAGCCGCTGTCACTCCCAGAGCCAAGAAAACAGAACTTCTCTCCAACCACTCCACGCCTAAGCCAGCTGGGTTTGAAGGCTTCTGGGGGATTTATTAATCAAGGCTTTTATGTGTTTATAGGATCAAAAGAAGTTAAGGCAAAATCTAAGTTTAGATACAATGTGTCTACACAAGAAAGATGAAAACATTACAGTAGACTATTTAGGCATGCAAAGTACCATGAAGCTGCTATTAATACTACTCTTAACATAGTGTGATCAAAGCCAAACAAAGTTTAAATCAGCCACCTAAATAAGCACAATGGGTCAACAAGAAGTTTACATTTAAGAATTACTAAATAATACTTTAAATGGAAGTAAAAGCAGTCAATGGTAACAGACCCTGAATTTTTCTTTCAAATGCTCACACTTACTTTGTCTAGTGTCATATCTGGTAGTTCATCTGCCAGTTCACTTGGGGAACTATTTGCACTGGAATTTGCAACTGCTGGAATTGTAGGTTCATAGCCATAGAATGCCAGTAAATCTTCTAGAGGCATGGTTCCTTCCTGTTCAAGCCAGGGCATAAACACGGACTCAGCAGATGTCACAATACTGAACTGCAGGTAAACTGTACTGTCCTTAGGTTCAGAAAGCACATTATCAAAACAGCAGAACAAATCAAAGGCAAGTTTCAGTTTTTCTTTTTGTGCTGTTGTCAGAAAACAGGACCAAACACCTAGAGCTATAATTAATGTATAAACAACAGCCTAACAATTAACACCTTAGTTTTTATTTTCCAGAAGCGTTTTAGTATTTTAAAAATTCCTCAAATATTTACTTTAGTGCCTTTGTTTTTTGCTTTCAAGTTAACATAAAGATTTGCCCTGAAAACATTTCCAATTAATCAATTAATAACTTGTAATTCACAGCTTCTTTCCTTGCATTTAACAGCTGACCACTTGCTTTATTCTTCATGTTAATTAGAAGACACCCGGTAGAAAACCTTTGCTGAATGTTTACTAACATCAGCAATATTTATGTTCAAAGCACAATTATCCTTTTATATTCTTACTATATCTCATATTTTTATACCAGTTTTTTTTAAAACAACTGTCTGAGGAAGATTATACTGTTATCACCATTTCACATGTGAGAAAACTGAGGCTTAATTCTGGGTTTGAATCCCAGTTCCCCAAGTTATCTCACTGGCTGCACTGCTTTAATAAAATTACATACCCTGGCTACAGTGCTGCCTATGTTATGAACACCTATGCCATGCCTCAAAGTGACACGAAGTCACTGTTTCCCTCTCAGGAATCCATGTGAAAATAAGTGTTACCATGCACTACATAACATTCAGTGCATGCAGACTGCATATACAGCCAGGCTGCATATACAACTGTGGTAGGAATAATATGCTACACCATATAGCCCAGGTGTGTAGTAGGCTACATTAACTACTTTTGTCTAAGCATACTCTATGATGTTCACACAGCAATGAAACTGCCTAATGACGCCTTTCTCAGAATATATTCCCTCGTTCAGTGACACATGACTATGTTTTAACTACTAAAGTGTATAGAACTATTTATCATTCAAGGCCGGTCGCAGTGGCTCACGCCTGTAATCCTAGCACTTTGGGAGGCCGAGGCAGGCAGATCACTTGAGGTCAGGAGTTCGAGACCAACCTGGCCAACATGGTGAAACCCCGTCTCTACTAAAAATACAAAAAAAAGAGAACTATTTATCATTCAAATAAATAACTTCAAAACAATATACTCACGAACTAGTTAATCTGTTAAACATTTTTAAGATTTCTGTATCCATCAATTAAGAGATTTTTAAAATTTGCTTATGGTTTAGTTTTCCCTTTAAAATAAAATAATCCATAAAGCAAACAACATGAAAACGCTAAAGGAGAGTGTGCAAAACATGCCCACAATTGATCACAAAGTGACCTGAGAAGAGCCAGTGATGATTCCTTAGAGGGCCAGCTGGCTGCCCACAGGGCCCACAGGGGATGCAAATGTTTGGCCTTCACCTTTGCAGGTATGGAACTTACATAATTTATTGTGCCTAACTAAAACAGATTTATGCTAAATGAACTTACAATCAAGTATATGATAGAACACTAATTTATAAATTTGCAGTAGTAGACATACGCCTTTCTAACGACCATAAATGATCATGAAAATCTTTTTTAGCCTGGGATTTAAATCAACCAAAACTCCTTTGGGAGCATGGAATCAGCATAAATTGAGTTGGATGGTCAGAACAGGGTGAAGTTCACCTACACCATGGGGAAACTTCAATGAATTATTTTTCTTCCAAACCAAAGAATCCATTGAAGGTAACAAGACTCGGATTTAGAGTCTCTCTACAGTCCTATCTTGCTCCTTGCAGAGTCCATGCAGCCCATTCCCTTTGGCTCATATTGGTTCTAATATAAGAGGTGCCTGGGTTGCAGCCTTTGCCAACCACCTGTCAGTAGTATTTCTCCAGAACCTCACAGTTTCAGACTCTCTCCCTGAAACGGGGAGTGGCAATTTTCACCTTTTATGCACTGATGGTCCACCTTCCCATCATTTACTCAGTTCTAAGTACTTGGCTGAGGGCTACTAGCTACTGGCTACTGGACATACAAATGAAATTTACTGAAGAATCCCTGCTCACAAGGAATTCAGTCTTAATGGGAGAAACTGATGAGTTAGCCATTATAATACAATGTGATGGCTTCAATATTCAATTGTGAGTATAGAGAAGGGCAGACCTATACCCCAAGAATACTGGTATGGAGTATGGAGGTATGCACAGAGGGTGAAGACTGAGCTAAGTCTTGAAAGATGACAAGGCTTTTGACAATACACAAATATAGGGCTGCCAAGTTTGATGAGTGTAACAAACAAATAGAGCCCTGAGATACAGAGTAACACTTGGGGCCCACTTTCAGAGGGTAGCAGGGAAAGACAGTCAGCAATCTTCAGCGGAGGTCTGAAGTCTGAGAAGGCCAGTCCCATGAACAGTATTCCAGGCAAAAAAAAAAAAAAAAAACACACATGTGAGGCCTGAAGGTGGTTCCCTACTAAGCCAAGTGGCCAAAGTTTGGTGAGTAGAATGAAGAATGGCTCAAGAGAATGGAAAGAGAGGCAGGGACAGATCACAAAGGGCCTCAGGGCCAGGGAAAGGAACTTGGACTTCATTCCCAGGGCAATGAGGAGCCATCGGAGACTCATAAAAAGGGAGTACCATAGCGTTATTTCTTCTTAAAATACTGAACACCTGCATGAAGAAAAGTTAGGAAGGGTGGAGAGATACAAGAGAAGCAGGGAAACCACTTAAAAAGCCTCGTGCTAGGTGAGGGTATTGATACACAAGAGCAGAGAAGCGAAGAGAAGAGACGTATTCTGAGGTGGAACCAAATGGGTCACTGGACGTGGGAGGGAAAGGGAAGGAGGACTCCCCAGTTTTCTATTTGAGCAATTGCCTAGATGGTGGTAACTTCTGCCAAGATAGAGAATACTAAAGGAATAAAAGGTTTTTGAAGAAAAAAAAAAAACCACAAGAGCTCTGCAAAGGACACACTTAAGTTTAAGAGGACTATGAAACATCCAAGTAGAAAAGTCAGGTTGGCCAGGAGCCTGGAGCTCAGAGAACCAGGCTGGGCTAAAGATATAAATCTGGCATTCATTAGCATCTAGATGATATTTAAAGCCACAGAAGTTGATGAGCTCACCCACGGAGAGGGTAGAGAGAAAAGAGGAGGGGATCTATGCTTATCAGAAGAACTTTCAGATGTATTACACTATGGGCAGCAGGTATGTCTGAAAATTCTTAAACATGATTTGTATTTTGGAAATAATGTTCTAAGGGAAGTAGAATGAGAGCCTGAACTAAGGAGGGGGATTATTTGAGTGAAATTTAGGGAAAGATCCACTTCTTGAGTTACTTGATAGAAGGAACGAAAGCAATATAGGAGTCTAAATGGATTGCCAGATTTCTGGCCTGAGAAGTTAGGTAACTATAGCACCACTATGAGACAGAAGCACAAGATAAATTTAAGGATGGGATGGTTAACGATGAGTTTAAGGTGAAAGTTAAAGCAGTGGGTTTGAGTGAGATCACCCAGAAAAGGCACAGAGTGAGAATAGCCAAAACCCTGGAGAATGTTAATTAAAATGCGGGCAAAGAAAGAAAAGATCATAAAATAAGAAAGAGGGAGAAGCCAGACAATAGAACCAGGAAAAAGTAGGATTACATAAATTAAGGCAGAAACAAGTATGGATAATCAGGAATGGTCACTTGGGTCAAATTCCAAAAAGAAACTAAGCAAGAGAAAGACAAGAAATCTTAGTATCTGGCAATCAGGAATTACTGGTGACCTGGGCGAGGCGTGGTAGCTGCTGCCTGTAATCCCAGCACTTTGGGAGGCCAAGGTAGAATCACTTGAGCCCAGGAGTTGGAGACCAGCCTGGGCATGCAAGACTCCTTCTCTATAAAAAAAATTTTTCTTTTAATTAGCCAGGGTGGTGGGGTACACCAGTAATCCCTGGGCTTTGGGAGGCTGAGGGGGGAAAATTGCTTAAGCCCAGGAGGTCAAGGCTGCAGTTGGCTATGATGATACCGCTGCACTCTAGCCTGGGTGACAGAGTGAGACCATCTCTAAGAAAGTAATTATTGGTGGCCTTATAGCATGGTGGAAGAAGCCAAGCTAAGGACTGAATGGGAGGGAAGAAAGTACATACATGACTTGAGATTTGGCTACAAAAGGAAAGTGACTGAGGGCAACACAAGATCAGAAGAGAATTTCTTCCAAATGTGGGATCTGCACGAGTAGGATTCTTATGTGGAAATTTAAAGAAAAAAAAAAAAGGTAGAAGAATAAATTGAGGGCAGGAGGGATACAATCTAGAGGTTAGCCTCGGATATCGCAGATACTTTGCAGGACAGGAGGGAAAGAATAATATAAAAGTTTGTACGTGTGAGGGAGACAGGAGGTTCCCAGCATTCACTCAAGAAAACTCCCACTTTTCTATAAAGACAGAGGAATGACCATCTGTTGAGGGAGAAGATGACTATCTTCGTAGAAACCTCATTAATAAGTTCAAGGGATGACACTGGTGGCCAGAGGGCTGATGCTAAAACACAAATCATTTGTATCAAAACTTTTAAAGCAAAACTGGAAAAGGTGAATCTAGTCTCTGAAGCACTTCACAAATGAACTCTCTGACAGCCTATTAATAAAGCACTTAAGTCCTTTAAAACATAAAAACAATTTATTCAAAATTGAATTAGTAAGTCTCAAAGTCTGTAAGGATCTGTGGTAGCTAAATCAGCTTAGAAGTGTGATCCATCACCTTATCCCAGGTATAAGGATTTTTATCTTCCTTTTCTTGGGTATTTTGTTGAACCTATTGACATTTTAAGGGACACAGTAGAGTCTAGTCACACTTATAAATGAACTGTTCTATAAGTCAAAGGATTTATATCAGGAAGAGAACCAGATTTAGGGCAAAAGACCCACTAACTGCTAACCAATATCTTGGACAAATCACCTAATCCCTCTCACCTCCATTTCCTCACATACCATCATTTCCTTGATCCTATGATGCACTCCCTCACATATCAGAATCAGGATGTAGCCTGATACTAAAGTGCAAACTTCATATACAAGTGTTCCTCCACCACCTACACTGTTTAGAAATCAACAGTAGGCCGGGTGCGGTGGCTCACGCCTGTAATCCCAGCACTTTGGGAGGCCAAGGCGGGCGGATCACGAGGTCAGGAGATCGAGACCATCCTGGCTAACACGGTGAAAAACCGTCTCTACTAAAAAAAAAAAAAAAATACAAAAAAAATTAGCCAGGCGTGGTGGCAGGCACCTATAGTCCCAGCTACTCAGGAAGCTGAGGCAGGGGAATGGCATGAACCCGGGAGGCAGAGCCTGCAGTGAGCCAAGATTGCGCCACTGCACTGCAGCCTGGGCGACAGAGCGAGACTCCGTCTCAAAAAAAAAAAAGAAATCAACAGTACATGCTACAATCAACAAGGCCTCTGAGCCTAGAAAAATAATGCCAGTATTCATCTGACACAACTGATGGCATTGCTGGATGGACCAAATGAGACTGTCTGAGATGCATTTCAATGTTAGTAACTAACGCCTGTCTATACCTTAAGGCACAGGCTGCAAAACTATATACATATAATTTGTTTAAATGTCTAGTGATCTTTTTTTTTTCCAGACAGGGTCTCAGTCTGTCACATACTCTGGAATAGAGTGGCACAATCATAGCTCACTGCAACCTTGAACTCCTGGGATGATCAAGTGATCCTCCCACCTCAGCCTCCCAAGTAGCTGGGGCTACTAGCATGCACCACCACACCCAGCTAATTTTTAAATTTTTTTGGTAGAAACGGGGTCTCACTATGTGGCCCAGGCTGGTCTCAGACTCCTGGGCTCAAGCGATCGTCCCACTTTAGCCTTGCAAAGTGTTGAGATTACATGTGTGAGCCACTGCCCCCAGCCTAAATGCCTTTTTTAACAAAAAAGGAAAAACCTATACTAAAGTCTAAATGGTAGAAAAAGTGATATTTTACTTTCTCATTTGTGCTTTTCTGAATTTTTGAATTTTTCTCACAGTGAACATCAAGGGGGTAATTATATATTAATAAAAGTAGAAATAAGAACTCTTTAAAAAGTTTTACCAGCCAGGTGTGGTGGCTCATGCTATAATCCCAGTACTTTGGAAGGCCGAGGCAGGTGGACTGCCTGAGGTCAGGAGTTCAAGACCAGCCTGGCCAACATGGCAAAACCCTGTCTCTACCAAAAATACAAAAAGTAGCCAGGTGTGGTGGTGGATGCCTGTAATCCCAACTACTCGGGAGGCTGAGGCAGGAGAATCACTTGAACCCAGGAGGCAGAGGCTGCAGTGAGCCAAGATTGTGCCACTGCACTCCAGCCTGCGCGATGGAGCAAGTCTTCGTCTCAAAAAAAAAAAAAAAAGTTCTACCTATAAATCTAGGTCTATTAAAAGCTCTCAGATGGCAGTAATATGCATACATTAAAATATATAAAGATATTACATAAACCCTATTTTAGTATGCTTAGTAACCAAAATCTAGCCACATATTCTATACTCAAAGAGCTACTATAAGAAAATTGCTTTAGTACTTACCTTATTTTCCATAACACATGACGTACTAAAAATTTGAACACCAAAATATGGGCCACATTACAGTCAACACACAACTGAGTTTATTTACTATGAACATAAAAACTTATAATTCTTGAAAATGAACATTAACATCAATCCCCTAAGACTGTTAACATGCACCAATACCTAAATCACTATTCCACTAATAAAAGATTAAGAGAATACACTATTTCAAGTGATATAGAAATAATCAAAACATAATTTAAAATTCCTTCTAAAAACTTGATTCTTACTCTTTATATTTGTGTCTCTACTGTTTCTTTTATTCATTTTCATGTTTCATTAAACATCAATAAAAAGAATGGAGACCACATGTATACAGTTGTACTTTACTACAGATAAGAACAGATCAGAGCAAGTGGGCAGTTAAGTCACTCTTCTGTTTCCTTGTGTATTAACATGAAGAAGGAAATAAAATAATACTCCACTCCTGCCTCACAAAGCTACTAAGCAGAGGAGATGATAAGAATGTGCTTGCCCTTTTCAAGAAAAAGAGGTATAAGAAACTCAGGGTATAAGTATCATTTCTGAAAGCTTTTGTTATTCTGGCTGATAAGAAATTTTCAAATATGGTTAAGTAAGCATAAATCCTACACGTTTTCAAGGTAACCCCTATAGGGACCTCTCTATATACAGTCCTGGTATAAATGCATGAAAATACAGTTCATTTGAATTTACATTGACTTGGGGCTTAAAAAATTACAAACTACACTCACTCTTGCCAACCTTTTCAAAGATGACTTTTAAAGGAGCAGGGGATGGGATATTACCAATTTATATTTGAATATACAGTAAATCTTTTCCAGTTTTCTTAAAATATTCCACTAGATTATGAGTTATTTGAAGGAAAAGGCTTCTCTCTGTATCTACTACAGTACTTAGCCAAATTCAAGTTTGACCCTTAGCAGAATAGTATGTTACAATGGAAAGAGGTCTAGACTAGGATTCAGAAATAATCTTAGGGCCTATAGTTTTCTGTATCTCAATTTTCTCATCTGCAAAATGCCTACATGTACCTACTTCACTGTGCTGATACAAGCTTAAAAATTAACAGATACAAAATAATTTTGAAAAATTAAATGAAAACATACTTATTAGGCTATCCCCCAAAATAAGAGTGAAAAAAAAGGATTATGATCCTATTTTTATTTCAGGTAGATTATTTTTAAAATTACAACAGAATTTCAAAATCTTTGTAAGTTTGTATATTAAAGTAAATCTTATACCTTTTCTAAGTCTTCAATTTCCGAACTGAAGTTTTTACCCTCATCCATCATTTCCTCTTCTTCAAGAGTTCTTTCATCATCGTAGTCATGGACCAGCATCTCAGCAGTGGGGTCAAAATCATGATCCTCAGAAGACAAAGACCCAACTGGAATAAAACAAACTGAATCACTTTACACATTTACAAGGCTATTAACAAAAGAAAATAAAAACTTGTGTTCTTCTGCCAGTCCCTTTTCATGTTTACATGAGGGTTTTACTAAATGAATTTACTATATACTTTATAGGTTATAAATTAAGACCCTATGATTCTGAAAATATGTCTAAATCAGCAAAATAACAAGGCAAAGTTATTCACAAACACTTTTATAAGGGGTCTAGTCCACAAGAAAACATCTTATGATAACAACAAAGTGATTTAAGCAGCATGGTTTTAAAGACACATTCTAATAGAAAAAGGAGTCAAACTTGCTTATCATTTCATTTTATACATCTGTCTAAAAGCAATAGCAAAATATCAGAAGGATTAAATTTCCATGAACGGAAGATTTCACAAGAATCTGCTATACACTAAGACGCACACTTCAGGATAATATAAATTTTCCTCAAATTCTAACCCTCAAATAAAGACAGAAAACACAACAAAAATCTGTTTTATAAAACAAATGCAAGTTTCTGTGAAGCAGCTATACAGCCATTCAGCTTTTAAAAGCATTGTGTCACTTTACATGTCTCTAACAGCACTTCAAGTTCCCTAGCATTAATCAGACAAGTATTAAACTGTAAGACTGCTTTACTTTGGATTACTAACAAAGTTCTTAGGATTATGTGTAGGGAGTACAGAAAATCACATCTGAAGGTTTTGGAAGATATATCCATTGCAAGTTGTTTTGGATAATTCATACTTGTTTATAAAACTATAATAGCTTTTAATAGCAAATATGAAGTCAATAGGAAACTCCAAAAATCAAGAGAAAAAATGACTAAAATCCATAATCCCAAAGAAATGAAATTAAATTTATAAAAAAACAGGATTTTCTCCACTTGTTTTACTCTAGTATCCAATTCAATTAGACCAGTAACCCTCAGAGCAAGGAAGGAAAGTATCAGAAACTGAGGTTGGGGGAAGGAAGAAGTGGATGGAAGCATACTCAACATAAAAAGTTTAATCTGTTCTTAGTCAAGCTACTGAATATTTTAAAATTTCAAACATTTCAGGACAGTGTGAGATCATTACCAAAACACTGAACTAGGCCAAAGATTTTTCACTATGGAAAAACCACACACATAATTCATTATTTTTGATTCTGGGTTCAGAGAACTCTAATCTAATTAGTTCTAAAAATATAATTTCTACAGGACTTAATTGTTTGGCAGGTTTACATTATGTTATCTTCCTTAATGTTGAAAAATATCTGCTTATTTAAAAACCTGTTGATTTACATGTGGTTTAATTTAAAAAGAAATATGGGCCAGGGGTGGTGGCTCATGCCTGTAATCCCAGCACTTTGGGAGGCCGAGGTGGGGGGATCTCCTGAGGTCAGAAGTTCCAGACCAGCCTGGTCAACATCGCGAAACCCTGTCTCTACTAACAATACAAAAAAATTAGCCGGGCATGGTGGTAGGCACCTGTAATACCAGCTAATTGGGAGGCTGAGGCAAGAGAATCGCTTGAACCTGGGAGGTCAAGGCTGTAGTGAGCCAAGATCACACCACTGTACTCCAGCCTGAGCAATAGAGCAAGACTCCATCTCAAAAAAAAAAAAAAACAACAACAAAAAAGAAATATGAATATTTATTAATTAGCTCACATCCACCATTACAAATTTTCTTTTTTTGAGGAATTCTTGGCAAGTTCCATGGTATGCCAAAGAGGCAGAAATGAAATAGATGCTGACTTTTCCACCTCTTTGGTAGCAGAGGTCCTCTGGGCTCTTCTGTTACTCCTCTATCACTTGGCACAACAGGCCTCCCCTTTAACATGGAAGGTGCTCAATAAGGGCCAAAAATCGAAGGACCTGAGGGTCTACTCCCAGCTTTGTCCTTGGCTATTTGGGACCTAAAGGAAGTCATTTAAACTTTCTAGGTCTAGCTCCTGTCTTCCATTTGCAAAATACATGGGGATGACTGAAAGAACCTCAAAAGTCCCTTCCAACTCTAAAATTCTCTTTTTAAAAAACTGGCTAATTAATCCCAGCACTTTGGGAGGCCGAGGCGGGCGGATCACTTGAGGTCAGGAGTTTAAGATCAGCCTAGCCAGCATGGTGAAACCCCATCTCTACTAAAAATACAAAAAAATTTGCCTGGTGTGGCGCATCCCTGTAGTACCAGCTACCTGGGAGGCTGAGGCAGGAGAACGGCTTGACCCTCGAAGGCGGAGGTTACAGTGAGATTGTGCCATTACACTCCAACCTGCGTAACGTCTCAAACAAACAAAAAACAAAAACAGGCTAATTGATTAAAAACAGGTTACACTGTCTTTTGGCTTATTTAGATTGCAACTTCTTAAAAGAAGTCAGTGACACCAAACGGAAAAATTCCATTAATCCAGCTGTTTGACATCATGTATATATTTTCCTAAAATCAGCTATAACAAAAAAGTTCATCTCAAAATTAACAAAATTTTTTAGAATTTTAAAGATGTAGACAGCTATTTTTAAAATAGCTGCAAATTTCTTCTACTTGGTGTTATAATACCTTAAATGACAGTCAAGTGAGGCTCTGAAGGTGCAGCAGACACAAAAAGTAATAGTGTATGGAAACTGACTATTCACTCTATGGAAACAAGTTGTAACGGAAGATTTAGGAGCTCATCTGTGCTCCACCACTAACGAAAGTTATTTAAAAGTCTCCTTAACTGTAAAATAATGGAGTTGGACTAGTCCGCAGGTGCTTTTCCTGTAGACTATGAGAGGGAAGAGAGCAAAGAGGTAAGCTAGAAAGGAGATGAGAAACTGAAACAAAGATACCTTACATGATTAGCACATGAAGAAAGGTCCTTATCATGGACCTGCTACAGGGAATATACAAACCCCAGATTGTGTGTAATTATGCATATGTGCAGAGTTCTGGGACACATCCCTTGCTTTCATTAGATCCTGACAGGGGTTTCTGATATCAGGAAAGTTAAGAAACACTGTACTAGATGACCTGAGATTGTCTCAGCTCAAAAGTCGAAATCACCCTTTTTCTGTGCCAAACTTGGAAGTTCTGTCTTTTTTATTAAGGTAGCTTTACCTCTCAACTTCCAATTTTAACACAATTCATAGACATTTAATTACGAAAAAGAAACAAAGTAAGAGGAGATGAAGGGTTACAGTTAGTAAAGTAGTCCCAGAGTTCTGACAAATTAATCTCTAGAAGAAACCTAAATTAAAATCTAAATTGCTAAAGCTGGTGTCCAGTTAATTTGGGATTAACTGTTTCAGGCTCGGAGGAAAAATAAGATACAGAATAATTAAAGTCATATTACTTAAAAGAACGCTTGTCTTAACAACTTTGTAACAGTTACTTTTTTAACATGCAAGAGAAAACAACAAAGAACAGTATAACTGTTCCTTCCCCAAACTTTACTAAATGCACATTGAAACTCTTAAAAATCAATGAAGAAAAACCTGCAGGATACATTTCTATGGGGAATCCTTTAGCAACAGACCTTTGAGCCCACATTACCCACTGGGAACCACCGAAGACGTAAGAAAATAGGACAAACCTGGGCTCGAACTTCCAAAAGAAGCCTAGGAGAGAGAGAAGAAAACGTGAGGTTAGATCGCACAGCCGGGGAAAGAGGCAGCGCCGGCAACAGGGCGCAGAGGAGGCGGAGTCGAGCGCTCCTCCGCAGCTGCCAAAAGTGCAAGACGTAGCTTCGCTCGAATCGCTCCCGGCCCCTTTCGGGCCCCCTCTTGGCTGCCTCGCCTTCCTCCCCGAGTCCCAAGTGTACAAACTCACAGACCCGGGACGAAGCCCGGAGTCTGAGAGGCAACTCCAAGTCGCTTCTTGGAGCTCAGCAAGTTACAAAGCGGAGAAGCAAAACCCAGAGCAGTCGGCTCTCACCATCAGTCCCCCATCCCTGGCATCTCCGGAGTCCTCCAAATCCCACCCGGCTCTCCGAAGCCCCAAACAACTCGAAACGTAACACCCTTTTCTGGAACGAACTCGCGTTCTGAGCACCTAGTTCGCCCTTGGGGCCCGGGAGCCCCAACTACGAAGCCGATCTCTTCCCCTGGAGCGTAGGCCAGCTCGAATCGGACACTTGCCCCCACACCAAAGCGCGAGCCCCCCATCCTCTCTCTCGAGTCCAGAGATGCAGCTCCTCTCAGTTCCAGGGATGCTGGCTCCTTCCAGAGTGTTCAGACCCTCCCTGGACCGTCAGCGCGCCCCCCGCCCCAGCGAGCTCCAGCCCAGGGGCTCCTGCCACACCGCCCCCTCCCCCCAGCTCACCAGTCCCGGGGGACCTGGCCGGGGCAGCTTCGCTCGCCCAGCCTTCCTTCCTCCAGCCCAGAGAAAACTGGAGCTATCAAGCCGCTCTCCTGGAGAGGGCGTCGAGGGTCTCGGTCTGCCCTTTAACCCCAGGGGCTCCCGCACCTCCCAGGCTGCGGGGTGGGGAGTCCCGCTCTTCTGCGAAGCCCGGTGGCCCCGCATCCCGCTCTTCTCCGCGCCCCCCGCAAAGTGAAGCGTGCGGCTCCTTCGCGCCGCAGCCCGGGCCCGGTGGGCCGGGGGCACAGCGCACGACTCCCGCAGGGCAGTGGCGCAGCCCGCTCCCCTCTTTGCGATCCGGCCACGGAGGGGGGGGCTCGGCCGGTTTCCACCCACCCGGGCCCCGGGAAGAAGCGCGGAGGCGCCGGCGGCCCGCGTCAGCGGCCGGGGACACGGCACTGCCCCGTCCCTGGGGCAGGGCTCACTGCAGCCGGCCGCCACCTCGGTCCGGCTCGGTCGCCCGGCCCGACCGGGGCCGGAGCCGCCGCGGCCTAGTCCCGGAGGGAGACCGCTCCCGCGCCCGCTCCCGCCCCCCGGCCAGCCCCACCACGGCCAGTCGCCGCCCCGCGACCCCCGCGTCGCCACGCCGCCCCTCATGGGGCCGCGGAAAGAGCCCCGGATCCCCCAGGCTGGCTCGGGGGTCGCGGGGAGCCGCCGGGCGCCCGCTCCAGCCCGGCTGCTCCTGCCCGGTTTCCCTGCTCACCTCCGCCATATTGGTACCTTTAGGGCGAACGAGCAGCGCCGAGCCCAGTCCCCGGATGGGGCGCCTGAGCCAATCGCAGCCGCCGCCGCCACCACCGCGGTCCGCCCGGCACCCGCCCGGCGGCGGAGGCGGCACGGCCCCTTATAGGGCAGGGCGGCCGCGACGCCCCCGGCCCGCTGGCACGCCGCCGCCGCCCGGCGCCCCTCGCCACCCCCGCGCCGGCCACAGCCGGTCAGACCCGCACCCGCGCGCACCGTCCTTCTCCTCCTGGCTGGTGTAAAGTTCCTGCCGAATTGGAGGCAAGTGGGGGACGGAGGGACGCGCGGGCGCGGGACAGACCCACGTCCAGCCATTGGAGGCCCAAGAGCCGGCGGGCGCGTCTGGGGACCGACCCACAGACACCGCGGCGCGGGAGGGCGTGCGGGAGGCGGGCAGGAGACTTGGACTGGCAGGCGATGTGCAGGGGAACTCGACAGACTCAACTTCCCTAAGAGGAGGAGGCGATCGATGAAATAGACAGATGTGGGAGGAAGCCCTGGGAAATGGGAGAAGAGGCTGGTGGATGGCAGAGTCAGTCCAGAATGAGAGGACTACAGTCAGTCACTTTGCCGTTTCCACGAAGAGACCTGCAGGAATGGGAGATGGAGACCGGTGTACACTGGCTCACGGAGTGGACAATGGAAGTAGACATTTGCCAAACAGGTTATTGACGGCACAGAAGAAAAGACAAAAGATCGACAGGGCAGAGAAATGATGCTGAATATACTTGTACAGTTCAAGAAGATGCCCAAAAAATATAAACTGTGCTGTTATCAAAAAAAACTAGACCAGTTCTAGGAATTGTTCATCACCAATATGTCTTAGGGGATGACCCAGAGATACTTGATACATCTGTTGAAGGACAGGAACAGCATATCAAAGGCCCTGAACTGAGTCTCAAAAATTCTACCCCTCACTTCCCTCACTTCTCCAAAAAGGCCAAACATTTGGGTAGGATCATAAAAGGAAACTAGTCCCCTGTGCAAGTGGATGGGTGAAAGACGGAGCATAAGGCTTAACAGGAATACCTGCTCCTACATGTGCCTTATGACCATTTGCTCTTCATTGGGGGAGATTACTCTCGGGAAGGTCCACATCCGCACTGAAAGACTTTGAGCCAAGTACACAAAAATATACACTAATGACTGATTGGAGAGTTAGGTCCTGCAAGAAGTTAAAAGTAAGGTATGGAGTTGCCCTGGCAAATTTGGAAGACACATTGTCCTAAAGTGGGAGGCCAGTTCCATCTGTGGAAAAGAAAGTCGGCTGTAAGGTACATGGATAAGTGAGATGCAAACACAATCAGGAATTATAGCAGGACCCTACAGGAATTTGGAGTGATCTCAGACACCAGAGCTCTTCTCCCAACTTTTTTCTAAAACATACGTAATATTAAATGATAAACACAAGTTTTTAGAAGCTAAAACTTTTCATACTTTTAATCCAAACATGAAAGGTCTTGATTTTAACCTGGGGTCCCTCCAGTTCCCTTATTGCTGGAGTGCATACTGAGGATGAGGCTGGAGACTGGAGGTAGGGAGAGGGTTATTTTCAAATTTTTTGCCAAGGCATCTCAAAATAAAGCTTATACCATGGGTAAAAGTTATTTACTTATGGAAATTTTAGGGAAAAATCACTCCAACTATTTCTAAACATCATAAAGACATGGAAAATTACACTTTCCCTGCTGTGAAAGATATCTTTCGACCTTTTGTCCAGTCAAATAACTCAAAAACAGCTAAAGTTTGAAACCAGACCTTGGCACACATTGTATGTACTGTCTTCAATGAGGCGTTCAGAGTTTTCAAAGTAAAAAAAATGGCTTGAAATTAAGTACAAGTGAATAACTTTAGACATGAGGCAGTGAGCACGCGCTGTGGACAGAGCCATGAAACAGTGCCCTGAGCAGCTGGACCACAGTCTGAGCCACGTGAAGAAAGTGTCTCCAACAACCTGCCTCATACATTACACTGGGAAAAACATTTTCTTCCCAGCAAACTTGGCTAATCCAAACCATAAATGTAGTCTTAGATTATATGTCTTGCCATAGCTGAAATATACACAGATTTATTTACTTGCATGAATCTAGTAATGTTTCTGTAGACTTTTCTTTATATTCAATTGTAAAGATTTTGTATAGGCATTTGTAATTTTGATGCTTATATGCTCCCTATTATAGTACATAGTGTAGGGAGTCTGAGTCCATGGTATTAAATAAGGATTCAGACAAAGATAAATGAAGCTAAATTTATTAGCAGTTAAAGGAAGCAGAGCTACTTTCCCCCACCTGATCACTAGAGAAAGTTTACCACTCAGTCCTACATAACACATTCTTTTATGATAAAGTATGTAAAGTCTACTATATGTAGATGGAGCTCTCATTCTTTCTGATTGACAAGACTTTCATGAGTCAGTACAGATTAAAAATCCTTTTGACCCAAGGAGTTTAAATTAAAATACTATTACTTTTTACTTTTATTATCCTGTAACTATGCAATAGAGGGCATTATATAGAAAGTGCTAGATGCTGGGCACTGTGGGACCACCATAAAAATGCCCCTGTCCCCCAAAAGCTTACAATCTAAGTAATTTCCATAGGTGGTAAATGGATACGTGAGCAAGGAAAACTAAAAACCATAGTGACCTCCTAAGGAGAACCAAAAATGTCATAGATCCTCCAACCATCTTTAGAAAGGAAATAAATGAAGAAGGGTTTATTTACAAACATGTAATTTTAGAGGCTTCCAGTAAATTCATACAATAAAATAAAAAAGTATAAATATAAAAAAATGAGGACCAATGAAACTAACTAGACTAGGAGGTTAACACCAAAGAAAAAGTAAGGACAAGGATATGCAGGTTATGAGGTATTAACACAATACAATAGTTAAGCCATAAATATAGAGCTTTCCGGCAGCCAAAGCAAAAAAGGTGAATGTAATCAGTTGCTTGCTTCTCATTGGAGAAGCATACAAATGTAGGAGAAATATACAAATTCTTTTGGTAACTGTCTGTGGAAGTGGAGAGCACAATATGAATGACCTACTGAAAGCAGTTAATGGGGCCACAGTAATGCAACATAGATATTTAGGCTTCTGCAGTTTCCATCTAACGCATGGGAAAATAATAAACTAACCAAAGTTAATGTCTCAATCTCAAATACCCATAGTAGTCAGGCAGGCATAATGAATGAGTGAAGCAGGCTAGTGTAGACAAATGCAGGAGTAATAGCAAATTTGGAGACATGTGTCCTACTTAAACAGGGAAGCCACTACGCACTACTTGGGTCAGTTTCAGCTTACTGGCCCAATGTTTCCAGTTTCAATTTTCCAAGAACAGCTGGAAAACTGAATTTTTATGTGAAATCTCCTGGTTGTAAAATTTCGTCAACTAATTTTTTAAAAATTTAAACACAGTGTAGATCAAATAAATCATGTTAAGTAAATCATGTTTAACCTGGGAGCTTCCAGTTTGCAAACTCTGATCTAGAACATCATCTTAGCAGTACTTCTCAGCATAGCTTATAAGACTGTAATGCCAACAGTTAGACCCAGCATCAGGCCAAACTACTTGCATTTTTCTAAATTTATCCACTTCTCCTGTGTGATATTCAATTAAATATTTTTTGTTGGAATGAATGTCCACTCTCTGAGAAAGCTAACTGATCACAATAAGTTTTGCCTGAGCAAAGATTGTTAACAAAAGAAAGATGATCTGCATGGTAACTTTAAAAAAGAGAGAGTTCTCACAGTTCCAAAAAGGTTTCAGTTTGTTTCTAAGAAGGGAACTTGGTCCATATACATGAACATATATCCAGCCTGTGAGTCAGGGCCATTCTTAAAATGAGATGGATGCATCAGGCTGACATAGCTGTGCAAGCATACCCAATTGGAACTTCCAATTCAATGGCTTTAAATTGCAGGAACATCCTCAAAAGAATTTGTAATAACTGTATCCCTTCTCATGTATTCTAATTGACTTCTAATTTTGTCATTATAAATTTAAATACCTGCGAAGGATATACTTACCTTTCGTAATGACGGTCATTTAAAAATAAAGCCATTATATAACACTTAAAATGTATGCAATGGAATCTAAATACCATAACAATTTAATATTTCATTATTCTTTTAAAAAGACATAAACATGTTTCTTTAATGGTATGAAATTTTACATGATTCCTTTTTCTCCTTGAACCCATATTCCCATTCTACTTTCTCCAAAGAAGTGTAATATGCTTTATGCTTAGGAGTCTTTTGTTGATACCCTACAATCTTTATCTGCAACAAAAATATCCTTGTAAATTGATAGTAAAGAGAAATAATTTTCCTCCAGATTGAATTATCAGTACAATTACTGCTAATTTACATTTGCTCTAAACAATATACATGTATTACAAGTTTTGAGTAAAGATTTTGAACAAAAATTGCATTGGAAATCAATCTATTCATAAAATGAATAGGATCTTTAAAAATTAATTCATGTACTCATGGATGAATATTACTTAATACTAGAATGGGAGCTTAACATCAATTTTATTCTTAGTCTTTATTTGTATAGAAGTAAGATTTGAGAAACCATATTCATACACAAGTAGATAGAAATGGAAGGGTTTTGTTACTAAACCATCACTCAATTTGTTGATCTCCTTAGTAATACATCATGTTATGATCTTCTATCAAACATCATTTTTAATGATCTATACACTGATGTTTTAAATGTGTTCCTTCAACTTTGTTGAAAGCTAAGAGTTAAAAGCTACCTGACTTGAAAAAGGATTTTTTACAAAGCTATTATAGCTCATTACTATAATTCACTTCAATTTTGATGAAGATTACCAAAAAAGCCTTTGCCAAGACTTATCAAATGACTGTTAATTGTACTGTTTCACGTAGAGGCAATTATTTAACTCAACAGGCTCAGAAAAGGGAAGGAAAATGGGAGCAGTGTTAATTTTAAGACTCTCTTACAAATACAGTTTTGTCAAATAAAATGTTTATATCTTATCACACGTTTTAAATACATTTTTGTCAAAACCTTGGACTGGAGCCCTAAATCTTTCACTTGTGGAAAGTGTCTGCCACATAACCTAACAAGCAAACCCTGTCCCCTTTGTCAAACCAAACTGCCAAGTCTGACTTGAAAAGTCTGATTTCATTTTTCAGTTCTAAGAAGCATATTAATTCTTATTTTGAGGCATATTTGAAACCACTGAGAAATAAATTACAAAACATGTATTATAAGATAGGTTACTAAAAGCATGCAATTCAAGATTAAAATGATGTCAGATCTAACCGAATTAATTTTTTCATTTTATGAGTTATAAAAAGAGTAATCAACATGCAGTTCATCACTTAGCTTGTTATAATACAATGTAGCATGTGGCTACAAGTAATGTTATGTATATTGCAAAGAATATGATAAAAGGCACGATATTTCTTTGGTAAACAAGTGTTATGGACTGAATATTTTATGTTCTCCCCAAATTCATATGCAGAAGCCCTAACCCCCAGTGTGGCTATATTTGGAGAT
The DNA here is from genome assembly GCF_009828535.3 of Hylobates moloch. Lineage (NCBI taxonomy): Eukaryota > Metazoa > Chordata > Mammalia > Primates > Hylobatidae > Hylobates > Hylobates moloch. The sequence goes on from NW_026652298.1 coordinate 6,440,155, forward strand.
GGGGCCTCTAAGGAAGTAATTAAGATCTCCATGCTACCTTCTTGGACTTTGCTGCTGTCATTATATTCAAACTTTGGCCACTTTCTTGGCCCCTGCTTCCTGGGTTGTCTTTGTTTTCTGGCTCTCAGCTCCCTCCTAAGTGGTAGCTGGTGCTTTGGGGGCTTAACTGTGCAAACCTTCAGCACCTTGAACTTGCCTTTCCCAGATGTTCTCTGACCTTGCCCACTGCTTCTTGAGTACTGCAAACAACACCTGCCATTAACGCTGAAGTTTGGACAGGCTTTCCAGGATGCCAGGGGCCAGAGCAGAGCAGGAAAAGGGTGACCTTGGTCCAACAGGATTAGCGTCCTTATAAGAAGGGACACTAGAAAGCTTGCTCTCTCATAGGTGCACATTCTCCCTCTCTCTCTCTCTTTCTCTGTGTACATGCATCAAGGAAAACCTGTGTGAGGACACAGTGAGAAGACAACTGTTTGCAAGCCAGGAAAAGAACCCTCACCAGAAACTGACTCTGCCGGACCTTGATCATGGACTTCTCGCCTCCAGAACTATGAGAAAATAAATGTCTGTTGTTTAAGTCACTCAGTTTGTGATTTTTTTTTTATGGAAGCCCATGCAGACTAAGACAACATGTGTGCAGTATTTGCTTTTGAATCTGGTATTGCTGAACATCTGATATTTGCTTTGGAATAAAAAAGAATTATGAGTAAAAATTCAGAAATACTTCATTAATTGTATTTATGTTCAAACTTTTCTTATATACATGTATCAGATGATAGTAAAAGGAGTACGCTGCTGCTAAAGATAATCAGTCCAGGAGGTGGCCTATCATTTTATTTTTTATAAGAAGTGGAAAAATATTAATATTATAAGAGAAATCATGTAAGGATATTTATTTGCGGCTTCTATCCAGTGTTCATGGAAATGTGAAAGTCTGAAAACATTTCAAAACTATGGCCTACGGATGAGTGTGAAGACTAGCTGAAAATACATGCTTAGATTTCAATAGTGATTAGTATTTCTTACCAATGCTGGGTTCTTCACTTTGTTCTTTCCAAACCCTTCTTCAAGAGCAATGTATTATTTGACAAAGGACAAGAGGAAGTCATTAAATGAAAAGTGCTATCCTTTTTACTACCTTTATGACTCAATATAATATATCTGATGTTGGAAAATCTCAACAAGGACTAAAATACCCCATTCCTCACACCATGCTTAACCTTTGACTAAAATATATGTAAGACAGGAAGATTTAACATGTATTAAATATGGCCTAAAACCTTACTATATTTCCTTGATTTCAAAGTGTATTTCAAAACAGCTTCTGTAAGGATTTCTTCTTATATCTCATTAACTCTAATGGTAAAAAAAGATTTACTTCTCTAAGATTGACCAAAAAGCTTGAGCCAAACAACTGTAAAAACTGACAATTACTTCATAGTTCTGTGTTGTACTGTGTTAGAATGGAAGCTAGAGAGAATTTGGGAAAAGCTTCACTTGACAATTTAAGAATTTAGCACAAAGAAACTGGGGGCAACAAATGCGGGTTACTGGGTTTGAGTTGGGGTATAAAGGGCAAGGATAAACAGGGAGTTCTCTCAATTAAAGGTTATTAGTACCTCCAAGGCAACTATTAGCAGAACTAGATTTATTTTATGGCTGTTTAAATTATCTGGAAGAAAGAATGCACAACGTACGGGATGCTAGTGCCTCTGTTCTCCATTCCATTCAAAGAATATGCTCCAGGTTTAGCTTGAGATGGGAGACTTGAATCTTCTATACTCTTGTTTGGCTTCTCCTAGTGTGAACATCTTGCTGCGTTGAGTGTAACTCTGGTGTTTAAAGATACACATTTTTTTTTTTTTTTTTTGGTACAGCATGGTCTGTAAATACAAGCCAACTTCATCATCTGGTGTTCAACTAAAGAAACACCCAATACTGAAGGAAAATTGGCTGCATCGGACTTTTTGGGAGGCTGTATATTCACTTTCAATGTGGCACTTTCCTAAGGCATTTTTTAAAGTTTCATTTTTTAAAAAAATTATTATTATGAAATATTTCAGGAATAGCAAAAAGTATGCCATTTTTCTTTGTTTTTCATTTAATTTGCACAAACTAAACATAAATACAATATAATTCCATGTTATAAGTATTTATTACCTATTAAACGCATATTATTTCCTATCTCCCAGCTAGCTTGCAAGGTGAATGTTATTCTCTCCATTTTACAGATAAGGAAACTAAGGCTCAAAGATATTAAAATTTACCCAGTTTAAAAATGATAAAGCTGAATTTGGACCCAAGTCTGCTTAAATTTAAAGCCTGGACTCTTAATATAAAGATGCTAATGAGTAAAACAGGAATCATTATAAAACAAAAAGATAGCATTTAAGTGAAATCTTGATTATGAATGAGAAAAAGCAATCTCATTTGGGGGAAGAAATGTGCTAAACTAAAGATCCTAACTTTTGGAATAAACTGTGAAACTGGATTTTTAAAAATGTGTAACAGATCAACTTTATTATAACAACAATACATTCAGGAAAAATAATCAGAGTTATACAGTACTTGAAGGATGGTAAGCAGAGAGAGCTATCTCAGTCCCTCCTTGCATACACTTGACCCAGCACAGTGCTTGGCAAATGTTTGTTGAATGAATGCATCAGGATCTAGTTCAACAGCAGTCACTTCCTTGGAGAGAAATAACCCAAGGTATGGATGATGAGGACAGGCAGTGCTTCCTAATGCATCCTTAGGGAGAGTGTTATACAGGAGCAGTCATCCACTTATTAATCCATTTAGAAATCATTTCTCTCCTTGGCCATTTGTTGGGTTAGGTCTGCCCATGTGATACATGTACCAGGAAGCCTAGCCATGGATACTAGTCTTCTGGCTTCAGTGGGCAGTCAGCCCTGCTGCTCACCTCTTCTGACTTGCTCTCATCCCCTTCTCCCTCTTCCACCTCCGATGCCTAACTCTGCTTGATGTTGCTTCACAGAGCAGTGTCCCTTGGTGCCCCCTTACTTGTCTGACTCACTAGGACACACTTCTTAGGCTTTCACTCTCAGCATTTTCTCTGGGACATGATCGGGTCACTTCTAACATCTCCATTCACCCCTAGCTGCAGGTTTTGCTTGGTCCACACAAGATCCATGTTGGCCACCTCAGCTCTACCTGGCCTTTCCATCTGGGATAGAAAGGGACATATTGTGCTCACTATGCTGGGATCTGTATGGGAATATATCGTGCAGCTATGCTGCAAGGCAGCTCTCCTCACTCACCAACTTCCGTGACAGCTTCTGAAATAATGAAACCCCAACATTTATATGTTCATACAAATAAACCCACCCACCACCGGGTGGATTTCTCTCCAAAATTATATGTCAAAGTTGTATAAGAACAGGCCAATCCTTTGGAAGAACTTCTCTACGTAGAAAGAAGGAATTTCAGGAACTGTTTATCTCAGAAACAACCTTTGTGCTGTACTAGTTTTCTTGGACTACCATAACAAAATACCACGCTGGGTGGCATGAACAGCAAAAATTCATTTTCTCACAGCTTTGGAGCGTAGAAGTCCAAGATGAAGGTGTCAGCAGGGCTGGATTCCCCTGAGGCCTCTCTTCTTGGCTTGCAGGCAGCTGCCCTCTTACTGCCTCTTCACATGCTCTTTTCCTCTGTGTCTGCATCTTTTGTGTCTCTTTGCGTGCCTGAATTTCCTCTTCTGATAGGACATCAGTCAGATTGGATTAGGACCCATCTTAATTTTAACCTCATTCTAACTTAATCACGTTTTTAAACACCCTGCCTCCAAATAAAGTGACATTCTGAGGTACCAGGGGTTTGTACTTCAACATACAAATTTGGGGGGACAGAATTCCAGCCATAACATGTGCCCCCTCAGATTCCTTCTGTCCAAACTGCCTCCCAGACTCACAGCCTCCATCATGGATGACAGCTCTGTCCAGGCAGCTGTGTCCTAGAGTCTGGCTTCTCCTGCCTCTTCTGTACTCACACACTATGCCAGCCTGCCAAGCATAGTACCAGGCTTCCTGAGTGACTGTCTGAAAGGGTTGGATGCTATAAGAGAAATGTGAAGACATTAACAGTCTCCAAGGCAAACTTTGATGATGAGGGAAATAGAGACCGAGGGGTGCAGGTGGTTAAATTCCTTGGATCGATGACTCTGAGGCACTGTGTCTCCACACAGCCTGTCCTGAGATAGTGTAGGGGAGCAGATGCACCTGCTGAGAGACGAGCTGTCACCTGTGGCTTCGTGATGAAGCAATGATCGGTGTGGGTAAGCATCACCTTGCATGGTTTCCCATCTTCCCCTGTTTAACCTCCCTTTTCCCTTGCGCTTGCTGCCCTGACTTTGTACCTCCCAAATACTCCCAGATACAACATCATCACTCAGTCCTTGCTTCACGCTCTATTTTCTAGGGAACCCAGGCTAGAACACTGGCATAACTGCCAGCTGGAAAATAAAATTTAAAAAAAACGGAAACACTTATTCATTACAGACAAACACTGGCAAGTAATTTTGGGGCTGATTCTGAGCTATCACTTCATCAATGACATACTCCTGCATTATGTATAATCAGATCAGAGGAATCATCATCACTCTGTGAAATACAGGACTAGACAATGTATCAGTCAGTTACTACTAGAAAAACAGAAACCATCCTAAGAATTTAAAAAAGAGGAAATTAATCCATGAATTGCTTACACAGGTCATGAAAGAGCTGAGATGCCAAACAGAGGACTGTGAAGCAATCTAGAGATTTGTAAAAGCAGAAAGTTGCTACCGCCCCTAAGCTGGAGAGACAACAGGAGAAATCAGTGTTACCAGCGGCCAGAGCCACTGGGGGAAGTTGCAACAAACCATCGAATGCCTGAGTAGGTAGAGCTGAAGATATAGCTATGCTAGAGATGCAACTGGAGACACAGAGAGAGGGAGAAATATTCTGATTTCTGTCTTCTTCCCTCCAGTTTCTTGCCAGCATCTCCCATTGCCTGAACGCAGGAAGAAGCTGGTTGATCTAGGAGCCTGGGAAATGCAGCCTACAGGAATTGGCACCTCTGTCACTCAGAGCACTTCAGGGGAAGGATATGGAAAGGAATAGCATAGGCTGAAGATTGGTCCAAAAAACAAGATAGGCTAACTAAACAAGATAGGCTATCTTGGAGAAACTGTTAGATAGTCAATAACTTTATGGGCCAAGGAAGTGTACAATGGGAGAAAAAATAGCACAGTTATAGCACAGCAGGCATCAGGATAAAACAGACCTGAGTTCAAATGGAAGATTTCCCTATCTATTGGCCATATGACCTTAGATGAGTCATTTAATTTATCTGAACCTCAGTTTCCTTTCCTCAATCTGTGTTGTAAAGATTATATGAGATTACTTATGTAAAGTGCTTAGCATATTAGCTGGCATCTAATAAGTAATCAATGAAAGACAACTCTTATAATAACAAGAGACCAATATCTAGTTGGCTTAGTCTGTGATATGGTTTGACTCTGTGTCCCCACCCAAATCTCATCTCGAATTATAATCCCCACGTATCGAGAGAGGGAGGGAGGTGATTGGATCACAGGACCATTTCCCCCATGCTGTTCTTGTGATAGTGAGTTCTCACGAGATCTGATGGTTTTATAAGCGTCTGGCATTTCCCCTGCTTGCACTTCTCTCTCTCCTGCTGCCATGTGAAGAAGTTCCTTGCTTCCCCTTCCACGATGATTGTCGGTTTCCTGAGGCCTTATTGGCCATGTGGAACTGTGAGTCAATTAAACCTCTTTTCTTTATAAATAACCCAGTCTCATGTATTTCTTTATAGTAGTGTGAAAATTGACTAATACAGTCTGGTTCTTCAAAAAGCAAAGATTTGGATGAAGTAGTTTATTTGGAAGATGATCCCATTGCAAGGGAGTGGGAAACTGAAACAGAGAAGGAAGAAAGCCAACAAATAGTGTATTAATAAGAGAGTACCACTGTGGGCAACAAGGGTTCAGTCCCACAGAGGACCCTCTTAGGGAATGGTGTGTAATGCCTTTGAATTGTAAAGTTTTTAAAAGGGGTGAGGTAGCTGGAATTTTAGCTACCAATTCGCATTCACAGTAAAAGCTGCTCCTGGCATTAACTCCTGGGCACTTTCGGCCTGCCCTTCATGACGGCTGAGCCTACTGTCTCAGCCAGAGAACACCCTTAGGTAATACGATGCAAGAACCGGGTGTGTACAGGTGCCATCCCTAGGGGACCTGGGCAAACTGAGGAATATAGATTAATTATTGCTACTAGCTACTGCTGCTGTATAGCTGAAAAAGATCTGGGATCATAGTGGGCTATGATCCCACCTAAAATCAGCACAGTTGTACTTCCATGTTTCCCTGGACCAATACTTTTCAAACTTTTCTGACCAATATCCACAGTTAGAAATGTATTTTTACATTGTGACACAGTACACGTGAATGTTTATATAGTGCACATTTACACCAAAACAAAAGTTTTCTAAAATAATACTTATTCTTTTGAAATACCATGCACCCTAATATCTTTCTATGTCACTAGATTTTTTAAAACAAAGATTGAAATTTCCAAAACTGATTTCAAGACCCTCTAAAAACCCTCAGTTTATTGTCCTAGCTACTGCAAGTGTGTACTGCTGCAGTGATAAGGAGCTTGAGCAAGACTGTAAATAAATGATGTCACTGTGCCCTAAAGCCATTAAGTACTAAACTAATTTCAGCTAACTTTTTTTTTTTTATAGCAAGACATTCTCAATGAAGGAAGCAGTATGTTGATTGGTATTTTAGCACTGGGTCTTTATCTAGTCAGAGACTGGAAACAGTTAACAAACACGCACTTTGAGTAGCACTGCCCTAGACCATACTTGAATGGGGTTTTAAAAATGGGCTTAAGACTAAAAATGAATTTTTCTAATGCTTGCCCTTCTCTGTTGTTAAAAGATCCCTAGCCCTCCACAAGTCTCATTTAGTATTTCTTGGGGTCTCATAGGGTTAGCTCTGATGAAGTTGCCAAACCATATTTATGAAGGTTCCTACCTTCTCCTTAGCTTCAAAGGCTAGAATGAAAGATGAAGACCACTGCCCCCACTCTGCTCACCCCTGCAAGGAGGACCACTTGGCCCTTACTCCTGTGCTTCCTGCCTTTCCACTCCTGCCGCTGCCAGCATACTGGGAAATAAGGTTCAGGTGCCACTTCTGTGGACTAACAAAAGAAGGGAAACTGAGTCCTACACTGCAATTGTGGGCCCCCATCCCAGGTCACAGAGGAGCTCTGTGATGCTGCTATCTTCTAGGGCAACAGTCCTCAAACTGGAGTACCCTAGGATGCTCAACCCAGGGCAATTTTGCTCCCCCAGGTGACACTGGCAATGTCTGAAGACATTTTTGTTGTCACAATTTGAGTGGAGGAATGCTATTGGCTTCTGGTAAATAGAGGTCAGAGATGTTGCTAAATATCCTACAATGCACAGACCAGCCCTCACAACAAAGAAATATTTGACCCAAAAGGTCAATAGTGCCAAGATTGAGAAAACCTGCCCTAGGGGTACACATAGGCTTCCCAGGGGCAAGTGGGCACTGGTCACTTTAAGCTGATTGGTTAACATATCTTCCATTTCCATTTGCACCATCTCCTAAATTTGGTTTGCCACACTCTGCAAGTTCTACTTTCCCACCTCCTTTTCACAGTGACCTCTCTTCCAAACCCCAAATATACTATCTGGGTATAAAAATCTTGCAGGGCAGGCCATCGCAGTGGCTCACGCCTATAATCCCAGCACTTTGGGAGGCCGAGGTGGGCAGATTACGAGGTCAGGAGATCGAGACCATCCTGGCCTGTTAACATGGTGAAACCCTGTCTCTACTAAAATATAAAAAATTAGCCACGTGTGGTGGTGCGTGCCAGTAACCCCAGCTACTTGGGAGACTGAGGCATGGGATTCACTTGAACCCGGGAGGCGGTGGTTGCAGTGAGCTGAGATCGCGCCACTGCTGCACTCCAGCCTGGCAACAGAGCAAGACTCCATCTCAAAAAAACAAAAAATCTTGTAGGGCAAGCCAGGTGTGGTGGTGCATGCCTGTAGTCCCAGCTACTCAGGAGGCTGAGGCAGGAGGATCATTTTGAGCCTAGAGGTTCTAGGTTACCATGAGCTCTGATTGTGCCATTGTTTCTAGCCTGGGTGACAGTGGAATCTTGTCTCTTAGAAAAAAAAAAAAGGTTTATGCCAGACATTTCTATAAACTAAATTGGATAAATCTTCAGGGCAAGGTATAATATATAAAATATGACAGGGATTACATCCTTTGCAACTGTTTACATTTATAATATAAATCTTTACATGTTAACTTTCTTTTTTTTTTTTTTGAGACAGAGTCTGGCTCTGTTGCCCATGCTGTAGTGCAGTGGCACAGTCTTGGCTCACTGCAACCTCTGCCTCCTGGGTTCAAGCAATTCTCATGTCTTAGCCTCCCAAGTAGCTGGGATTACAGGCGCCTGCCACCATGCCCAGCTAATTTTTGTATTTTTAGTAGAGATAGGGTTTTGCCATGTTGGCCAGGCTGGCTTCAAACTCCTGACCTAAAGTGATCTGCCCACCTCGCCTCCCAAATTGTCAGGATTACAGGCGTGAACCACCACACTCAGCCCTCCATGTTAACATAAAAATGTGGGAGATGGAAATACATGTCAGAATAATGGTTACCTGTGGGAAGGAGAGAGCAGGTATCAACAAGAAGGGAGCATGAAGGAACCTCTCAAGCTGCTGGAAGTGTTCTATACCTTAACCTTGGTGGTGGTAACATGCATGTATAAATATATGAAAGTTCACTAAGCCTTACACTTAAGATTTGTGTACTTCACGTAAGTTTTATTTCAATTTTTTAAAAGTGAGAGGGTTTTTCAAAATTATTTTGGGATAATAATCAAGCAAAAATATTTGAAGACCACTGTTCTAGGAGACTGAGAGGACTAAGTCTTCCTAGCCTTATGTCCTTGCTTTCCAGCAGCCATGGTTTAAAACCTGTCTCTCCAGTCCTCTATCCTCAGGGCTTCCTTCCTCTGCCCAGGATGGCTCACTTCCCTCTCAGTCATTCCACCAAAGCCTCAGAAGTCAGACTCTGTGCTGGAGATTGAATGTTTGTATTCCCCCAAAATTTGTATTTGTAAACTTAATCCCCTAAGTGATAGATAGCATTAGGAGGCAAAGTTGTTGGGAGATGACTGGATCCTAAGCATAGATCCCTCATGAACGGAATTTGTGCCCTTAGAAAAGAGACCTCTGGCCCGGGCATGGTAGCTCATGACTGAAATCCCAGCACTTTGCGAGGCCAAGGTAGGAGGATTCCTTGAGGCCAGGAGTTCGAGACCAGCCTGGTCAACACAGCAAGAGCCCATCTCTATTATAAAGAAAAGAAAAGAGACCAGAGAGAACTCCCTTGTCCCTTCTACCATGTGAGGACACAGGGAGAAGATGGCCATCTATGAACCAGGAAAAGGGCCCTCACCAAACACTGGATCTGCCAGCGGCTTGATCTTGGACTTCCTAGACTCTAGAACTGTAAGAAATAAATGTTTGTTTTTAAAGCTACCCAATCCTTGGTCTTTTTGTTATAGTCACCCAAACAAGGACACTCTGTGATCAATATGCCCCTTACATCTTGGACCTCTTTCCTGGGCATTTTCCTCCACCACCTGCCTTAACTGAAATCTGCCTCTTCTCCTTGATGCCCTAGGACACCATCCTTTCAGACTGCACAAGCCTCAGGGTCAGGAGGAAGGGTCTGTGTCTTGCTCCTTTGATACTAAGTCAGGATGCTCCATCTGCTAAGAATCCTAGCATTCTCTCATCCTACCTCGACTCCTGATCACTATCACTTAATGACTGCCTGGCCAGTGCCCTTCATCAATCAGAACCTTCATGCCTGGATTACACACAGCCTTCTCTACTCTAAGCTCTGTTATTCAGTTAAAGTAATACCTAAAGAAAAAAAGATTTTAATTTTCATGAAGTTCAGTGTATCAGTGTTTTTTCTTTTAAGGTTTCTTTTTGTAGCCTATGTATAATAATATTTTCTTAATCCAATTTTTCAAAGATTTTTATCCTACATCTTTGTGATGGTTAATTTTAGGTGTCAAGTTGACTGGATTAAGGGATGCCCAGATAGCTAGTAAGGCATTATTTCTCGTTGCGTCTGTGAGGGTGTTTCTGGAAGAGGTGATTTGAATCAGTGGACTGAACAACGAAGATCACCCTCACCCAATTTGAGGATGGGCAGGCATTATTCAACTGATTGAGGGCAAATATAGAACAAAAAGGCAGAGGAAAAAAATGAATTCACTCTCTCTTCTGAAGCTAGGATATCCATCTGCTTCTGCTCTTGGACATCAGAACTCCAGATTCTCTGGCCTTTGGACTTAGTGACTTGTATCAAGCAGCCCCCAGGTTCTCAGGCCTTTGGCCTGAAACCAAGAGTTACACCATTGGTTCCCCAGGTTCTTAGGCCTTTAGACAGGGACTAAGCCACCTGCTTCCCTAGTTCTCCAGCTTGCAGATGGTCTATCATGGGACTTCTCAGCCTCCGTAATCATGTGAGCCCATTCTCATAATAAATTTGCCTCTTATATCTGTATCTATATCTCTCCTATTGGTTCTGTTTCTCTGAAGAACCCTGACTAATACAATCTTTTTTAAGATATGCTATAGTTTTGGCCGGGGATGGTGGCTCACACCTGTAGTCCTAGCACATTGAGAGCCCGAGGCAGGAGGATTGCTTGAGCCCAGGAATTTGAGATCAGCCTTGGCAACATAGCGAGATTCCCATCTCTACAATACATAAATAAATAAAATAAAGTTAAATTTAAAAAGATATGTTACAGTTTTAACTTCACCATTTAGGTCTATGATCTATTTTGAATTATTAATAATTTTTATATATAGTATTAGTTAAGGGTCAAGTTTCATTTTTTCCATATAAACATACAGTTGTTCCAGCACCATTTGTTGAAAAACTTTCTCCATTAAGATAACTTGATGCCTTTGTCAAAAATAATATATATATTTTATTATCATATTTTTAATTTTATATTATATACATATATTTGGGGAATCCTTATTTTGTTTTATGGCTCTATATGTCTGTCCATAAAACAATTCCACATTCCCTGATGACCTAGATGATTGAGATCAAGTGGCAAAAACTTTGTTCTTTTTCAAAATTATTTTGGCTTTTTAACATCTTCATTATTTCCATATGAATTTTAAGTGAATCAGCTCATCAGTTTCTATAAAATGCTTGTGGGTATTTTGATTCAGACTGTGCTGAATCTATAGATCCTTCTTTGTTCTGATCTTCCTGGGGAAACATATTCCATCTTTCACATTGTGGTAGTTTTGAAATACATGCATAATTTCTCTAATATTCCTCCCTCAAAAAGTGGAGCCTAATTCCCCTGTTCTTGAATGTGGGCTGTAGTTAGTGACTTGCTTCTAATGAATATACTCTAGTGGAAATGATGGTATATGATCTCCAAAGACTAGATGATAAAAGGCACCGTGGCTTCCTCCTTGCTTTTTCTTTCTTTTGGATCACTTATTCTGGGGGAAGCCATGTGCCAAGCCATGAGGACACTCGAGAAAACTTATGAAAAGATCTATATGGTAAGGACAAGAGGCTTCCTACAAATGACAGTTAAGGAACTGAGGCCTTCCTCCAACAGCTATGTGAATGAGCAATCTCGGAAGTAAATCTTCCAGCCCCACTCATGCCTTCAGATGACTGTGGCCCTAGCTGACATTTTGATTGCAACCTTATGAGAGAACTTCAGCCAGACTCACCCAGTTAAGTGGCTCTCAAATTCCTAATCCCTAGAAATTGTGAGATGATGAGTGCTTATTGTTTAAGCTGCTAAATTTTGGGGTAATTTGTTACATAGCAATTGATAACCAATGCAACTATTAAGTATCATATCTCCTGTAGAAGCCCTTGTCATATTGAGAACACTCCCTTCTATTACTAGTTTGCTGAGAGTATTCATCATTAATGGGTGCTAAATTTTGTCAAGTAACTCTTCTAAATATATTGAGATGATTATATGTTTTTTCACCTGTATTCTGGTCATATAACGAATTATAATTATTGATTTTCAACGTTAAACCAAGCTTTCATTCCTGGGGTAAACTTTATCCTTGTGGTATATCCATGCAATGAGATAATATTGAGTAATAAAAAGGAAAAAAAACTGATACATGCAACAACATGGATGAATTTCAAAAACAGTCTGGTTCCTTTTATATTAAATTCTTGAAATGACAAAACTAATCTAGTAACAAAAGTATATTAGTGGCTGCCTGGGGCCAGAAAATAGGTAGGGATTCACAGCAAAAGGTAGAAGAAGAGGGTGATAGATATGTTTTATGTCTTGATTGGGATAGTAGTTAAACAAAAGCATAACTCATTAATCAGTACCCTTAAAACAGGGGCACTTAAATGTATATGAATTACACTTAGCAAGAGAATTCATGTTTTGGGGCCAGGCATGATGGCTCATGCCTGTAATTCCAACACTTTGGGAGGCCAAGGTGGGTGGATCACTTGAGGTTAGGAGTTTCAGACCAGTCTGGCCAACATAGTGAAACCCCATCTCTACTAAAAATACAAAAATTAGCCAGGTGTAGTAGTGGGTGCCTGTAATCCCAGCTACTTGGGGGGCTGAGGCCAGAGAATCGCTTGGGCCTGGGAAGTGGAGGTTGCAGTGAGCCGAGGTCGTGCCACTGCACTCCAGCCTGGGCGACAGAAAAAGACTCCATCTCAAAAAAAAAGAGAGAATTTATGTTTTGAGGCCAGATGTGGTAGCTCATGCCTGTAATCCCAGCACTTTGGGAGGCCGAGGCGGGTGGATCACTTGAGGTTAGGCATTCGAGACCAGCATGGTCAACATAGCGAAATGCTATTTCTACTAAAAATCCAAAACAAAAAAAAAAAAACAAAAACGGGCATGGTGGCACACACCTGTAATCCCAACTACTCGGGAGGCTGAGGCAGGAGAATTACTTGAACCCAGGAGGCAGAGGTTGCAGTGAACTGTGATCATGCCACTGCACTCCAGCCTGGGCAACAGAGTGAGACCCTGTCTAAAAATAAAAAATAAAAATAAAAAGAATTTATGCTTTGAAAGTTTATACTTAAACTCTGTAAAACTAAATATTGAAAATTAGTCTTCTAGTAATGTCTGTTGAAATAAAAATGCTAAAACAATAGGTCTAGGGTATCTTTAAATAGTTATCTGGGTTACAACTAAAGCTAGCAATTTGGTTAATGACCACAGTAAGGGGGAAAACACTGGCCTAGCTAATGGATTTAATCTATTCCCATGTTTAAATGATTGTTAAGTAAAGGCTCTGCCATGCATAGAATCATTACTTAGGAAAACATCCTCACTGAGCCTGCTTTCCTGGGGTGAAATTCAAATACACTTGAGAAATCCAAACTCAAGTCAATTGTCCAAAGGAATAAACCTCTATTTAAATGATCCCAGCCTCCCAGCCTCAAAATGGAGGGTTAAAAAGAAACACAATCCATAACTTTTCTGATATTTTTTTTCCTCTGTGATGACAGCATTTCTCCTTCAGCCATGATAATCTTCAAATCTGTCTCACCCTGAACTAGGACCCTTCAGCCTGAAACACACAGAAATGGTACAACTGCCAAGAGTTGTTACTAAATAAACAGCCATAAAAATGATGTCGTTGATAACAGAAGCAATTAACATTATCAACTGTAAATTACTGTCAGTAAAAACAGAGATTTATTCATTATTACCATGCCCAATGCTGACCCTTCTTTCTCTTATTTTTGCATTTGCAGAAAATGAAAAGATTTAAGGAAATGAGAGCCTACCTCTAAATTGGTAATTGCTGTGGTTGTGCTGTCATTCTTGTCACTTTCAGGTTGGAATTCCAGAATGCTGTTGTCCCTAGGTCAGACCCTCCTGGATTCCTCAGCTTGTCATTCTAGCAACTAGAGCAGAAGAAAAAGAAAAGGGCTCTATTAATCAGAGTTCTCCATAAAAATAGAACCAAGAGGAGATAGATAGATGATAGATAGATAGATAGATGATGATAGATAGATAGATAGATAGATAGATAGATAGATAGATAGATAATAGAGATAAAGATGAGATTTTTTATGGGAATTGGCTTATACAATTATGGAGGTCAAAAAGTCCCATGATCTGCTGTCTGGGAGCTGGAGATACAGAAAAGCCAGTGATGCAATTCAGTCCAAGTACAAAGACCTGAGAACCAGGAGCTACAATGTTTGCAGGCCGTAGAAGATAAATGTTCCAGCTGCAGAAGGGAGAGATAATTCACCCTTTCTCTGCCTTTTTGTTCCATTTGGCCCTCAGTGGATTGGATGATGGCTGCCCACGTTGGAAAGGGCGAACCTTTACTCAGTCTACAGACTCAAATGCCAACCTCTTCTGGAAACTCCTCGTAGACACACCCAAAAATAATGTTTTACGTCCTAACTGGGCACCCTTTCTGTCAAGTTGATATATAAAATTAACTACCACAAGGGCTAAGGTAGCTGTCAGCTACATTAAGCTTTCCCCTTTCTCTATTCTTTTATTTTGGGGGTAGAATCTGAGAACCCCATTATCTGCAACCCCTATTTTCTAGTGGAGGAAGCCAAGGGCTAATTCTGCCAGTGTAGTGAAAGATGCCTTTCACAGGGAATCCTAAAGAGCACTGAAGCCAAGGAAGATGCCAAGTGTGTGCAGGTCGGCTAAGGTCAGTGAGTTCAGGAGGAGCTGGGAGCCAATGGCAAAAACCGAAGGATCCTAATCAAAAGGACAGATGATAACAAGAATAGGTGAAGATATGGAATAATTGGAACCCTCATGCACTGCTGGTGGGAATGCAAAATGATCCAGCTGCTTTGGAAAACAGTCGGATAGTTTCTCAAAAGGTTAAAAGTAGAGTTAGTATACAACCCGGCAATTCCACTCCTTGTTACACACCCAAGATAAATGAAAACATATGTCTACACAAAAACATATATACAAATTTCACAGCAGCATTATTCATAGTCACCAAAAAGTGGTAACAACCCAAATGTCCATCAACTAAAGAATGGATGAAGAAAGTATGGACCTGGTAGCTCACACCTGTAATCCCAACACTTTGGGAAGGAGGATTGCTTGAATCCAGGAGTTTGTGACCAGCCTTGGCAATATAGTGAGACCCCGTTTCTTAAAAAAAAAATTAAAAAATTAGCTAAGTGTGGTGGCACACACCTGTAGTCCCAGCTACTAAAGAGGCTGAGGTGGGAGGATTGCTTGAGCCTGGGAGGTTGAGAGGTTGAGGCTAGAGTGAGCCATGATTACATCACTACACTCCAGCCTGGGTAACAGTGAGACATTTTCCTTAAAAAAGAGAAAAAGATACATCGCTACAATGGAATATTCAACCCTAAAAAGGATACATATTACAAGATAGATAAATCTCAAAAACATTAGGCTACATGAAAGAAGCCTGTCACAAAGAACCACTTATTGTAAGATTCCATTTCTATGAAATGTCCAGAATAGGCAAATCTATAGAGACAAAAAGTAGATTAGTGATTGCCTGGAACTGGGGGATGGGGGAGGCATGGGGGGACTAGAGTTTGATGGATAAGGAGTACAATGTTTCTTCTGAGGGTGATGAAAATATTCTGAAATCGTGGCTACGCAATTACAGGAAAAGCTGTTGAATTGCACACTTTAAATGTGTCAATCGTATGGCATGTGAATTATATTTCAATAAAGCCATTAGGAAAACAAACAATAGAACTAGGGGACCAGGGCAGGAATGGAGAACCCAGACGTTAGCTGGAAGGCAGAAATTGAGAGAGAGAGCAGGCAGGCAGGCAGCTTGAGGCGGTTCCTAGGCTAGCTGTTTTGTGCTGCTGCTGTGCTGGGTCTGCCCTGTGCAAAGTGAGGCACTGATAGGGCCAGCTGAATTTAAACGGGCAGGGATAGCGTAGACATCCACTGTGCAAAGAGCTGCTGTTTTTACAACGGAAGACTGCTTTTATAGTTGGTGCTATTAAAGAATTCCAGAGAGGCTGCTCCTGTGTCATGACTATGGGGGAAGCATGAGGTGAGCACTATGTTGATTTGTTTATTTAGACCCTCAGAGTCAAGAGACTGAGTTACTCAGGCTCAGTTCAAGTCCTTTTTTCGTATATTCCTTTATTTAGTCCTTTTTACCTCCATATTCCACCTTAGCAACCATTCTAATGGGCACAGTGGGAGTCTTTTGGTTTATATGTGTAGGCTTGAATATTGAGTGTTACCATTTTGTATGCATGTATATGTATCTCACATTTAGGAAATATTATTATATTGGAGATCCCATTCTGTTTCTTCCTTTTTCACTCTATACTTTGTTTTAAAGACCCATCTGTGCTGTTAGGTATACATCTACTTCTTTGGTTCTAACTGCTCACTGGTGGTGTCTACTGCACATTACCTATCCACAATCCCTGTGATTGGCATACACGTTGCCTTCCTGTCCCTGTACTCCGAATAACATGTGGAACCCATGAGACTATGCCTCATAGACCTCCAACTGCAGGAGTGTAATTGACCTAAGGCTTAGCTTCGAGTTCTGAAATCTATCTCTGGGTTTCACCTGAGGCCTTGCTTCCTGTGGGCTGCTCCTAGCCAGTGACTGAGCAGAGCCGGGCAACTAAGACAGGCTCATTCCTGAAAGACAGGGGACTCCTCCCATGGCTGATTAGGGCTTGAGGACTTCCTGGTGGATTTGGAGAACCTTCCACCAGGTTCTTAGGATGCTTCCACCAACCTTCCTTCCCTCTCCTTCACTTGGGGTCAGACTTCATTGTGGTATGAGTTCTCCCATCCATCCTTATTTTCTCTCACAGGTATTCCCTCTAAGAAAATCTTTGTACGTTTAATTGGTTTAATCTGCATCTTGGCATCTGTTTCTTAGACGACCTGTGCTAACCCTAGTGCTATACCAAACATCTTTGTACATATCCCCTGAGGAGGATGTATAAAGGTTTCTTGGGGATGTACACCTAGAAGAGAAATTGCTGGGTCATAGGGTGGGGCCAGGTTGCCCCTGGAGTGGCTGCTCCCACCTGGATTCTCACCAGCAGTGCATGGGGTTCCTACATCTTTGCATCGGTGCCTATTCATGGCATTATGCTGCTAATTTATGCCCACCTAAGAGGCATAAAGTGGTATCTCTTTGTTGTTTCAAATTCCTTTTCTTTGATTACTAAAATTGTTCATCATTCTTATACATGTTAGTCTTTAGGGATTCCTTTTCTGTCAAAGGAATTGCCTACTATGCACTTTAGTCATTTTTATGTTTGCATTCCTTTCTTTTTCTTTTCAGTTTTAGGAATTCTTTGTATATTCTACATACAAGAGCCACAGTATCTACCACATGGCCAAACTGAGAAAACAGGGTGTGGGGGAATCTCTTCAATTCTTCTTTTTCAATTTTGTATGATCCCTTGTTTTTAGACGTTGCAGGCATCTCCCAATTTGCCGTCTAATAACTTTGTTCATGATGGCTTTGAACAGAAATTCTTAGTTTTTGCGTAATTGACAGAATCATTGAGGCGGGGGAGCGGGTTGTTTGTGCATCACATTGTGGTCCACAGCTTGAACCATGGCCAGGCACACCCAGACTTCATTCCTGGCTCATCATGTCCTAGATGTTACCTAGTTCAGTCACTTCTCTATTTTTTTTCACTTTGACTTTCCTCATCCCTAACTATTAGAATGACCCGAGCAAATGTTACTAATACAAACACTATAAATAATATTGAGTCCTTTAATGATTACTATCCCAAGTATTACTTCTTGACACAGGTGATTTTCATAGCGTGGGACAAAGTGACCTTAAATCCTTGTAAAGCTGCCCCGACAGCTCCAGCCTACTTACCATTTTCAAATTCAACCAGAGCAATACCATGCTTCCCAGGTACAAAACGTACTTTCTTGAAACCAGGGAACCTATTAAATAGCACAGATAACATCATCTCATGAGTCTCTGCTGGTAAATTAACTTAAAAATAAAACAGAATTCAGAGGGTAGTAAGAACCTGAGGATTTGGGTATCAGCTGAATTCAGTGTTTCCTGACCAGGCTTTCTGTTTGTGGTTGTTGCTATCTGTTCCACAGTTTGGGCTTTTTTTCTGTTCTTTTGTCAGCAAAAGTGTCACACATCTTAGAAATTATATCAGAATCTGTTTTTGCATACTGGATTTTCATTGGTTTATCATACAATGGAAATCCTTGTAACTGTCTCAAGGCATTTGTGGATGAGCCCAGTGTCCCGCACCCATCTTCATGGTCTTTAGAGCCACAATACTTACCACATGGCCAAACTGAGAAAACAGGGCATGTAGGAATCTCTTCAACCCTTCTTCTTTAATTTTGTCATTCATATTGTTGACATAAATTAAGCGATTTGGTCTGATATCCATGTTTTGGATTCAATTGTTCAAATAGCCTGAGGCCTGCACCATCTCCAGTAAGCGCTCAGCAAGTTCCCTCTCTTTCAACTTTTCATCTCAAAAACAACGACAATATGAGAGAATCCTACTCATCTAAAGCAACTGGGAAGACAGGTAGTTGGCTGATAAAAATAATCATTAAATACCATACATTTATTAAACATTTTCTTTCAACTTAAAACATACAAAAATATTCACTTATTTATACATCTTTATGTAGGGCATAGGTCTTTTTATTTGAGAATGATCTGCTTACTGTACTTCACATTTTGTCTCTTACTTAATTTAGATTAATAGTACATTGGTGACAATTTTCAGTTTTGTATTCTTTATTTTTTAATTTTCTATTTTTTTAGAGATGAAGTTGCTCAGGCTGGTTTTAAACTCCCAGGCTCAAGCGATCCTCCTGCTTCTGCCTCCTGAGTAGCTGGGACTACTACAATAGGCATGCACCACCATGCCTGCCCTGTTTGGTATTCATTAAAGTGTAACAAAGCTGCGCAGGATGGTGCATGCCTGTAGTTCCAGTTACTCAGGAGGCTGAGGTGGGAGGACTGCTTGAGCCCAGGAGGCTGAGGCTGCAGTAAGCTATGATCATGTCACTGCACTCCAGCCTGGGTGACAGAGTGAGACCCCATCTCTAAAAATAATGATAAAGTGTAGCAAGACCTTACATCCTCTAGATTTTTATAATTTTTCTGCCTTTTTACAGTTGTTCTTATTCAGATTTAATTGAAAAGGAAGTTTTTTAAATTATATCTTTCCAAAGCATTGCACTTAATTTTCTTAGGAACAACTCTACACTTATGTTTAATCAGTTTATGTACTCTTTAATTAAATTGTACAACTATAACAAGTACCATAGGCTCAAAGGGTTTGGTAACAAATACAATTTTTTCTTGTAAGCATATGACTCAACATACTCAACATGTGTTATGTTGAGCAGAAACACCCAGGCAAACCAGAGCACTTGGCTGCAAATGGTCCACATGCCCTTGGAGTTGGTCACTAGGGTTGTAGAGGAAATGGAGAGCCTTGGAGAATCTGGTGAAATGTTTAAGTAGGGCCTGCTAAGAGTTTCCATCATCAACCTTTTGGCTGGTTGTGTCAAACTCTGTGCCTGGCACTTAGTAAATGCTTAGTAATTGTTAATCATAATTAACACTAGACCAGTGATTCCTAACATTGGGTCATCTGTCCTTGCCTGTGCCCCCACACCTTGGGGACATTTGGCAATGCCTGGAGACATTTTTGGTTGTCACAACTGGAGAGGTGGAAGTAGTGCCTAGTGGGTAGAGGCCTATCCTAAACATCCGCCAGTACTCAGGACAGTCCCCTCATCAGAATGTCACTAGTGCCCAGGTGGAAAACCCTGCACTAGTCTAAGTGCTTCTGAACATGAACCTTATACGTGCCTATTCATAATTGCATCTCTCGCACCTAATGCATCTCATGGTTCATAATAAAACCTCAAAAAGTCTGTGTTGATGCATGCATGCACACTGACTAAATGAGTGGAAGGCCTCTGAGACAAGTGTGGCACATCCGCAGAGTGAGGCCCGGAACTTCAAAGTGGTGCAAATGAACCCTTCTCAGAAAATTTATCCAGACCACTCTGTGCCTGAGCCTGGCTCCCATGTGCTACAGCTGGTCAACTGCAATTGGCTGGATCCTGATCTGTTTATACTGTTCTTGCCTGTCATATTTACCCACTCAGAATTTTTTAATTCTTTTGATAACTGATCTCTGGCTTGGTCCCTGAAATTTGCTCCCACCCTGCAATTCCCCTGGACCAATGCTCTGCACAGCCTGGCCCTCCACCCATACACTAGTGTTCAGCTCCTCACTCTCCTGCCTGGCACCCAAGTGCTTGCTTCAGCTTCACCCCTGGCACAGAGGTGACCAGACACCTCTAAATAGGAGTTAGAGCTGGTTAGAGAGAGACCCCAAGTGAAGAGAACAAAAGAAGCGTAGCCCAGGGAAGCAGAAGAAGCAGAACTGGCTTCTCACCCTTGTTCTACTGTTTATCAGCAGTATCTTAGGTAAAATCCCGTATTTGCCTTTTCTTAACCTCTGTTTTCTCATCCATAGAATGAAAATAATAATGTTTTTCAACCTATTCCACAAACTGGTTTGTAATAAAATGATAATATAAGGGTGATTTTCAGGAAGGTTTACAAATAAATAAATATCTTTGGTGATGAAGAAAAATGTTGAAGAAAGCAACTTTATATATCTTTAACACTATTGTACTCTAACAGCCATATCTGACATTTGCGTAATGCTTACAGTTCATAAAAGGCTTTATCTTTTGATCTTCACAACCTTACAAGACAGGTAGAGAAATGCTATTACTACATCCCAGATGGGAAAACTGCATCCCGCAAATGTTAGTGTTTTGCATGGTTTAAATAGCTAGTGCATTTTAGAGAGACAAGGACCACGACCCAACCCTGTGCTCTTTTCACTATGATATCCTGCTACTAAGTGGGTCCTTTGAAGACACATAAAAATGATTTAAATAATAATAATACGGAATAATCACATTATAAGGAAGTTTGGCATAAAAGGGAGCTGCAGAGCATATGCCTTAAGGATATTTTAATAGTCACGTTCCAGAAGGTAAAATTGGGAAATAGTAAAACTAGACAATATTTTGTCTTTTCCTTTTTAAAACATTTCACTTGGAGAGAATTTGCATGTGGCCCTGAAATTTCTCTGCTCATTCAAGTTTTGGCTCTTCCTTCTGTGGCATGAATCTACAGGACAGCAAATGCCATAACTTTTAATTCACACATGACTGTTGCCTGTGCCACTCTGGGATTCAGCCAGGCTTAGAGATACTTACAGATGGACAGAAGTGGAGGAGACACCAAGACTTGGAAGTGTCTCTGTCCCCAGAGGTAAAACCGAAGGGAGAGAGAAGGAACCACGCAGCTGCAGCTACAGTTAACTCTGGTTTGGTGCATGGTACAGGGCAAGTGCAATTGCAGAAGTTCTGAGTAAGCAGTTGAGGAGAGAAAAAGAGTTCCAGGAAGTGTATGTAGCACAGGAATGGGGCATTCGAGGTGGATCACCCTTAGGAGTCCAGGTCGCCAAGCCAGAAGTCTGTTAAGAGTGGAGATAGTGGTCTGGCGTGGTGGCTCATGCCTGTAATCCTAGCACTTTGGGAGGCCAAGGCGGGAGAATCACTTGAGGTCAGGAGTTCAAGACCAGCCTGGCCAACATGGTGAAATGCTGCCTCTACTAGAAATACAAAAATTAGCTGGGTGTGGTGGTGGGCGCCTGTAATCCCAGTTACTTGGGAGGCTGAGTCAGGAGAATTGCTTGAGCCCAGGAGGTGGAGGTTGCAGTGAGCTGAGATCACACCACTGCACTCCAGCCTGAGCAACAGAGCAAGACTCTGTCTCAAAAAAAAAAAAAAGAGTGGAGATAGTGGAACAGGAAAAGTTCCCTTCTCTCCCTCACAGGGCGTGGATGGGGTGTGGCTCACTTCTTCAGGGCCCCACTGCTCAAACCTCTAGGGGAGCATACAGACAGTGCGTCTGTGGGGCTCAGATCCCATGGCAGTGTCTAGGGGGGTATGTTTACTGCTCCTGAGGCCCCAGTGGGCATGTGTTACAGGGTGCACTTTTAGTTTTGCTCTTTAATTCTGCTATCTATAGGCGGCTTGTATTAAACCGCTCAATTAGACCCTCCATCTTGTCACAAGGACAGGGGGCTTTCTGTATCCCAGGTTCTTGCCTTGGTGTACCGGAAGAATCAGATCACACCTGGCCTTGGAGAATGAGTGCAAGGTTTTATTGAGTGGAATTAGCTCTCAGCAGATGGGGGAGCCAGAAAGGAGGTTGTTTTCCCCTGGAGTCCAGCCGCTCAACAGCCTGGGCTCTCCTCTGACTGTCCCAGCAAAACTCCGTGTGGTTCTGCCGGTTGATGGCCTGCAGGCCTCTGTCCGCGTGATCTTCCGCTAGCATGCTCCCTTTGATGTACCGACGTCCTCTTGCCATCCAGCCTTTTGTGTTTTCTTCCGCTGATGTGTTCCTCTTGCTGTCCAGCAGCTTCTGTCTCTGCCTTGCTAGGGTCTTGGGTGGGGTTGTGGTGAGCCAAGATGGTCTTGGAAAATGCAACATTTGGCCCAAAGACAGAAGTCCCTGTCCTCATCTATGTCCATGGGGGTAGAGCCCTAGCCAGGGACCATGCAGTCCTCCACCCAGCACTTCCCTTCCCCAGTTCTGTATCATTTAAAGGGACCACGCTCTTCCCTTCCCAGCACTCCCGTATCAATAGTTGGAGGTCTGGTCCCTGGGAGCGAGACTGGCAAGACAAAGGCAGGCTCCTGTTCTAAGAGGATATGGGGACACCTTCCAGGTTAATAATGGGGATAGGCTCAAAGACCAAAGCCCAGATGCAAGAAATGGGACATGGGAAAGAAGACTGAGACTTCAAAAACAAAGTAGGCTTTGCTTAAGGATGTCTTTGAGAGTCGGCTGTAGCTGGGCTGGAACCGAAAGACTGTTCTGTGGGAAAAGGAAAATAAAGAACCAGGTTCCAGACAGGACAAAAAAGGCACTGGGCTAACAATGGTCAGTGTGCTGGTCAGTGGACTGTGGGATCCTTGATTGTTTCTGTGGCCCCAGCATGATCACAGTACCAGGCATGCTGTAATCCTTGGGCTCTGGAACATTCTCTTCCCATGTGCTGCTCCTGGAGTAACCTCATAGGTGGTATCACAGAGCTACTATTAGAGAGGTAAAGGAAAATTTGGAAAACTCTCTGGGTTGAGATTCTAAATATTTATAGTATTCTCAGCAACTGATCTTTAATCAACTTCTTTTGCTCCCTGGTACCACCTGGCACCTGTCACCCACCCACAGAGGTCTTTCCAGGCAGCCAGCCCTGACCTCCTATGCTGGTGAAGTCTCCTTGAACACAGCCCATCAGGGACATCAAAGTGAGAGGGAGGACTGGAGGAAAAGAATATGGAAGGGAAGGAATCGGCTCTAATAGAGGTCTCAATTGAAAGGACACAGATGTAGTTTAGATATTTGTCCCCACCCAAATCTCATGTTGAGTTGTAATCCCCAATGCTGGAAGTCCGGCCTGGTGGAAGGTGTTTGCATCATGGAGGTGGATCCCCCATGGCTTGGTGCTGTCTTCACGATAGTGAGTTCTTAGGAGATACGGTCATTTAAAGGTGTGTGGAACTTCCCCCGCAACACACTCTCTCTCTTGCTCCTGCTTGTGCCATGACAAGTGCCTGCTCCTGCTTCACCTTTTGCCATGAATAAAAGTTCCCTGAGGCCTCCCCAGAAGCAGATGCTGTTATGCTTCCTGTACAGCCTTCAGAACTATGAGCCAATTAAACCTCTTTTCTTATAAATCATCCAGTCTCAGATATTTCTTTATAGTAATGCAAGAACGGCCTAACACAGACACTGAAAATGAAGTGGCATAGAGAGGCTGTCCAAGGCATTTTGTGTTAGGATTGAGTCACTGTTGTGTATAAATCTTTTCAGCACCAGTCTACAAAGAAATGAATAAGTAAATGAATGGCTGCATGAACAAATCAGTGAATGATCAAAGAATCAATGGACTGAAAGATGAATCAACAATGAGGATAGTAAAATGACAATGTACCATCATCAGTTCACAGGTATAATGAGTGTGTGCACGTGTGTGTATGAAAGAGGAAGAGCCAAAGGATTGATGGGTGTAATAGGTATACAGAGTGTTACTCTGGCTCTTATAGAGGAATAGTTGACAAACTAAGGAGGAGTCACAAGCCCCAAAGTGCCTCAGAAGCCCTCATCCCTAGAATGGCAACAGACTTGTGTAGCAGCTGCACCCTCACAGCTGACAGCTGTCATGTTTAACCCTCCCCTTCCCCCCTCCAACCACAGGGTATGGAGTAAGAAGTTCCCACGTCGAAGGATGCTTCACTCAACCAGCCCTTTCTCTGAGAAGTCTCAATGTTTACTCTCTGACACTATGAAAGAGTCACTCACAGAGTATATAACTAATGCATTAATGCAGATGAAATCCTGTGCCTCTGAAAGACTAGGGACCCAGAATTGGCTAAAATAATACTTTATATGCACTGTACGGTGGAGCTGCAAAACTGTGGCTGTACAGAATTGGGTGACCTCCAGCCTGATTTCATCTAGCCAATTGATATGGTTTGGCTCTGTGTCTCCACCCAGATCTCACCTTGAATTGTAATAATCCCCACGTGTCAAGGGTGGGACCAGGTGGAGGTAATTGGATCATGGGGGTGGTTTCTCCCATGCTGTTCTCGTGATAACGAGTGACTCTTACAAGATTTGATGGTCTTATAAGCGTCTGGCATTTCCCCTGCTTGCACTCATTCTCTCTCCTCTCGCCCTGTGAAGAGATGCCTTCCACCATGATTGTAAGTTTCCTGAGGGCTCCCCAGCCATGTAGAACTGGGTGTCAGTTAAACCTCTTTTCTTTATAAATTACCCAGTCTTGGGTAGTTCTTCATAGCAGCATGAGAAGGGACTAATACACCAATCTATGGGAGGAAAATGTTTCCCAATGGCTGTTGTGACTGATCTCTTCTGAGTGAATTTCAAGTTCTCAAGTGATGGAGGGAAGCAAGTACCAGGATCACATAGGGAGATTTGTAGAATCTCACATGCTCCAGGCATTCCAGTGCTAGAGTGGTTGGTGTAAAATTATAAATTAATCAGTGAAAATAATTGTTTTCTACAAAAGGCAAAACACCAATTTTAGGAAATTGGTCACCTAATCTGATTGAAAGGAAAAAAAAAACATGCTAAAATCACACTGTTAGGGGGTATGGGCCATGAATCTGTCCCATTGGGTTTCTGCCATCCCCATTCTGAAAAGCCCTACAGCCTACTAAGCCTTGTCTCACGACCCTAAGATTACAAAATGTACTAGATGTGCTGGGTTTGTCATAGAGGTATCATCTCCTTAGCCGGAGAAAAGGAACCAACATTGAGTGCCAGCTCAGTGCCAGGTGCTTCAAAGATTCTGAGAAAGATGTTCATTGATCAGGAAGGATGGAGATGAGATTCTGTTTTGCAACATACAATCCTAACGATGAAGACCCTCAGGACCATTAGAACATCTTTTCATGCAGTAACAGCAAAGTGTCATGAACACAGCTACCAATTTTAGGGGAAAAGCTGCCTGTTACTGTTGTCAAGATCCAATAAATAATTCAGCATGGAAACAGTGACATCATTTTCATCAGTCAAAGTCCAAAATAAAAACCTTGCAGGTAAGTTCTTTATAATACATCACACTCCAAAGATATATAAATAAATCAATTTTAAATGAACAAACAAATTATATGTCTTTCCTACCAAGAGTAATTATATATCATTCCTACCAAGAGTAATTATATATCTTTCCTACCAAGAGTAATACTTTCTATGTGGCCACGAAGAGACTTCCTAAAGAAGATATTGATGAGGCATACTCATCTTCTCACACTGTGCTTTGGTAGTTGCACAACTGGAAGGGAAGTCTGATGTGGAGGGAGTGCAACTTTATCAAACAAATGACCCAGTCATTTTGTTACCCTTTTGATAGTAAAAGCCCTTTATGAAACTGGGCCTCATGAATTACTTAAATGACCTGTCTTCAGACTCTATCCCTCCATCCAAATGGCTTTAACTAAAATCATTACCATATAGACTATTTTGAAAATATTTATGTGTAACCTGATAAAAAGTGTTTAGAGCAGCATGTTCTTAGCCACAGTATTTCCAAAAGTATCTCTTGCAGATGCCAATAAATCAGTGCATAACCTGTATTATCTGTGCCTTCAACCATCTGCACTGTTCTTCATCTTTGAAGCCAGATGTTGAAAGGCATTCATCACAAGGTTATGCTCCATCCAAAGAGGATTGTTTGACAATGGCATACACAGTCATCCATGAGCTGGGCTAGTCTAATCACACTCAATACAACACACATTGCTGATAGAAGATAAGCGTCTTTGCAACTATGTGTGGCCTGCCCAGTTGCACAATGTTAGTGAGGCCAAAAGGTGCTACCACGAGAGTAGAGAGTTGTTTTCAAAATGAAAAAATGTAAACTACTGCCTTGTTTGCCCTAAGATAGCTGATATATAAAATCTACCAGTCTACTAAGATTTTAAAACCTTCAAATAGCAAAACTTGCAGTATACATTCTATGAGTTTATCATAAATAAATAAAATCATACCTGATCCTTCATATTCTTATCTAACTCTGGTGTTAGTTGAAATAATCAAATTTTTAGGAGGTGTTTTTTTTAAACCAAATAATTACTCATGCAAACCTGAAAATAAAAGCCCTCTTTACCAGAATGGTTTCTACAAAATGTTAAATGCAACACTTAGGTTAATCTGTATCTCAGTGTGTAACCACATCCTGCCCTGCAGACCTCAGACATGGAAAAGTGTGGAAGAACAGCAATGGGCCTGTCTGCCCCAGGATGGGCTTACATCTCACTCTCTAAGGAATTTCAGTTGTAACAAACTTTGGAAGAAACTTTTATTTCAAGAGATTGTGATTCAAGTTATGAGACCCAACATTTTCTTCTTCAATTGCGTGTCATATAATGACAAATGTTGGCAAGTCCTTACTCAGGCTCACTTACAATCTATGAAATTGAAAGATGGCTGTGGTTTTGGTCAAGGCCAATGGAACCAGGCAACCCTCCACTAGTTATAAGAATAAAATTCCAGGCTGGGCGCAGTGGCTCACGCCTGTAATCCCAGCACTTTGGGAGGCTGAGGCGGGCGGATCACAAGGTCAAGAGGTCGAGACCATCCTGGCCAACATGGTGAAACCCTGTCTCTGCTAAAAATACAAAAATTAGCGGCGTGGTGGCGTGCACCTGTAGTCCCAGCTACTTGGCAGGCTGAGTCAGGAGAATCGCTTGAACTTGGGAGGTGGAGGTTGCAATGAGCCGAGATCGCACTGTTGCACTCCAGCCTGGTGACAGACTGGGAGTCCATCTCAAAAAAAAAAAAAGAAAAAAAAGAATAAAATATCAAATTAACAATTCCACTTCAATAAATTCATCTTAAGAGAATAAAGATGGGAGCAAAGATTAATATATAGAGAAATTCACGGAAGTATTTATTTTGTGGGAAAAAAATTGAGAAAAATCTTAATATTCAATAACAGTGCATTAGACAGATGGTGGTACATCCCTTTTAAATGATAATACAGGTGAAAAAACATGTTTACATTGAATGTTAAATAAGGGCCAGGCACAGTGGCTCATGTTTGCAATCCCAGCAGTTTGGAAGGCTGAGGTGGGAGGATCACTTGAAGCCAGGAGTTTGAGATCAGCCTGGGTAAAACAGCAAAACCACATCTCTACAAAAAAATAAAAATCAAAGAATTAGTCAGGCATGATGGCATGTACCTGTAGTCCTAGCTACTCAGAAGGCTGAGGCAGGAGGATCACTTGAGTCCAGGAGTTCAAGGATACAGTGAGCTATGATGACTCCACTGCACTCCAGCCCAGGCAACAGAGGGAGACCCTATCTAAAAATAAATAAATACATACATGTTAAGTAATGGAAAAAGTTATAAAATACCAAAAGCAGATGAGCTCATTTTAAGGGGGAAAATGTATCTAGATATACATAGTCCAAAAGAATATATCGTATAACTATGCCTTACTTTAATTTTTTTCCTTGTTTTTAATTTTTCTAGAATAAATATATAAAGACTTACTTGGATGACTTTATTTTTTAAAGCATATTTTATTTTTTAAAAATTAAAATGTCAGAGACCAAAAATACTACTTGCCCAATGTTTGCAGTGGATATTGGTAGTTCCTCCCTCTTACTTGGAAAGTCAGGACAAGCTGACTGATGAAATAGAAAAACCCTACATCTCAGTGACTAATCCCAATTAGAGGTTGGTTTTCACAAATGCAAGGGTCTATTTTAGCTGTTCCTAGTCAGGCATTCTCTTGGGCAGCTCTTCTCTGAGCAGTGACCCAGGAACCAAGCCTCTTACAATCTAGTGGCTTCACAGAATCTAGTGCATTAGGTCAGCAGGTGAGGGAGGAGGATTTAGAGGATTGCATTGGAGGTTTCCTCAGACAAGCCTGGAAATAACTCACAATACTTCTGCCTGACTCCGTTGGCTGAAACTTAGTCATATGACCATATCTAACTGACAGGAAGACTGATAAATATTTAGTTATGTGTCTACGAGGAAAAAGGAAATAATGTGGTAAACAACTAGCCAATTGTAGCCATACTAGTGTAACCACACTTCCACATGGTAACTCTACTTAGTTCAGGAGAGTAGGGCTAAGCGTCCTTCTGAGATCGAGAAAATGAGGAAATGAAACTTAATCTAGCTGAAACCAATGCAAATATATGGAATTTATCTAATCCCCACCTATTGGAGCAGCGAACAGGAGAGAATTAAATGGACATTGCAAAAGAAGGCATTCCCAACCATGCCCTGTATGGCAGGACTCACTTTTCTCAACCATCGACTCATGATGACCTTGCCAGAATGGAATGGCTTCATGCTATCCATGACTGCCCCCAACAGACTGGCTGAATGCACATGGCTGACAGCACCCAGGCTGAACTGGGGTGACTCAGATCTCATCTTCAGAAACATGATTATACCAACAGATCAAAGCTGTGGGCAATCAAACATTCATGTAGTCAAATATATTAACCTGAAATCTAATAGTGTGAGGCACCCTGATTGAAGAAAGAGTGCATTAACAGAAAGAGATGGTCTTCAGAGAGTTTAGTAAAAAAAAAAAACAAAACTAAGGGTTAGAATGTATCAGTCTATTCATCACCAGTCAGGGAGAGACAGTAAATCATAATTTTAGCTAATATTCATTGAACTTGATGGCTCTCAGGCTTCTAAACATGTCACATGCATTGTATTACTTAATTTCATAACAACTTAATGAAATAGGTTGTATGCAAATAGATGAGGTTCCTCTTGACAGATGAGGAAACTGATGGTCAGGGAGTGTAACTGAACTGCTTAAGTTTTAGTTTGTAAGTGGCAGAGTCAGAAGAGAACAGACAGTGTCGGATACCAGAACCTAAGAGTAGGTGGACTCATTGCAACATGTGCAACATGAAAATTGTGGTCACCCGAGAAGTGGCTGGGTAGAGTGATTCATCAGGTTCTACCCTGGCCTGGGTAAAATATTTTCCCTATCCTAAACTTGACTGGTATCCTCTGGGGGAGCTTATAAAAAATACAGTTCCCAAGCTTCATCCCAGGCCCTAGTAAATGAAAATCTCTGAGTGAGGCCCAAGGGTCCCTTTTCTTAACAAGCCCCTGTGGTGATATTGATCTGCAGTGATGTTTGGGAATTAATACTCCAGACATTTCTTCCATTAGCTCTGGTAACACACACACTTGGAAGATTCTACTCAAAAAATTTAGTCGTGTTGACAATGGAATGGGGTCCCCTAGATGATGTACATAAAATTCCACTCAGAGGAAAATGTGTGCTCTTTTGTGAATGAATAGATTAGCTTTTAGTTTTGTATAGTAGTCTTTTGGAAACTTGATCAGCATAAGTAGATCCTCCCAAATGTGTTCCTCTCATTTTGTGGTTTGGGTAGGGTGTCCAACCCTCCTTGTTTGCCCAGGGTTTTCCTAGTTTTTCCACTAGGAATTCCATATTCTAACAGATTCCTCTGATCATACTGAGATGGTTGATAGGGTTATCAACTCATCCCAGCTTGTCTGAAACTGTTCTATGTTTTAAAACTGAAGTTCCCATATCCTGGCAATCCTCTGAGACCCAGGCAAACTGGGTCAGTTTATGACCCTAATTGGTCACCAGTCACTGCCTTCCTGTGAGACTCTTATCTATGTAATCTGCTGGCCTCAGAAAAATTCTCTATTTTATCTTTTACTAAAATATATTGTCCCAAGACTCAGTGATATCCAGAGTTTTTGGGAAGTAAGAATTGTGTTTCTAAATATTAAAACATACAACTTACAGGCCACTGTGGAAATTTATTTAGAGAAAAGAAAATGTGAAGATTTTCTCAAATATGGAATGCTCTGAAATTTCCTTTCGTCCTTTCCTAAATAGGGCTGAAAAAGTAAACCAGAGGTGTGTTACTATGTAGTTCCTGATATTGATAGGAAGGGCTCCAAAGGCCACGCCTTTGGAAATGTGATCATAGAAATTCCAGGGTACCTGGAGCCTGCAAAAAAGACTTTGGCATCACCAAGCAATCCCAGTCAAAGAAGGTCCCCATGCCTCCCTCTTTGGCCTGATACCTCCCTGACTTGCAGCTCAGTCTTTATTCCCCATCTCTCAGACTGATTACATTTCAAGCGAGTGACTCAAAGGAGTTTGCCTAATAGATTTCCATTTTGTTTCTGAGACCTTTTCTTCATGCAAGAATTGGTTAGTGTTGGGTCAGTCGTTTATATATTAACATGTCTGAATATTCATAAACAGGGGCTGCTTTAGTGTTCTCAAACTGTGCTTCATGAATAATTCATATGTTTGACAGCAACTATGTTATTCAATTTATTTAAAGACTACAATCAATATAGCATGCTGCTCCAAAACATAGCAACCAGTCCTTTAACTGTAGTGTGCTTTAAAATTTTTTTCCCAGTTATTTCACCATCACATTGAACCACAAATATATGGTAATTACTAATAATTCTACCTCCATTTTGCATGTCACCACAATCAACATATTGATTGCTTTTTGATTATAATAAATGGTTGGTTAAATTGAGGGTTTGCGATTAAGAATGTTAAACTCCGATATTTATTTAATTCAGCTGCACCAATTTAGGCTCTGCATGGTAATTTCATAAAAAGCTATTGAGAATCAGAGTAGTTATTTGAATCAAGGCCTATAAAGAGAGCGCAGTTTCCCCAGGAGAATCTGGCATTTAAGTAAATTACACCAACCAGGGGTTTGGTTTTGCCTCTTGGAGCATACAAAAAACTCCAGCATTATGCTCATTTTGAAATGTAAATAGAGTGGAGAAAAACTTAGGAAATCCTTCTGTTAACTTTCTATTTTAGGATTTAAAGAAATAAGTCTCAGAGAAAGACTAAATAAGGCCTATTTACATGGAACTTTGCCCTACACATAAGCAAGGGTCCAAACTGGCTGGTTAAAGACACAAATGGGAATTATGGAGATGAAGGAGGCAGAAGAGTCAGTTTGGTAAATAACTTGAGAGATTATCTAGATTTTGGCTTACAGCCGGGAAACCCATTTCCAAGGAATGAGAAATCTACCATATTTAAATCCCTTGGGAGGAGACATTTTTGTTTTTTGTGTAAACCCAGTTTTGTGATAAACAAAGAATAGACGAAACTAGAATGATCGCTGTTAGGAAATCCTCACTAACATCACCCAGGCAGCTCTTTCATCTCATTTCCTCTTATTCTCTCTGAATGGCCATCTCTCAACACCTTTCTCCTTTATTCATTTAAGAAATAGAGTGTACATTCCACTCCATTAACCAGGGACATGATGAAGTTATACAGAAGCAGCTTTTGTCTTTTCTTGACTAAGTCATAAATGTTTCATGTGGTAACGTTTCTGAAATCATGATGCATGATAAACATACTGTTTCCCTTCTCACCCCCTGAAAATTGTTCTGAGTTGGGTGACCTCACAATTCACATCATCTTAGAATGGTGAAACTATGATACTGTCATTGCTCAAGGGCTTGTTACACTAGAATTCCTTTAGACATATAATCTACCTGAGCTTGGACTTCTTACAGAAACCCAAGGCCCTCCTATTCATGAAGCCATTGTGGGGATACTTCTTCCAGAAACCCTGCTGTGAGTGCATCCTGGTTTACTTCCTGTCAACATTGAACACCAGTCAAGATGAAACTGCTTTGCCATCTCTTCTCTCCCAGACTCTCTTCTTTACTGTGTTGTCCTTCCTTTCTCCTGCCTCAACCCACTGCCTTTCCTTTTTCTCCCAAATCTGCCCATGGTGCTCCTGGGAAACCCTGTTTCACAGATACAAACTCTGCTGAATTTTCAACATCACAAAATGTTTCCTGCATCTCCTCACCTAAAGAGAAACCTGGACATTCCAAAGGAAACTGCTTGTCCTGCAGCCCTCTGACCACTTGGTTCTTGCTCTCCCATACTCCATATGTCCTCCTCAGGTAAGAGATTAGCTTGACAGCATCTTCCCTCAACAATTCTTCCCCCCTTGAGTACATCCTTTTTTTCCTCTAAGACCCACACCATAATCTGGCTTTGCTGCCTTTCTTTCCTCCTTCCTCTCACTTGTGGACCTCCTCATTACGGCTCATCATTCCCTGTAAACCCTGGCTCCTTGTCCACCATCTCCATCTTTCCCCAGATCTGTTATCATTGATAGTTTCTTCGGTGTCCGTATGAAAGACCCATCTAGCACTTCTGCACCTTATTTCTTTACCTATTCAACTCCAAATGCCATCACATTCACCTACTCCAGTTGCCGTACCTGAGACCTCACCACCACCTGAAATGATTCCACCTCTAAAATCTTCAAACATTCCACTAACGATCAAAATCTCCTATCCTTATATTTCCCTTACTCTAAGATTTCCATTGTCTGTTCTTGACTTTCTTTTTTCTTCATCCTCTCTGTTTCCTTTTCTATTGAATCTAGATCTCATAGCCCATTACTTCTATCACTTTCTCTCCAGTTTCCTTCACTGCCTTCCCCTATGGTGCTTGCATCACACTTGCCCAGTAACACTCCAAGCTTGGAGAACTGATCCACCTGTCTTCTGTGCCCCATACATAGTCTAATGGGAAAAAAAAAAATCTATGCAAACACATGTAGTCAGGCCACTCTGAACTCAATGGACTCCAACCAGGTCCTCGGTGGCTGCCTGACAATTCTTCTGTTGTCTGGGTAGCTCACTTCTCACTCTCTGCAGAAATTATTTTAAGCTCCTCTCTTCTTTTTTTTACCTATATCCCACCACTGCTCACTGTCCTCTCACTTGAGACTTAACCTCAAGGGAAATAGAAGCCATCATATGGAAACTTCCTCAACTTTCTGGTACCCAATGCACAAGTTTACTTGTGTCTGCAGCTCTTCTTCCTTCTTTTCCGCATTGCCCAGATGAGAAAGGAGTCCTGCCTCTTAGTCTATTCTTTCTATCTCATAGTGATCTCATCTGGTTCCACCATCTCTCAACATTGCTCTTCACTCTTGCCTTTACACTACTACCTCCTTCTTGGAAACATTTAAAAAGGCCCTAGGATCTCCCATCTTATAAAAAGAAATGTATAGAATTCATTAAAGAAAAACTCTCAAATCCAAATCCACCCTATCTTATTTTCTCCCTTTCTTAGACAAGACCCTACAAAGGCATGTCTGCCCTCAGTATCTCCACTTCCTTATCTACGCTGTGTTCCTTGCCTACTTCAATCTGTGTTTCTAACTCCACTGAAGACACTGTCACTGAGACCTCCAGCCCATACTGTTAAATCTTTTGAGTCCTTATTTGACCACTGTGACTATATGAACCACATCAGCCTCTTTGAAGTTCTTTTTTTTTTTTTTTTTTTGAGATGGAGTCTCACTCTGTCACCCAGGCTGGAGTGCAGGGGGCCAATCTCGGCTCACTGCAACCTCCACCTCCTGGGTTCAAGTGATTCTCCTGCCTCAGCCTCCTGAATAGCTGGGACTATAGGCACACACCACCACGCCCGGCTAATTTTTTTTTTTTTTTTTTTTTTTTGGTATTTGTAGTAGAGACGGGGTTTCATCATGTTGACCTGGCTGGTCTCGAACTCCTGACCTCGGGTGATCCGCCCGCCTCGGCCTCCCAAAGTGCTAGGATTACAGGCATGAGCTACCGCGCCCGGCCTGAAGCTCCCTTTCCAGGACTTCTGTGAGGTCATGTTCTCTTGCATTCCATCCTACGTCTTTGGCCACTTCATCTCCATCTTTTTCTAGGAACCTCTTCTGCTGCCTATCTTGGGAATGTAGGTGATCCTCAGGGTTCTGCCTGGCCTTCTTCTCTTCTCTACTGAATGATCTCTACCATGTGTATGCCTTCAATTATCAGCCACACTGTGTCAGTTCTGGCTTCCCAAGAAGCATCCATCAAGATGCACAAGAGATTTATTGGGGAAAGCACCCACGAAGGATAAAGGTGAGGGAGCAGGAGTAGGTTGGGAAAACATTCAGATCATGATGTTATTCTGACACAGGTGAAAGAAGAGGGGGAACAAAGGAGGTCTGGGTAAGAAGCGTCTCAGATTTCCAGGTAGTTCTAAAAAAGTTGCAGTCAGGCCCATCTGGAATCCTGGAGCCCAAGTTGCCTGTTAAGTCGTCCTGTGCCAGCCAGGAAGTGTTGTCTTGGTGTTAACGTGGTGCTGGATCCAAAGGGAGACTGGCTGTGTTTCTCAAGGCAGGTTCTCTTGAAGGAGTTGTGAGCAGTACACTTTCATGGCTACCACACATATCAAAAAATTTTAACCTTGACAGGGCAACAGAATCCCAATGGAGCTCTTTAAAAACCTACGTTTCTAGATCCTGCCCCCTGAAAACTTTGAGATTCAGTTGGTTTGGGATGAAATCAGACCTCTTCATTTGCAAAAGGAAAAAAAAGCCCCAGAGGCAATTCTGATTCCTGACCAAGTGTGGTAACAATGATCTTCATGCTGATAACTGAAATTGTTCTATTCAGTCTAGGTCTCCATCCTGAGGTCCAGACCCATATAACCAACTGCCCACTGGCATTTCCATTTGAATGTCCCAGAATTAAAGTCAATGCAGTCTGTTCCAAGCTTGTGTCTCCTCCTGCACTCTCTGTTTCAGTGAACGTCAATTTCACCTTTCTATGTAGAAACCAAAAACCACAGTGTTGTAACTGACTTTTTTTTCCCCCCTTATTCCTCATGGCCAGTTCATCACCAAGTCTTGTTGGTTGATTTTGCCTTCTTGATATTTTCTGAATCTCTCCCCTTAACCCAGTGCCACTATGTTAGTTCAAGTTATTCTTGCCTCCATTTTTTCTCCTTTAGTTCATTCTTCACACCATAGCCAGACTTCCAAACCACAAGTCCAATAATATCCCTACATTAGCTCCTCATGGTTCTCAAGTTAAAAGTCCAAAATTCTTTATATATTACACAAGGCTTTACACATTTGGAACCCTGTTTATCTGCCCTGTCTCATCTCTTGCCATCATCCTACCTCCTGCGGAGCTACTGGCAATTCTGGAAGATCTCCAGGCTTTTCAGCAGCTGTATCCTCTCTCTGGAATATACTGCTCCACTTCCTTTCCTTGCTAATTCCCAGTCTCTCAAGGATCCAACTGAATGGGTTTCCTTTGCAAGCCTTTCTTTTTTTTTTTTTTTTTTTTTGGGACAGAGTCTCGCTCTGTCGCCCAGGCTGGAGTGCAGTGGCGCAATCTCGGCTCACTGCAAGCTCCGCCTCCCGGGTTCACGCCATTCTCCTGCCTCAGCCTCTCCGAGTAGCTGGGACTACAGGCGCCCGCCACCACGCCTGGCTAATTTTTTGTATTTTTAGTAGAGACAGGGTTTCACCGTGGTCTCGATCTCCTGACCTCGTGATCCGCCCGCCTCGGCCTCCCAAAGTGCTGGGATTACAAGCGTGAGCCACCGCGCCCGGCCTGCAAGCCTTTCTTGAGGTCAGTGTCTCTTTTCACCTCCACCAAGACTGGGTTAGATGCTCTGGCACTACTATAGCGTCCTATCATTGCAGGTTTCACAATGATTAATGTGATCCTTGAAGCCATGGATGTGCCTTCTTCACTGTAATATCCCCAGCACTTAGTGCAGTGCCTAGCGCAATGTAGGCACTTGTGTAAACACTTGTATATAAATGAATGAACCAATAAGTGAGTGAGTGATGTTTTGGCCTCTGTACAAGGCATTGGAGCTCTAAGCTGTGTACCAGGAGGGCTATGAGCTGCAGAACGAACACAGGCTTTGAATCCCTGCATGGCCACTTTCCGGATAATGTTGGGCAAGTGCTTAACCTCTTTGGCCTTCAGTTTTTTCATCTGTAAACTGAAAAATATCCTTCTGGGTTGTTGTAATGATTAAAGGAATCATTATTTAAAACATGGTGCCTGTCATATGAAAGGTACACTCTAAAATTATAGTTTCTTGACTCTCTTCATTTTGGTATTATCTCAGTTTAACTCTTCATCTAATCGAATCCAATAAGCCTTCTTCATTCTTTCCCCCTTAGAGCCATTTCCTTCCTGTACATTACACCATCTTCCCACAACTCATCTACATAGCCACCCTCTTCTTTTCTTTGATGTCTTCCAAGAGCCGATTCCTGTACCTCATTGCTGAAGCAGACACCACTAATGGTTTTTGCAGAAACTGTGGCGTCAGACGCTGCATCAGATGCATAAGTTACTGCACATCCATGTGAGCAAAAAATAGGGCTTGAATTCCCAGGTGGGAGATGATAAATATAATTGCTGAAGTGGATACCATTAATGGTTTTTGCAGAAATTGTGCTGTCAAATCCTTAATCACATGGATACTTCAACTCCCAATAGCAACCAGGATAATAAATTCTGGTGTACCAGAAGTTCTTAGACAGCTCTTCCGCATTAAAACATAATCTCATGTAAGTATTTGATGAGGACAAAGCAAAAGCTAGATAACAAATCCTTCTCACACAAATGTTCTTAAGAAACTGACTTAGGACCCCAGTCCTACATAGATTAATTAACCAACTATTTAAATCTAGTATTTGCTGGGTGCCTTCTATGTACCAGACACTCTGAATGGTCTATGGATAAGTACAGTTTGGAACACAAAGCAATTTAACACAGTAAATAATAGTATGGGCTCTAGATTCTGTCTGTCCAAACCCAAATCTAGACCGCATCATTAATTACTTGGGTGACCTTGATCATTAACTGTTCAGTACTTCATTTTTCTTGTCTGTAAATTGGAAACAACAATAGTACCTTTCTGATAAAGTTGTAAGGAATAAGTGAATTAACACACATTAGATGTTACTGAGAACAGCGCCTGCCACTGTATACACTTACAAATGTTAAGTACTACTATTGTGAGACACAGAGTCAGGGCATCCAGCCCAGGCTTGGGAACCAAGAAGGGCTCCCTGGAGGAAACAGTGTCAACACTGAGACTGAAAAGATGAATATAGGTGAAAGAAAGAGTGTTTTAGAAGGAAGCACATGTACAAACCCCACAGTACGGTGACTATGATCCAAGGTGAAAAACTGTTAGGTTGAGAGTGACTGAGTTACTGCGTGTGTGTGTGTGTGTGTGTGTGTAAATGAGTGTGTGTGTGTCTGTGTGTGTCGGAAGTAGGAAGGCCGCAGAGAGATGAAAAGTGTCTCCATTTGCCCTTGTAGTTATACTCTCCTCCACCATGCTCTTTGCAAGCCTAAGCTGGCTTGAATGCACTACTTCAGTGGTTCCTTTGTCTACTGGCTTCCAGTTGTATTTGGCCAGTGAGAAGGCCTGAAAGGCCATGAGAGGGAAGGAGGGGAGTGAGAGTGGGATATGACTCCCCTAGTTCCCTTCCTGCAGGGTAGTAGCCCTCCTCACCCAACAGTCTTCCCCAGGCATGGTGACGAAAGCATCCCAGCCCAGGAAATTCCTGGGGAAGGAAGGGCCCTGACATTCTTTGGATCTCTGGATCTTTCTACCACCCACTGGATATTTCGATCCCTATCCCAAGTGTCAGCCCTGAGGAGTAAAGAGGAGAAAGGTCTCTATTTTTCTTTTCATAGACCCCTTTTCCCCTTAAAATCCGCTAAGACCAAAAAGTATGAAGTTCAACTTTTCACTTTCTCAGTTATGTGCTCCTTGTTGACGGTTTGCTAGAGCAGATGGCTTTATGGCCTAACCATCTGATGGGAGTGTCATCCACTCTGCACTATGACATAAACCTCTATGTTCTGAATGCCTCATGAGTGGCCTGGCAATGGTATCCATGGGATGACTTCACCCCAGGGATTACTTAGAACAAATACTTTGGTTTAACATGCTGATGCTATTTTACCTGTGATGTGAAGACTAGCAATAATGTACATAGTGTGTACTACCCAATTCCTAGCATGTAGTAAGCAGTTACCATATGGTACCTGTTATTATTTTATAAACCAGAGATGGTGCAGTGATGTGAATATTATTCCTTCTTGGGCAATGATTGTGAAGGGCTCTCTCTACTGCCCCCACACTGCAGAGCCTACTTGCAGAGCCTTTCTTCTTTATTTCATGTTTGCATTTTGTGGTTTTTAACCCTGCAGCTGGGATTCTTCTGTGTTGAGCTGCAGTGTAATAGAAAAAGTTGTCTCTGTTATCACCTGCCAGGCTAATCTGTCAGTTGTTCTGGTTCCCAGCACTCCTCCACTCTGCCCTTGGGAAGTACGTCTCTCTGAGAAGAAATGAGTCAGCCACTATAGCCGTCCCTGATTCCAGCCCCAGCAAAGTTCTCACCTGTGTAACTTCCTCAGGGCCACTAGCAAAATAAAAATCGCCGGATGTGAGGGCTACTGACAATACCAAGCTTAGCCTCTAGGGGCACTCTGATCTCTCTAGTCTCACTGGAGCTGAAGTGGTCTGGTAGAGATTATAAAAAATGGCCTCTTGGTCGGGTGCGGTGGTGCACGCCTGTAATCTCTCTCAGCACTTTGGGAGGCCAAGGCAGGCGGATCACGAGGTCAGGAGTTCGAGACCAGTCTGACCAATATGGTGAAACCCTGTCTCTACTAAAAATACAAAATTAGCCGGGCGTGGTGGCGCACACCTGTAATCCCAGCTACTCAGGAGGTTGAGGCAGGAGAATCACTTGAACCTTGGAGGCAGAGGTTTCAGGGAGCCAAGATCATGCCTTTGCACTCCAGCCTAGGCGACAGAGCGAGACTCCATCTCAAAAAAAAAAAAGGGGGGGGGGTCTCTTTTGGCTGGGTGCTGGGGCTCATACCTGTAATCCCAGAAGTTTGGGAGGCTGAGGCAGGTGGATCACCTGAGGTCAGGAGATGGAGACCAGCCTGGCCAACATGGTGAAACCCCGTCTCTACTAAACATACAAAAAGTAGCCGGGTGTGGTGGCATGCACCTGTAATCCCAGCTACCCAGGTGGCTGAGGCAGGAGAACTGCTGAGGCTGCAGTGAGGCAGAGGCTGCAGTGAGCCGAGATCATGCCACTGCACTCCAGCCTGGGCGACAGAGCAAGACTCCATCTCAAAAAAAAAAAAAAAAAAAAGGCTCTTTTACACAAAATAAGCTATTGATCCTAGTGTAACTAGAAGACGTCCAGACTGGTTTGTTTGCACAACTTACAGGGTTCATAGGAACCATATCCTTCTATTCGATGCTGTTTCACTGGATGGTAGACCAAAGTACATGAACTCTGAGCTTAGGACAGTTTGGGGGTGGCACTATGTAAGATAGGGTGGTTTTCTAAATCTTTTCCAGAATCCTATAATCCTTTCTCTCTATAGGCTCCCAGCCCATCCTGTCTGGCACTGACAAGCACCATACACCTACTGTATGGCAGCCCTGGTCTCTTTCTGGAGCAGGAGTGCATTCTATCTGGTCTTGAGACTTTTCACTTTCGTCTCCTGGACAGAATGAGGCCTACTAGACACTGGAAATCCTGCCTTAGTTCGTGAGCTAGTTATTTTAATTCTGTTATTTTTACCTGACCTAAATCATTAGTTGATTGTTAGAGCTGATTCTAGTTCTAATTCAACTCAGCATCTTTCTTCTTTTTTTTTTTTTTTTTTGAGACGGAGTCTTGCTCTGTCACCAAGGCTGGAGGGCAGTGGCACGATATTGGCTCACTGCAACCTCCGCCTCCCAGGTTCAAGCGATTCTCCCACCTCAGCCTCCTGAGTAGCTGGAATTACAGGCCAGCACCACCACGCCCAGCTAATTTTTGTATTTTTAGTAGAGACGGGGTTTCAACATGTAGGCCAGGCTGGTCTCGAACTCCTGACCTCAAGTGACCCGCCCACCTTAGCCTCCCAAAGTGCTGGGATTACAGGCATGAACCACCGTGCCTGGCCAGCATCTTTCAAAGTATGGTCTGGGGACCAAGGACATTAGAACCACTTGGGATATTTATTAAAAACAACCATGTCCCTCACCTCAACACACACACACACACACACACACATACACACTCACCTAGATGTTAGATACAAATTTTTAGCAAATCAAATTCAACAACATATTGAAAGAATAGTACACCAAGACCAAATGGGAGTTATTCCAGGTATGCAAGGTAGGTTCAACATTTGAAAATCAAACCATGTGGCCGGGCGCGGTGGCTCACGCTTGTAATCCCAGCACTTTGGGAGGCCGAGGCGGGCGGATCACGAGGTCAGGAGATCGAGACCACGGTGAAACCCCGTCTCTAGTAAAAATACAAAAAATTAGCCGGGCGTGGTGGTGGGCGCCTGTAGTCCCAGCTACTCAGAGAGGCTGAGGCAGGAGAATGGCGTGAACCCGGGAGGCGGAGCTTGCAGTGAGCCGAGATCGCCCCACTGCACTCCAGCCTGGGCGACAGAGCGAGACTCCGTCTCAAAAAAAAAAAAAAAAGAAAATCAAACCATGTAATCCATCATATCAACATGCTAAAAAATAAAAAGTATATGATTATATCATTGATAAAGATAAAAGTTTTTTAAGAGATGGGGTCTTGCTATGTTGCCCAGGCTGGTCTTGAATTCCTGGCCTCAAGCAATTCTTCTACCTCAGCTACCTAAAATGTTGAGATTATAGGTGTGAGCCACTGAACCCAGCCAAGTAAAAAAAATTGATAAAATTCAACATCCATTCATAAAAACTCTCTTTTATCCATTGATAAAAACTCTCAATGTACTAGGAACAGAGAGGAACTTCCTCAACTTCACAAAGAGCTCCTACAAAAAACCTACAACTAACATTACACTAAGTGATGAAAGACTGAGTGCTTTCCCCCTACGACTGGGAGCAAGGCAAAGATGTCTGCTCTCATCCCTCTCATTCAATGGAGTACTGGAAGTTCCAGTCAGTGTGGTAAGGCCAGAAAAGGAAATAGAAGGTAACCATGTTATAAAGAAATAAAACTGTTTCTGTTTGCATGATTATCTACATAGAAAATACAAAAAAAATTTTAAGACCTCTTAGAATTGACAAGTGAGTTTATCAAAGTCTCAGGCTACAAGAAAAACATACGCACATTAATATCAGCAAAAAAAAAAAAAAAAACCCACATGGACACTGAAAGAAAAAATACAATATCATTTAGAATTATTCAAAAACCCATGACATTCTTAGGTATAAATCTAACAAAACATGTACAGGGTTTGTATGCTGAAAACTATGAAGCGCTGATGGAAGAATTTAAAGATTTAGATAAATGGAGAGGTATACCCATGTTCATGAATTGAAAAACAACATAGTAAATATGTCGGTTCTGCTGAAATTGATATACAAGTTTAATGCAATTCTATTCAACATCCCAGCAAGATTTTTGTAAATATAGATTATTCTAAAATGTATATAAAGAAGCAAAGCAACTAGAACAGTTAAAAGTTTTTTAAAAAAAGAAGAGTATGTGAGAGAAATCAGTCTACTCAGTTTCAAGGCTTATTATACAGCAATAGTAATCAAGACTGTGTTGTATTAGTGAAAGAATAGACATATCAATCAATGGAACAGAATAGAGAACTCAGAAACAGACCCACACAAGTATGTCCAACCAATTTTGACAAAGGTGCAAGAGCAATTCAATGGAGGAAAGATAGTCGTTCAACAAATGGTGCTGGAGCAATTGACAACCACAGACCAAAAAAAAAAAAATTAACCTCAAACCTCACACATTATGTAAAAATTAACTCAAAGTGCATCATAGACTTATACATAAAATATATATAAATTATAAAACTTTTTTTTTTTTGAGACAGAGTCTCGGCTCTGTTGTCCAGGCTGGAGTGCAGTGACACAATCTTGGCCACTGTAGCTTCCACCTCCAGGGTTCAGGAGATTCTTGTGCCTCAGTCTCCTAAGCAGCTGGGCGCCCACCACCACTCCAGGTTAATTTTTTCTATTTTTAGCAGAAACGGAGTTTTGTCATGTGGCCAGGCTGGTCTTGAACTGCTGACCTCAGGTGATTCAGCCACCTTGGCCTCCCAAAGTGCTGGGGTTACAGGTGTGAGCCACCGCACCTGGCCAGAATTATAAAACTTTTTTTTTTTTTTTTAAGGAGAAAATCTGCAGGATCTAAGGCTAGGTAAAGAGTTCTTAGGCTTGCCAACTAAAAGCATAACCCATTAAAAAAAAGGGGGGGGGCGTAAATTGAACCTTATTGAAAATTAAAATTTTTGCTCTGGGAAAGATTTAGTTAAGAGGATAAAAAGATAAACTACAGATTAGGAGAGATTTGCTAACCTAACAAACAACTAGTATTTAGAATATATAAAGAACATTCAAAATTTAACAGTAAAAAATAAACAATACAATTAGAAAATTAGCAAAAGACATAGAGACATTTTACTGAGGAAGATATACAGGAGGCAAATGAGCACATGAAAAGATGTTCAACAATTAGTAAAGTTCAAATTAAAACCATAAGATATAACTACATAATATCAGTATGACTAAAATTCAAAAGACTGACAATACCAAATGCTGTCAAAGACATGGAGAAACCCAATGGCTTATACATTACCGATGGGAAGGTAAACTGGTACAACCACTCTGGAAAGTAGTTTGGAAGTTTCTTTCAAAACTAAACGTGCACCTACTATACCACCTAGCAATTTCACTCCTAGGTTTTTATCTTGGAGAAATGACAAATAATGTTCACCCAAAACCTGTACACAAATGTTTGTAGTAGCTTTATTCATAATAGTCCCAAACTAAAAACAACCCAAATGTTCTTCAAAGGGTGAATGGTTAAACAAACTGTGGTGCATTCAGACCATATGACAGACACAACCAGGCAACAAAATGGGACAAGCTGCTGATACGCATAACTTGAATGAATCTCCAGAGAATTATGCTGGGTGAAAAAAAAATCCAAAATGATTACAGAATGTAACCATTTATACAACATGTTTGAAATGACAAATTAGAGAAACAAAACTGCCATAGCCAGGAGCTAAGGACTGGCGTATGGGGTTAGGGAAGTAAGTATGGCTACTGTAGGGGCCAAGGGAAACTTCCCCTTCACCCTCTGAAGTTTCACTAAAAATTCAACTCACAAAAGGCAGATTAATGGGAGAAAAGGCATACAAATATTATTAATGTATACAAACAGAGAGAACCACAGAGTGATTATCCACCCCCATCAATGAGGTTCAGAAGTTTATATCCACCCTGGCGAAACAGGTTATGTGAATGGGGAGAAGAAAAATTCTGTTGAGGGAATTACTAGGGAGAATGAATGGATCAGGGAATACAGATCAACTTGTACATTATCCTGTGAAAGGGTCCGTTCAGGTGTGATTACATTTTTGGTCTTACAGAGAGGGAAAGAAAAAACAATTGTTCCGTTTTGTGGATCTAGATCTTAGGCAGATAAAGGAACTTTGTCCTGTGCGTTGTGAGGGAAAGTTGGGGGATGAGGGGAAGGCCAGTGAGATCTTGAGGCTTCTTCACTGCACCATGTCAAAGCATCATATGTTGGGGTATCAGTTTCTGAGCCCAACACTACAAAAGACTACATGAGAGATCTTTGTGGCGATGGAAATGTTCTGTTCTGTACCTTGATTGTGCCAATGTCGATATCCTGGTTGTGATACTGTACTATAGTTTTGCAAGATGTTACCATTAAGGGGAAATAAGTAAAAGGAATATGAGATCTCTCTGCATTGCTCCTTAAAGCTGCATGTAAATCTATAATTATTTCTAAATAAAAAGTTTAAATACATAATGAAAAATGAAAATGTTAATTAGTATTCAACAATTGTTCAATATTGTCATTGTTTACCAATATTGAACATCAGTTAGTTTGGATTTATTAGGTCGGTGAAAAATGAAAATGTTAATTAGTGTTCAACAATTGTTCAATAGTGTCATCATTTACCAATATTGAACATAAGTTAGTTTGGATTTATTAGGTTGGTGCAAAAATTTTAGTATTTGCTGTTAAAAGTAATGGAAAAACCGCAACTACTTTTCACCAACTTAATACTTCCTATGTCCCTATTAAGCTCACTTTGCTAATTTTAAAAAATGACCAAGCTCCCTGCCTCCAACATACTCAACACACACATGTACACACAGACTTAGATTTTAGATAATCCTAGTCTGCAGGT
The DNA here is from genome assembly GCF_009828535.3 of Hylobates moloch. Lineage (NCBI taxonomy): Eukaryota > Metazoa > Chordata > Mammalia > Primates > Hylobatidae > Hylobates > Hylobates moloch. Next base: position 6,484,997 of record NW_026652298.1, read on the forward strand.
CTGTTATGGTATCTGGAAATCTATATTTCTAGCAATCATCCCAGATAGTTCTGAAGCACATTAAACACTGCTTTAGGTGAAATTTGGCATCTTTCCCCATCATTCTAAATTAACATGCCAACACTATCTGTAAGTGACAGTGTGGTGTCAATGGCAGGATGGAGCAGCAGCCCTTGAACTTTGCTATTGAAGCATCTTCCAAGGAAGTCTGGCTCCTCCTGTTTCATAGGACGTGCTTCCTTTTGGAGCAGAGCACAGCCTCCTACTCCCTGTGTGTCAAACACCTTCAGCTTTCCTCACTTCTCTGGGCTATGACTCCTTTAGTTCACGTGGAGGAAAAAAACATGACATTCAGTCTTTGGGTCAAAATGAGGACTTTTTGAAAAGGACAATGAGCTAACTTTAAACTAAAACTCATACCTCTACATTTCCTGATCCTGCAAATGTGAAAGAATGAGAAGAGGCCACGTGCTGTGTCTCACGCCTGTAATCCTAGCATGCCCTAATCCTAACTTTGAGAGGCCAAAGAGGGAGGATCACTTGAGCCCAGAAGTTCAAGACCAGCCTGGGGTAACATAGTGAGACCCTTGTCTCTATAATTACTTTTTTAAAAGGAAAAGAATTAGAAGAAATCCCCGGTCAAAACAATCAAAACAAAGGCTTTGGACCCTATGTACTCACACATTCCTGTCTTGGGGTGAAGGTTTACAGCCAGGCTAAGAGTTACCACTTTCTTCGAATATCTATTTAAGTCAAACGGGGATTTTTAAAAGACACACAAGTTACCTCTGATACCAAACAGGAAGAATGAAAACCTTTAGTGGACAGCTGCTGGCTTCCCAAAATGTCTTAGCAGGCTCATAGTAACAGCTTTGCTGAAATCTGAGGAATTGAATTCAAGAGAGAAAGCTGGGGGCTATAAGAATCAGGAATTTAGAAAACCAAAGCATTCCAAGGAAAGAGGAATTTTGATTGACTAAGCAAATATTCTACACCAAATAAATCTATGTCAAAGTAGGAAAAAAAGACCAGCCATGGTGGCTCACACCTGTAATCTATCTCAACACTTTGGAGGCTGAGGCAGGAAGATCACTTGAGCCCAGGAGTTTGAGATCAGCCTGGGCAACAGAGTGAGACTCTGTCTCTACAAACAAACAAACAAACAAACAAACAAACAAACAAAAATTAGCTGGGGGTGGTGGTATGCCTGCAGTCCCAGCTACTCAGGAGGCTGAGATAGGAGGCCCAGGAGGTCAAGGCTGCAATGAGTCATGATTGATCACACCACTGCACTCCAGCCTGGGTGACAGAGCCAGATCCTGTCTCAAAAAAAAAAAAAAAAAAAAAAAGATAGAGAGAGAGAGAGAAAACCAGGAGGGAAACAATGCAATGAGGGAGGGACGTTGAGTGACTAAGACTAATCTCATGTTTACCTCCTGGGACTTGAAGACCTTTCCAGAGTATTTCACAGCCAGGGGAAGATTCGCTGTCAAGCAATTAGGTTTTCTCCCAGAAGACAAAGGGATTATCCGTAAGTTTTCTTCTGTCTGATGGAGGCAGGTAGAGGGGAATAAGCAGGCACTGAACATTACTGAAAATTCCATTTGGTTTTTGTACTGGCTAGAGGACTTGGCTACAAACAACAGAAAAAGAATTAGGGTAATTATGCAGAATAGGAATTTATCATCAGGTGGAACTGGAGACTATTGTTCTAAGTGAAGTAACTCAGGAATGGAAAACCAAACATCGTATGTTCTCACTCACATGTGGGAGCTAAGCTATGAGGACCCAAAGGTATAAGAATGATACAATGGACTTTGTGGACTAGGGGAAAGGGTGGGGGGTGGCAAGGGATAAAAGACTACACATTGGGTACAGTGTACACTGCCCAGACAATGGGTGCACCAAAATCTCGGAAATCACCACTAAAGAACTTATTCATGGCTGGGCACGTTGCTCAAACCTGTAATCCCAGAACTTCGGGAGGCTGAGGCTGGTGGATCACTTGAGGTCAGGGGTTCGAGACCAGCCTGGCCAACATGGCAAAACCCCATCTCTACTAAAAATACAAAAATCAGCTGGGTGTGGTGGCACATGTCTGTGATTCCAGCTACTCGGGAGGTTGAGGCAGGAGAATCGCTTGAACCTGGGAGGCGAGGTTGCAGTGAGCTGAGATTATGCCACTGCACTCCAGCCTGGGCAACAGACCGAGACCCCATCTCAAAAAAAAAAAAAAAAGAACCTATTCATGTAACCAAACACCACCTGTTCCCCCAAAACCTATAGAAATAAAAATTTTTTAAAAAAAATTTTGTAAAGGAACTTATCATCAGGAAAGCTGAAGAACCTAGCTCAGATAGGGAATGTGAAGCAAGGGAGGTTGAGCAGCTGAGCCGACTGCCAGGGTCATGCTGGCCTGACGGGGGGCCATTGCTGCTGCCACCGCCACCATCGCTGTGAACAGAACATTGCCAAGGCCTCTGCTGGTCCTGGGCCCTGGTGGGCACCACTGCTGTCACCATCACTAGGGGAGCTGCCTCCTCTAGGAACAGGGTGAATCAGGATGAAGAATCAGGATCCCCGGGAGATTGAATAATGAATAAGAACCTCCAGGAGTATAGCCTATACATTTGTATTTTAAGATACATTCCCTAAGATAATTTTAAAGATTCCCGTGATTTGGGAAACAGTGACTTAAATGCAGAGTATTCATCTTGTGATTGTGCTGCTCAAAGCCTTCCTGCTGGTTTCTTGTTCAAAATTATTTGATGGCATATAATTACTTATGGGAAACTAAGTTCAGGTTTCTTAGATTGGCATTCAATGCCCTCCATGCCCTGGCTCTAGCCCATGTTTCCCTGCATATGTCCTCCTTTCTCCTCTGTGTACCCAATGCCCCAGTCGCACTGAACCGCCCTGGTCTTTCTGGGGCAGTGTTCCTCATTCACACTCCCATCTCTATCTGCTGGCATACTCTTTATTTTCAGGCCACCCCCACCAACAGCTTTCCTTAACTACCTCTCAGCTTTCTCTGAACTCTCTGTAACACTTCACCTCTCTTTTGGAATGTCAGATTATGACTCATGACATAGGCTTTTTGCATATATGTTACTTACAGTAATAGGTGATAAGAACCTTTGCACCCCTAGGGTATATAGAATAGCACCTGACTCATAGTAGATATTCCATTAAATATATAAACAAATGCCATCTTGGGAAATTTCGCAGTCAGATTTGTAAGGTACGTTAGCCTTCTTGAATGTTCCCATTGGGAGCAGCTTAATTTTTACAGCAGTTTTTCTTATTTCATTTTAAGTCATGAACAAGGAGACTTGCTGTTACCATAGGTTTTATATGGGTATCCTTGAACAGTAGTGTGCTTTTCAAAATTATAGACCATGATTCTTTAAAAGGAATGGATGATTATACTAACTCCCCTCAATTACAAATGTTACCTCTCCTATCACTGTATTGAGTACCAATAAAACTATGGCTTCCAGAGTCAGCTCACACCCTTGCCTTCAAAAGTTAAATTTAATAGTATCTATTAACTTAGAGCAAATACTATTTTTTTTTTGAGACAGGTTTTCACTCTTGTTGCCCAGGCTGGAGTGCAATGACATGATCTCAGCTCACCGCAACCTCCACCTCCCAGGTTCAAGTGATGCTCCTGCCTCAGCCTCCCTAGTAGCTGGGAATACAGGCATGTGCCACAATGCCCAGCTAATTTTTGCGTTTTTAGTAGAGGCGGGGTTTCTCCAAGTTGGTCAGGCTGGTCTCGAACTCCCGACCTCAGGTGATCCACCCGCCTAGGACTCCCAAAGTGTTGGAATTACAGGTGTGAGCCACCGTGCCTGGCCTGGCACCCATTTTTAAGAGGCTAACTACAGAGAAAAGGTTATCTTTTTACCACTCCACAGGTAAAAGCTTGAAGGTCAAAAGTGACATGTTGACACAGTGGTGTGTGGTTAGAAGAAAGGAGGACTAAATTTTTAATTTTTTTTTTTTTTTTTTGAGATGGGAGTTTTGCTCTTGTTGCCCAGGCTAGAGTGCAATGGCACAATCTTGGCTCACTGCAACCTCCACGTCCTGGGTTCAAGCGATTCTCCTGCCTCAGCCTCCCAAGTAGTTGGGATTACAGGCATGCGCCACCACGCCCGGCTAATTTTTTGTATTGAGTAGAGATAGGGTTTCACCATGTTGGTCAGGCTGGTCTCAAACTCCTGATCTCAGGTGATCCACCCACCTCGGCCTCCCAAAGTGCTGGGATTACAGATGTGAGCCACCACTCCTGGCCATAAATTTCAAATTTCTTTTCTCCCATCGTCTGGGATGTGAGGAGCGACTCTCCCCGGCCGCCCCATCTGGGAAGTGAGGAGCGCCTCTGCCCGGCCGCCCCTTCTGGGAAGTGAGGAGCGCCTCTGCCCAGCCACCCCGTCTGGGAAGTGAGGAGCGCCTCTGCCTGGCCACCCATCGTCTGGGATGTGAGGAGTGCCTCTGCCCAGCCGCCACCCAGTCTAGGAAGTGAGGAGCCCCTCTGCCCAGCCACCACCCCATCTAGGAAGTGAGGAACGTCTCTGCCCGGCCGCCCCG
>NW_026652298.1:6489667-6570064 GCF_009828535.3 Hylobates moloch
TCTGGGATGTGAGGAGCGCCTCTGCCCAGCCGCCCCGTCCAGGAAGTGAGGAGCCCCTCTGCCTGGCCGCCACCCCGTCTAGGAAGTGAGGAGTGTCTCTGCCCGGCCGCCCCGTCCAGGAAGTGAGGAGCCCCTCTGCCCGGCCGCCACCCCGTCTAGGAAGTGAGGAGTGTCTCTGCCCAGCCGCCCCGTCCAGGAAATGAGGAGCCCCTCTGCCCGGCCGCCACCCCGTCTAGGAAGTGAGGAGTGTCTCTGCCCGGCCGCCCCACCTGGGAAGTGAGGAGCACCTCTGCCTGGCCGCCCCGTCTGGGATGTGGGGAGCGCCTCTGCCCGGCCGCCCCGTCTGGGAGGTCTACCACAGAGGCCAGAAGCAATGTGGGGGCTGGACGTGGTGGCTCACGCCTGTAGTCCCAGTACTCTGGGAGGCTGAGGTGGGTTGATCACTTGAGGCTAGGAGCTCGAGACCAGCCTGGCCAACATGGCAAAACAAATGAAAAATACAACTGTCAAACCAACCAACGAACCAAGCGACAACAAAACAGGTCTACCCTGGAGTCATACTCTAATTTTTTCTCTTTTCCTCCCTTTCTGATCCTTTATCCCACTTCCTTTTTCTTCCTCTTCCTTCTCCTTCTTTGTCAAATAGAGGATTGAGTTATTATCATTGATCCATACAAAGTCCCTCTCTCATTTATTTTCTTTAATTCCCACCCCCCATTTCTATTCCCCGTCTTCCCATGTGCAACCTTCCTAATATGTTTGATATGCATCTTTTTGTTCATATGTACTTTTAGAAAATGTTTATTGTTTTGTGTGCAAAAAAAAATGAAAAAAATTAAAAAAAAAAGAAAAATTAACTCAAAATGGATTACAGACCTGATTGTAAAACCAAAAACTATCTATAAGAAAATAGGAGAAAAATCATCACGATTTAAGGTTAGGCAAAAACATCTTAGATATAAAACCAACAAATTAAAAATCCATAAATTTGACTTAATCAAAATTTAAAACTTCTGCTTTTTGAAAGATACTGATAAAAAATGAAAAGAAAATTCATAGACTAGGAGAAAAAAATTGTGATTTATATTCCTGATAAAAATTTTGTATCCAGAATGTATAAAGAATACTCAAAAAAATAAAGAAAGAATACTCAAATTCAACAATAAGAATTGAAAGCAGGTACTGAAAGAGATATTTGCACACCCATGTTCATAGCAGCATTATTCACAACAGCCAAAAGGAGGAGGCAAAAGTGCCCATCCATGGATGAATGGATAAACAAAATGTGGTACAAATGTGTGGACAACATGCTATGGATTATTATTCAAGCATTAAAAAGGAAGGAAATTCTGAAATATGCTACAATGTAAAGGAACCCTGAGAACATTATGCTAAGTGAAATAATCCAGTCACACGAAGACTAATACTGTATGATTTCACTTATATGAAGTACGTTTTTAAAAAATTATTATTATTTTTAAGAATAACAGATAAGAGTAACAGACAGATGGAGTCTCTCTCTGTCACCCAGGCTGGAGTGCAGTGGTGTCATCATAGCTCACTGCAGCTTCAAACTCCTGGATTCCAGGGATCCTCCCTCCTCAGCCTCCTGAGTAGCTGGGATTACAGGCATGAGCCTTAGTGCCCGGTGTATGAGTCCGTTCTCATGCTGTGACAAAAATGCTACCCAAGACTGGGTAATTTATAAACCAAGGAGGTTTAATTGACTCACAGTTCTGCATGGTTGGAAAAGCCTCAGGAAACTTACAATCATGGCAGGGGAAGCAGGCACGTCTTACGTAGTGGCAGGCAAGGCAGAGTGTGTGAGAGAGCAGGAAAAACTACCATTTATAAATCCATCAGATCTCATGAGAATTCACTCACTATCATGAGAACAGCATGGGGAAAACTGTCCCCATGATCCAATCACTTTCCACAAAGTATCTCCCCCAATACCTGGGGATTAAAATTCAAGATGAGATTTGGGTGGGGACACAAAGCCTAACCATATCACCTGGCTATATGAGATACTTAGGAGTAGTCAAATTCATAGAGATAGAAATTTGAATAGTGGCTGCCAAGGCCTGAAGGGAAGGAGAGAGGAAAGAGGAGTTATTGTATAATAGGTACAGAATTTCCATTTTACAATGAGGGGTTCTGGAGACAGTAGCATGGTGTGAAATGGTGATGATGGTAGCACAGTGTGAAAGTACTTAATGCCACAGAGCTGCACATATAAAGATGACTAAGACAGTAAACTTTAAGTTATGTGTATTTTACTGCAATTTTTAAAAACTCAATAATAAGAAAACAACCCAATTTTATAAATTGGGCAAAACATTTGAATAGATACTTCCACAAAGAAGATATACAGATGGAAAATAAGCATATAAAAAGATATTCAAAATCATTAGTCACTAGGGAAATACAAGTGAAAACAACAAGAGATCACCACAAACCTATTAGGATGGCAAAAATTAAAAAGACTGACCACACTAAGTTCTGGTAAGGATATGGAAGAATTGGGACTTTCATACAGTGCTGGTGAGAATATGAAATAGTACAACCACTTCAGAAAATAGTTTTGAAGCTTCTAAAAAAGTGAAATATACACTTACTGCATATAATCTATACCTTCCACGCTGGCTGGATTTGGATTTCAGATTTTTGGATTAGGGGTGCTAATCTCTCTCTCTCCCAAGAGAAATGAAAGCATATACTCATACAGAAATTTGTACAAAAATGTTTACAACATTTTGAGGCACTACAATGTCACTTCCTTTGTAGTGCCTCAAAACCGGAAATAGCCCAATGTCCATCAACAAGTGACTGGATAAACAAATAGAGGTATATCTACATGGTAGTTTACTACCCAGCTCATTTTTATTACTACTCTTTTATTAAAAAAAGGAACATGAATGAATCTCAAAATAATTATGCTGAGTTAAAGAAGCCAGACAAAACAATAGAACATGCTACATGATTCCATTTTTATAAAATTCTAGAAAATGTGAACCGTCTATAATGACAGAAAGCAGATCAGTGACTGCCTGCATATGGGGGAAGAAGTAGAAGGGGAGGAAGGGATTACAAGGGAGCACAAGGAAACTTTTAGGGGAATGGGATGTTTTCATTACCTTGGTTGTGGTGATGGTTTCATGGATATATATACATAAGTCCAAATTTATCGAATTACACACTTTAAATATGTGCAGCTTATTGTATGTCAATTTTACTTCAATAAAGACGGCCTTATGAACTCAGACTTGATCTGCCTCGGCAGATTCCATCTGTTGCTGGAGATTGAGAATCATAACAATTTGGAATTTTTACTTTGGGAAACAACCAAGGAAGACAACCTGGGATGGGAAGAAATGTTGCTGAGCAATGTGGAGAGTTTTGAAGAGATTGAAAATGGTTCATTTGCTCTGCATTTAATCAGCATGGAAGGCCTCTGAGTCACAAGATATTGGAGCTAGAAGGGATCTCAGCGAGATGAAATGAAGTCCAGTTTATTTTACAGATCAGGAACTGAATCCAACAGAGATAAAGGGACTTGCCTTAGGTCACACAGCTTACAAAGCCAAAAATAAAATGTGGTTCTCTGAGGCTTAATCCAATGCTGGTTTTCTTTCTATACAGTATCTAATAGTTATAATAAACCTTAGTCTATGGAAATACAGAATGATACCCAACAGATGCTGAGTTCCCTCATGGCTATGTGGGTGGCCTTGAAGCATTGTCAGCGCTATAGCAACACTGTCTTCCTGGCCACCCTCAGGGTCTAGGCAACCTGGAACCAACACATAGGATTTGAACTCCTTACAGCCACGACCAGTTCTGCTGTAATGCTGGTCTTAAAAACACAAAGTTATTGCACACGTGATTGATATACAGGTTGACCGTCCCTAATCTAAAAATCTGAAATTCAAAATGCTCCAAAATCTGAAAGTTTTTGAATGCCAACACGATGTCACAAGAGGAAAGTTTCACATCTGACCTCATGGGATGGGTCACAGTCAAAACGCAGGTGCACAACATACAGTTTATTCAGCATTGCCAAGGGAAAAATAAAATTACCTTTTGGCTATGTGTATAAGGTGCATATGAAACAAATGAATTTTGTGTTTAGACTTGGGCCCTGTCCCCCGGGATAGCTCATTATGTATATGCAGACATTATGAAATCCAAAAATATCCAAAATCAAAAATATGTCTGGTCCCAAGCATTTCAGATAAGGGATACTCAATCTGTCTTAGGAAACAATACGAGCATAATGCAAATTTGGTTTGGTGATATGAGATCTTATGAATGAGAAACACTAGGTGAAAGCAGAAAACTGCTCTCAGCTGAACTGAGCTGCTTGATAATACACAAAATGCACACACAACACACACCTCAAACATCTATTAGCTACTTCAGTTCACTATGTGTGTTATGAGTCCCACCCGTCCACTTATGGTGTTACAACGCTTCCATCCTAATTTTTGCCATCCTAATAGGTTTGTGATGATCTCTTATTGTTCAGGTAACTGAGTTCAGGTAACTTCCTTCCCACACTCCCCAACAAGTCACAAGCTGCAACCTTTCCAATGCCCACTTCCACAAATGTCAGATCTTGTTTAAAGCAAAGTACCTTATTTGCTGTATTCTTTGTGAATTTCTTAACCATTTAACTGTGTAAAACTGTTCTACCATCTTTATTAGGCTCCAATGCCTTTTTAGAAATCTGTCACTGAAGAAAATTTTGAGTGTTGTCACCCTAAGCCCATTTTTTTCCTATTGTGCATTGCATACTGACTTTTTTGAGGGCTTATGTTTATTATAGCAGGACTATATTGGGAATGTGAAGTAGATCCTTAAAAGACTGATCTTGGGTCCAGTACTATGTGCATACACACACACACACACACACACACACCCCTTGTTTAACTACTACTAGGCAGGTTTCCTGTCATACAGATTTGCTTCAGGGCTGATATGAGAAGTAAATACCCTCTTCAGAGTCAGCCAACACAGTGATTCTTAGTGGCAGGATATGGGTCCCTGGCTCCTCCTGACCAATGACTGATGTAGGATAGAATAGAAACCATTAGCACTAGTCAACCAGTGGAGACAGCATTAAATCAGTTCACACATGATGGATTGCGCTTAGCAATGACCCACCCTCTTAGCAAGTCAGGTGCTGGAAACAGTGTAGGTCAAAATATGTTTCTTCATGGTCAGCATCAGAATAACCTAGGGAACCAAATAGAATAAAGATTCCTGAGCCCCAAACTACTTTTTACCTAAAACAGCTGGCTCTTACTCTGTTTTATTTATCATTATTGTTCAATTGCAATGGCTTTTGTCCAATTTTAGACAATTATTGTTGAGTATTTGTCATGGTGCCACGTGTTGACCTATTGTGAGGAATTGGGGATTGACAGAAAGGAAAGTGCCAGAGAGGGGCCTGGCATATTAGAGAGTGTTGTACTATAGCTTGTTCATTAGGTTCATATCCCATCTGTCTGTCAACATTTTTTTTAGAACTTTGAATTAAATTCTCTGGTGCATTCTAAAACAAAGATAGGACATCTGCAGTTTCCTAATGAATAATTTCTCCCTTCTATAATCTAGCCCTGATTAACTGGCACTAAGTTCTTTATTTGTGTACAAGATGGCTTGGGAACAAAACAGCAGTTAAAAATTACAGTGATATTATGAGTGCATTAAAATAATATAATTATTTTTCTGGAGAAGATAACCATTATTATAATGTATCATGCAGTAATGCCTTGTAATCATCAGCAACTGTTAATGTGATGTTTTACATCTTTTGCCTTGAAAAGTGAGTACTGTATTTTATTATCATTCAAGTCACAGGCAAAATAATCAAATATCTTAACTCCCTTCTTAATAGTTCCAAATACATATCATAAAATAACTCTAGTGCTTAGTATGCTGGGAGGAAAAAAACAAGTTCTAACTTCTAGTATGTACAATAGGACATTGTAATAAAGATATATTTTTGAAATAAGCAATGAAGAAAATGGATATGAAAGCATGCAGAATTAAAATGGATTTGCTTTGTCTCTTTAGAAATTATTGAAACAAGAACTACCAAGACGGAATTTATTACCCATGTTTTGTAAAATAGCACCACTTATCAGAGAATCAATGTGAGAATTAGCTAAGTGCTGGAAACCATTCCCAGGAGTCATGCTGACAATTTGTCTTGCTCATCCTCTCTCTAAACAAAGCTTCACTTTTCTTCTTTAAGGATTCCCTTGGTCTGGCCAGCACGGTGGCTCACGTCCGTAAGCTCAGCATTTCGGGGGGCCAAGGCGAGCAGATAACTTGAGGTCAGGAGTTGAGACCAGCCTGGCCAACATGGTGAAACCTCGTCTCTACCAAAAATACACAAATTAGCCAGGGGTGGTGGGACATGCTTGTAATCCTAGCTACTTGGGAGGCTGAGACAGGAGAATTGCTTGAACTCTGGAGGCAGAGGTTGCGGTGAGCTGAGATCGTGCCACCCCACTCCAGCCTGGGCGACAGAGCAACAGTCCAGCACACACACATACAAAGATTCCCTCGTTCTGATGGCAAGAAAAGTGTTAAACCCAGTGAAGTATTTAGGGGTAAAATGTCATAGTATTTATAACTTACTTCCAAAGGGGAATAAATAAATAAGATCACCTTCAGAGAGAGAAAAAGCAAATATGGTAAAACATTAACCACTGTTGAATCTAAGAAGGAGATATATGGATGTTCATTGAACTATTCTTTCAACTTTTCTGAATGTTTGGAAATTTTTGTAATAAAAATTGGAGAGAAAAGAATGCACAATGTAGCCATTTAAGGTCCATGAAAATATTTCCATTCACTCCAGAAACCCCTGAAAGCATATCCCAGCCTGTGCACGTGATTTAGCATGTAATTCTAGGTTTATGGCTCTGGATGCCACGCCTCTAAAATTATGGCTGAAGAAGGAAGTGAAACTCGAAACTGCCCTACCCACCATAATTCTTCTGATACTGAGTATGTTCCCCTCCAGAGGTATGACTTGTACACTGAACGTTAACAGTAGTTTTCTACCTTTAGGACTGTTGTCTTAAGATTATTTATCTTTCTATGGTTGACTAGAAACTGAATTGCTATAGTGTGGAGATCAAAATGAGGAGCTTCCACAGAGAATGATTTTCACGTAGCCTTCACACTGATGAGATTTGTGAAACAGGAAAAGTTTTCTAAATAGACTTGAATCCACAAGTAAAATTTTATTTATCAAAATAAATGACCGTGTGGGTTTATTCATGGAGTGAAATCACAGAATCAGGATTTTCTCCTGAAAGAGTCATAGGTGTTTCTGGGTTATACATGTTTATATTTGCTACTTATGTATGTTTCTGTTTCAGGATCTTGAAGCAACAGATTCATCTCAGATCTTTTCCTCTCTCCTTGTCATCATCTTTCTTCTCCAGGGCCCATTACTTCCATCTCAGTCTTTCATACTTGAAGTGTGGCTCTGAGCAAAGGACCACATCTTGTCTGCAGAGTGACGAGAGGAGCTAAAGCATCTCACAGCCCTCCTGGTTCTGATATCTGCGCAGCCTAATTTTCTTTCTTTCTCTCTTTTTCTTTTTTCTTTCTTTCTCTTTCTTTCTTTCCTTCTTTCTTTCTTTCCTTCTCTCTCTTCCTTCCTTTCCTCTTTTCTTTCCCTCCCTCCTCCCTCTCTCTCTTTTTCTTTCTCTTTCTTTCTTTTTTCTTTCTTTCTCTTCTCTTTTTTTTTTTTTTGACAGAATCTCTGTCTTGTCACCAAAGGTGGAGTGCAGTGGCACGATCTTGGCTCACTGCAACGTCTGCCTCCCAGGTTCAAGCGATTCTCAAGCCTCAGCCTCCCGAGTAGATGGGATTACATGTGTGCATCACCATGCCCAGCTATTTTTTTTTTTGTATTTTTAGAAGAGACGGGGTTTCATCATGTTGGCCAGGCTGGTCTTGAACTCCTGACCTCAAGTGATCTGCCTGCCTTGGCCTCCCAAAGTGCTGAGATTACAGGCGTGAGCCACTGCACCCAGCCCCTCATTTTCATTTGCCAGCAAATTGTCTTGTTTACTCTTCTGACCTCCTGGGAACCCACCAGCCCCAGGATCTCTCTAATCAATAAATTAAATGCCTCCTCTCCTGAAACAGGAGCAATGATATTATCTCCGTTCTCTCTCACTCTCTCTCTTTCTCATTTTCTACTAGCTTCCATTGCTGTAAGTCCAACAGATATCTACCTTCTGATTGCTAATATCAGCCATTAGGCTAGCTGACCTATTAACCTTTTCACAGTTGGCTTGCCTCTGCACCTGCTGTATCCATCATAGTTTTACATTTCCTGGAAACCAAAAGACTCTTAAAACATGTTTAGTAAATACTGTTTCCATTCTCCTAATGATGCACATTCATGGCAAGTGACAAGTCTAATGTGCTCAGCTGGACCTAGTCATAGTCTCTCTGAACCCCTTAGGTACAGCCCCATGACTTCCTAGTTGCCAAATATTTTCATCTCCCTCACCATGAGCATCTGGTTTCAGATGCATGGTTAAAGATATGACCAGACAGACAGAGAAGCACCTCAGCAGAGCTTCCTAAAACACCTTCAGGATGACAGGCATTGTGTATGCTCAATCTGCTGCTATTATTAGAGTCACTTCATACTGACTAAGCTGTTATTGAGGAAGAAGTGGATTAAGACTTACGGAGTCTGAGTGGTAAACACATGATGCAGGGCTTTTAGGGCAAGATCAGTGGCATGCAGTTTTATTCAGCACCACACCTCAAATGCTCAGCAGGGCAACCTGTGTTAAGGGCACTCTCTAAGCAGCAACCAGGCAGTTCAAATGTTTGAATGACTCATCCTAATTGACCTTCTACTTCAACCCAACCAACCTCAGGGATGGGCAGTCTGGTAGCATGGTGCCACAAGATGGGAAGCATGGAGCAAAGGAGGGGAAGCAAGGCAGCTGACAAATGTCCACAGACTGGGCAGATGAGTCACATTGTCCCCCTGTGCCTCTGCTTCCCCATGAAGTTCAGGGACAAGAACACCTGCCACCTATTTGTCTTCTGAGGTTGTTTTGAGGACTGGAGATAATGTTGGCCAACTGCTTAGAACTCTGAAAATTGCTAGAGCAGAAATACAAATGGAATGTCAAATCACAGTGGACATTTTGAACCCTAGCCTCTCCAATAGATAGAGGTGTGCTGTTTAAGTCTCTAATTAATGCAACGTCATTACATGACAACCTAACTAGTAATTAGAGAGCCGTTAGATACAAAAAACTCAACTAAACTGTGATGTGGCTGCTTCTCAAGTAGAGTCCTATAGATGGGGGCAGAGAAAGAAAGAGCCCTTGAGAGGTGCATGCTGGACATTGTAATTTTTTATAAATGGTATCTGTTCAGAGTGGGTATGGAAGAAGATCCCAGACCAGGTGCGGTGGCTCACGCCTGTAATCCCAGCACTTTGGGAGGCCGAGGTGGGTGGGTCATTTGAGGTCCGGAGTTCAAGACCAGCCTGGCCAAATCTGTCTCTACTAAAAATACAAAAATTAGCCAGGTGTGGTGGCGTGCACCTGTAGTCTCAGCTACTCGGGAGGCTGAGGCAGGAGAATCACTTGAACCCAGGAGGCTTTTTTTAAAGAGCCGAGGTCTTAAAAAAAAAAAAAAAAAAAAAGAGGAAAGAAGATCCCACCACATTCCAACAGAGACAGCTGATGACAATCTACTTGATACTTGAGTTGGATCCAGAGTGGGGTGTACACCTGCTGGCCATTTGCCATGGATCTGACTCATGGACCTGACCTGTGTCCAAGTGAACAGGGAGCAGCACTGTGGGCAAAAAGGACACCCAAGTGAAGTCTCTAGATAGAGCTGGCTTCTCCAGAGAGAGAATAAATAACAAATAAGAAAATTAGATATCTGGGCTTCATTTATTCCTACAGGAAACAGAAAAGAAAAATTGAGAATATTTTACATCCTTAGAAGACTGCAGAGTAACTCACCTCTCTGAAGCAGAATCAGAAAACCATAGAACAGGTTGAAGTGGAAAGGCAATGAAATGAAAGGAAAAGGGAGATGAGTGAGATGAACTTGGATAGCAGAGTTAAAATTCATAATGGAGATAATGGAGAACAGAATTGGCAATGTGGTGTCACCTTTCTCAAGGCAGTTTAAAACATGTTGCTGGGCATGGTGATGCATGCTTGTAGTCCTAGATACTTGGGAGACTTAGCTGGGAGGATTGCTGAGAGGATTGCTTGAGCCTAGAAGTTCAAGACCAGCCTGGGCAACAAAAAAGAACATGTATTAATGTCCTTAAATACATACGTGGCCTTTTACCCAACAAGTCATTTCTAAAAATTTAATGAGAGGAAATAGCAGTACAAATTTGCAATGATATAATATATGGAATGTTAATCAGGGCTTTTACAGTAGAAAAATCAAACAGAAAAGAACCTGAGTGTCCACCAATAGAGAAGTAGTTAAATAAATTATGGTATTAAAAGATCATAATATTAATATGAAAATAATCTGAAGCAACTATTAAACTAATCTATTTAGCACAGAAAGATATTTATTTAGCACACGCTATGTTATTAAAGAG
Organism: Hylobates moloch; assembly: GCF_009828535.3. NCBI lineage: Eukaryota > Metazoa > Chordata > Mammalia > Primates > Hylobatidae > Hylobates > Hylobates moloch. Next base: position 6,500,307 of record NW_026652298.1, read on the forward strand.
ATATAATGCAGGAAACAAAATAATACATAGAGTAGGATTGTGTTTTTTTGTTTGTTTGTTTTTGTTTTTTAAAAAGTCTATGTGTGTATGAAGCATAGAAAAAGAAGTCCAGGCTGGGTGCAGTGGCTCATGCCTGTAATCTCAGCACTTTGAGAAGCTGAGGTGGGAGGATCTCTTGAGCTCAGGAGTTCAAAACCAGTTTGGGCAACATAAGAAGACTTTGTCTCTATGAAAAATAAAAAATTAGCTGGGTGTGGTGGCACGCACTGTAGTCCTAGCTACTCAGGAGGCTAAGGTGGGAGAATTGCCTAAGCCCAGAAGGTTGAGGGTACAGTGAACCATGATTGCACACTGCACTCCAGCCTAGGCAACAAAGCAAGACCCTGTCTGAAAAAGAAGGAAAAGAAAGCAAAGCAAAGCAAGAAAGCAAGGAAGGAAGGAAGAAAGAAGGAAGGAAGAAAGAAAGGAAGGAAGAAAGAAAGAAAGGAAGAAAGGAAGTCTGGAAAGATTGCATTGTTCACTTTTGCTGCATAACAAACCACCCTAAAACTCAATGGCTTAAAAAATAACAACTATTTCTTTCATTCATCATTTTGCAGGACAGCAATTTGGGCTGTGTTCAGCTGGGCCGTTCTTCTAGTCTTAAGCTCATTCATGCATCTGTGGCCTGCAGCTGGTTGCCTGAAAACTGGTCCCACCAGTCTCTGCTGTACCTGGCCTCTCATTCCCCAGAAAACAAAGCTGGCTTTGTTCACAGAGTGCCCCCCAAGGTTCTGAGAGCAAGAGTGAATCCTGAGCTGATACCTGGTGTGCTACTTCTGCCACATTCTGTTGGCCAAAGTAAGTCACAAAGCCAGCTCAGATTCAAGGGGAGAGCAAGTAGACTCTTCATATCTTATATCTCTTGATATAAGGAACTGCCAGGTCACATTGCAAAGAGGTGTGAATTCAGGAGAGGAAATAATTGTGGCTATTTTTGCATATAATCTGACACAAAGATACTATATTCTAAAATGTTAGTAGTGCATATTTGAGATATGAAATTACAGGTGATTTTTACTTTATTATTTAAATGTTTCTGTGCTAGCAAAATTTTTTATAATAAGCATGTATTACTTTTATTACCAAAATCAAGTTATTTCGATCTTAAAATTTTACTAAGAGGTTTTTTTTTTGGGGGGGTGGGGGGATTGTTTGTTGGTTTGAGCCAGAGTCTCACCCTTTCGCCCGGGCTGGAGTACAGTGGCACAATCTTAGCTCACTGCAACATTCACCTCCCAAGTTCAAGTGATTCTCCTGTCTCAGTCTCCCGAGTAGCCAGGACTACAGGTGCACGCCACCACACCCAGCTAATTTTTGTAGTTTTAGTAGAGACGGGGGTTTCCCCATGTTGGCCATGCTGGTCTTGAACTCCTACCTCAGGTGGTCTGCCCACCTTGGCCTCCCACAGTGCTGGGATTACAGGCCTAAGCCACTGCACCTAGCCTAAGAGTTGTTAATGGCATTGCAAAATGATCACAATATACTCTTAAGTTTAAAAGCATGACAAAAAAATCATAAAGTATATACACAATATATCCTAAAACATTAAAGTATACAGAGAAAGGTCTAGAAAGAATTATAAAAATGTTAACAATGGTACTGTTTGGATGTCGGATTATGAGTATTTTTATATTTTAATAAACTTCCTAAATTTTATGCAATTAAAAGGAATTAATAATTAGAAAAGAAAGCATAAAAGCAAAAAATAAAGTTTTGTAAAAGGGACATTTAAAGAAGGCTGGGCATTAATGTTCAGAAGACGTCCTGGAAACAAAAATAATATGCCACACACCGAGAATGATTAACTCATTTCTCTGCACCTACAGCCTAATGATAGGAAGATATTTTTTGCTGAAAAACAATGATGAGCTGGTTTGTCTACTTATACAGAAGTATTCAGAAAATGTCACTAATGTGGATTTGAAGAAAATTACAGTGTAAATCCACATTCTCCAACACAATAGAAACTCCCTATTTTATAGTTGTTGGCACTGCCCAGTTAATAATATAGCTTCTGCTGTATTGGTTTATTATATCTGTTTCCAACTGATTGGTACTCCAGGCACAGGAGTGATTCATTGACACCATTAACCTCCAACAGAGTGATCTCAGAGAAAGGCAGACTGGGGTAGGGCAAGAAAGACATCTAGGGCACAAAATTTAAGGAGGCACTCCTTTTTAAGGCCAACTCTATACTTGCATGACCCTAGGAGTGAATGTTCCCTTAAATTTTGCTTCCTAGGTATCTCTCTCTCTTCACTCCGATCCCAACCATGTCTTAGAGAACTAGTCTTACCTTTCTTAACCAGAACAGAAGTACTTTCCAACTGTGTTTTTCATGCTACGGTACGGACAATGTCTTAGCTGAGGCTCCCGAGAAAAGAGCCTGAAGCAGAGGCCTTATGTGTGGGTGCCTTACCAGGGAATGCAATCCCAAAGAACAGGAGTAAAGCTCCAGGGCAGAGAAGCAGAGAAGGAGAAAGGACCAATACCAAGATGCTGTATCAAGCTGACCACCAATAAACACAACTGATTTCCCAAGCCATAAGATTGGACCCTTGTGAAACCACATACACACCATCTCAGCATCATCTTGGGGAAGGAAAGGAAACAAAGGAAGAATTTATCCATTGACTCCCATCTTTCATTGGTCAAAATTTCTCCCTCAGGGGCACCAACTCCCCCACACTGCCAGGTTACACTTGAGCAGTATCACTCTCAGATCCAGACAAGAAGGACTGCTGCCCGGGCTTCATGCTTAGGCTGTAGATCACAAACCCTTCCCCTCATCAGTATACATACAGAGAAAAATCAAAGAGCATGTTGCACTTGGAATCCTGCCCTCAGCACTGGCATGGCACAACCTCTAACCCTAAACACCTGCTCCTATGAGTAACACTCTTCTGGCCCTAGGGGAATACATCTTCTTATGGCTCTTCCATCCTCCAAACAAAAGGCAGCTGTGTCAAAATACCAAGAAGATTTATAGGGTGTTCCACCACTGACATTGGAGGCCAGTACCTTTTAGGAGTTCAGGACAGATTTGAGCAGCAGATCTGCTTAGGTAACAAAAAAGACTGATTTGTTAGTTTGTCAAATCCTTCTCAGAGAGCTTGAAAGCAACAAATTTGCCATAGTGAAGCATGTCCCAATAGCACCAAGCATTCTTTTTTTTTTTGGTGTGTTCCAATTAATGGTTCTGGAATAACTGACGAATTAATGCTGTATTCACAATTGCATATGGTGGCAGAGGCACATTTTGTAACACTGAATAAATCGTTTTACTCTTAAATGTGTATTATCGGTCAGATCTGAATCCACCTATATTTTTTTTTGTGAGGCATTACTGAAGCTCTGCAAACTACGTTTTTACTTTCTGCCAATAGGGCATGCTAGAGGGAGACTGCAAGGCCAGAGAAGGGAGGGGCTGGCTCCTCCCCCTGTTTACTGGATGTTCCTGTTGGCAACACCCCTACAATAGCCCTTCAACGTGGCTGGAACTGCCACTGCTTGTCCAGTGTCCAGCTATTTTGCGCAGTCCCAGAACCAGCCTCATGACACCCCTTTGGAGACATCAGCACTACCCAGGCAACGCCTCCTGTTCAAAACCTGTGCCCCAGTTCTGCAGGGCTCTGAGCTTCTAGTTTCTTCTTTCTGCAGATGATGGCTTCTGCAGATACTGTGTGCATGTACCTTCATGCCATCTTTTCATTTTTTTAGTCCTCTGATACCTGTTCAACCAATCCCTTAATTTTTGCGGTGAAAACAACTAGTGTGGCTTCTGTTTTCCTAACTGCCCCGATCAACACCGTGGATCTGAATGTGGGAAGCAAGCAACATGACAGTTCTTTACAGTGCAACTACGTGGACAGAGTGTGCTGGGATTGTGAATGGCTTTATTTTACAAATTTATTTCATATAAGAGCTAATTAAACTGTTAATGAATTGAATAAACTTCCATTTTATTAAAGTACTTTGTTTGCATTTTTTATATTAATGCATTATGATTTGAATTGATTTGGTCTTCTAGTTTTAATAAATGGTCTTGAATATTTTAGAAGAAAAAATACCTTATTTTAAAAACATGTTATTTTAGAGTTCCCCACAGAGAGAGAGAGAGAGAGACAGAAAGAGATTTATTTCAAGAAAGGGGCTCAGGCGATTGTGGGGGCTGGCAAGTCTGAAATCGGTAGGTCAGGCCAGCAAGGCTGGAAGCTCTTGGGCAGGAGTGATGCTGCAGTCTTGAGGCAGAATTTCTTCTTGATGGAAACTTCAGTTTTTGCTCTTTAAAGGTCTTTCAGCAGGTTGGATGAGGCCTACTAACATTATCCAGGGTCATCTCTTTTATTTAAAAGTCAACTGATTGTAGACATTAACCACATCTACACAATACCTTCACAATAACACCTAGATTAGTGTTTACTTGAATAACTGGGTAGTATAGCCTAGCCAAGATGATACATAAAATTAACCATCTCACATATATAAAATAATTTTTTATTTTTAAAAATTCACTTTATGTTTTTGTAAATATATTCAAAGTTTATGTACTTGAAAACTGTTATATTTTATTTAGAAATAATACAAAAGTAGAGCTCAGAAAAAAAACAAACAGCTTACCCCCACCAAAATGTTGGCCTGCTGGTTAACCTCTTCCACCTCAACACTACCTCCTGCCTCCACAGACCCACCGCTAACATTTACAGGGCCTGAGGCAAGCGTACACCTGAAGCTTACCCACATTTTCTTTTTAATCAATAATTATAATCTCCATTTGGTACAAAATTTGAAGTTGCAGAAATTTTATGTTTGTTCAAGTTGTGTGGTTGTGTGTTTGACGAGAATAATTTTCTTGCTTGTTTTCATTGTTTTTGATGAGTAATTAAATCTTTGTTAAACTTAGAATTTGTAATGTAATGTCTTGTTTGCTAATTTCATGATGATCATACTCAACTGAAGGCTGGTTATTTTCATTGTTTTCAGGTTTTGAAATTTAAGTAGATCACAATCTCTTTGAGGATTTTCCATTTTGGAAAATCTTGAATACCTTTGCTCAGCATGGTCTAATTTGGCAATGTCCCTTAAATATGTGGTGAACAGGGTATAAAAACATTTATGGCCCTTGGTATATTCCGTCAAATTGCTTTATAAAAACTCATAATCACTTACGTAAATACTTTCATTTATTAAGTTTTTTGGCAGATTTGGTCAACCAAATTGATGGTAGGCCAAAAATGATACCTCGTTTTTGTTTCAATTATTGGTGAGATGGGCAAAACAGTTTCTCAAGTGTGTACTTAAACTAACAATATATATCACAAGGCATATGAGTATATATAATTCCTGACCAAGTAATTCTACCTGTCAATTTATTATTAGGAAATAATCCATACTAAGTATAAAAATATTTTTTTCTAGAGTTAATGATGTTGAAAAAGTGAAACCAATGTTCAATTCTTGGGAACTTATTGTTTAATTATAATAAATTTATTTATCAACTTTATGCAGTCCCTAACAATTACCACTATATTAAGGCTATACACCATCAGGGAGTGGCAGGGTGGAAGAAACAGGCAGGGAGACTCATAAGGGGAAAACGAGAAACACAAAAAACTCAAGATACTAATTACCTGGACATTTTGAGTACAGTGAAATTTTAAAGGATGCATTAAAAAGGCTAGAAGGAAATTCATCAGAATATTACTGGTAGTTATATTTAGGGTCACAGGATTACAAGCATTTTCTTCTTCAATTGCCTTACAAAATTTTCTATAAAAGGGTTCTATAACGTTTTCATTGGAAATAAAAGTTTTTTTTTTTTAAAGACTCCTTATATCCCACCAAAACTTTTTTTTTTTTTTTTTTGAGACAGAGTTTTGCTCTTGTTGTCCAGGCTGCATGATCTCGGCTCACTGCAACCTTTGCCTCCGAGATTCAAGTGACTATCCTGCCTCAGCCTCCCAAGTAACTGGGATTACAGGCACCCACCACCACACCTGGCTAATTTTGTATTTTTAGTAGAGATGGGGGTTTCACTATGTTGGCCAGGCTGGTCTCAAACTCCTGACCTCAAGTGATCCACCCTCCTTGGCCTCCCAAAGTGCTGGAATTACAGGTGTGAGCCAACACACCCGACCCCACCAAAACTTTTGAACTCATAAAAAATCTGTATTATATAGAGCTCAATGAAATATTCAACTTTCATCACTTTCTTAGGATAACTTCGTTTCACAGAATTATTTACTGTGAAGGTGGAGACCATGTGACGAGGACTCCATCAGATTTTCTTTCACCACTTCCAAACGTCTTTGTGTACTGGGTGGTCCGTTCCTGCTGTCTTAGAGAAATATCCTGCCCGTTTTCCAAAAGTAAGTCTCCCATTCCTCCTTGGTTTAACTTCCAGCTTTCTCACAAAACTTTGCACCATTAATTCTGGCCTCTCTTGTGCATTTGCCTCAATTTTCACTGGATCCTTCCCTAAAGGGTAATGATGTTGAACCTCTTCTTGTGTGCTTACTGGCCATTTTATTTCTTCTTCAGAATCCTTTGCCCATTTTTTAATTGGGTTATTTGTCTTCTAATTTTTTAGTTGTAAGAGTTTTTAATAATTCTGGATATAAGTCCCACACTTGCCACAGCACCCTCAGCTGATCCTACAGGAAGCTCTGGAGCTGGAATAGCCCTTCAGAGTTGTTCTGTATTGAGGCAAGAGGGGTTGTGCTTCTCTAGTCATTGGAGGTAGGCTCTACCAGGGATGAGGGGCAGTAACCATGGCAATTCAGCTCCCTTCTGCCAGGACATTCCCCAGAAAGGGATGGAGCTGTGAGCAGTCGTCAATCAACACCTCCCTCCTTCAGCTGGGGAAATGAGTGCCTCCGTCCTGAAAGGGGAATCTGGGCTGGATGGTGCATACCAAAGCAACTGCTACAGCTCGACTGTTTCAACGCCAATGCTCTGACACCAAGTGGGTGTCCTACAATTCAATTCAGTTCTGATACTAACCACCGGGAGTTGGCACAAAGTCCTTCACAAGACTGCCCCCACTTCAGACATCAGCTGAAGTCTTGGGGCCACCCCCACTTCTGACTAGCTGGCTATAACCTTGGGGGTTCTCATGACCCCCTCAGGTTCAATAACTTACGAGGATAACTCATAGAAATCCTTAAAACATTATACTGATGAGACCGGGCACGGTGGCTCATGCCTGTAATCCCAGCACTTTGGGAGGCCGAGACAGGCAGATCACGAGATCGAGACCATCCTGGCTAACATGGTGAAACCCCGTCTCTACTAAAAAAATACAAAAAATTAGCTGGGCGCGGTGGTGGGCGCCTGTAGTCACAGCTACTTGGGAGGCTGAGGCAGGAGAATGGTGTGAACCTGGGAGGCAGAGCTTGCAGTGAGCCGAGATCACACCACTGCACTCCAGCCTGGGCGACAGAGCAAGACTCTGTCTCAAAAAAAGAAAACCAAAATATATTATACTGATGATTACAGTTTTACTGTAAAGCCAAATGAAAGAGACACACAGGGCAAGGTCTGGGGATGGCAGGGAGGACACAGCTTTGATGCCCTCTCCTTGTGGAATCTGGGCATGTCCTCCCTCCAGGACATCAGTGTTGCCAACCAGGAAGCTCCTCTGAGCATCAGAGTCCAGGGTTCTTTATTGAGGTTTCATTACACAGGCATGATGGATTAAATCACTGGCCATGTGGTTGAACTCACTGTCCAGCCTTCCTTCCCTCCATCCAGAGGCTGGATGGCTGAAATTTCCAGTTCCCTAATCACAGGCTTGGTTTCTCTGATGACCAGCCCCCATCCTGAGGCTGTCATGGCCCCTCTCCCTCTATCACTTGGACAATTCCAAAGATTTTTTAAATCCCTGTGTCAGGAGCAAGGGACAAAACTCAGATATTTTTTATTATGCCACAGCTCATTGGCATATTAATAATTCTGGGATACTCTGTAGGTTAAAAAAATGATTTAACTTTGCTTAATCAGTTCTTCCTCAATTTATTTGACCATGGAGCCTCATTTTGTAGACCCTACTTTTTCCTCCCACACAATACCTGTTAGCACCCTTTGAAAACACTCTTTGGGGAACACTACTCGAATCCTTATTCCTCTGTGCTCTGAGGCTGCACTCCCAAGTGCTTGATGGCAGGATAGGCTACATCATGTGTAGGGCCTAGTACAAAACCAAAGGGTGGGGTTCCCTGTTCAAAAGCTACTAAGAATTTTAAGGCAGGCCAGGCATGGTGGCTTATGCTTGTAATCCCAGCACTTTAGGAGGCTAACGCAGGAGGGTTGCTTTAGGCCAGGAGTTCAAAACCAGCATAAGTGACATACGGAGACCCCATCTCTTCAAAAAAAAAAAAAAAAATTCAAGGCAGGAGCAGTAGAGCATTAAGCCACTCATGGTTCCCTCTGAACACAGATCGCGTGCCCGTGAAGCCAGCCCGACCTGATAGACTCTCTCCTACTGTGTTTTCTATCTCAAGAATGACATCATCATCTATAGTGTCTCTGACTATCACTGTTGACTTTTCTTCTCTCTCTCCCCTCACAGCCAGTAATCACCAGGTCCTGAATTCTCCCACTTAAGTACCTCTTAAACTTGTCCACACCTCTTTATCTCCCCTGCCAGCCTTCCTAATTCAGGCTGTCATCACCATCACCTAGATTGCTTCAGCTTCCCTCACTCACTACTGCCAGCTCCCTCCTCCACTAAGGCTGCCAGGATATCTTTCTCAGGACGCAAATCTCATCATGATTCCTGCCCCCCCTCCCTATCTGTCCCACCATGCTGGCAACGACACCTCAGTGGTACTCCTTGCTTTGGGGATAAAGTGTAAACTCTTTAACATGGCTCATAGGATGCTTTCTGCTGACTCTTCAAGTCTCACCTCTCACCATGACTGTTTTCCTCCTGGGGCCATTTTTTTCTCCTCTGTCCTCCATACATCATAAGGTAGAGCCTCAGGCATAGAGTCAGACATCATTAAAAAAAAAAAAATCTCACAGGAGAATGGGACAGCTGTACAGCAGGGACTCACTGGCTGTGGCACATGTTCTGAGGACCCACAGCTGCTCTCCTGGTGGGCATAGGGCGGGGACAAGGGCAGCACAGTGCAGTGGCTAAAAGCAGGGCTCAAGAACCAGGCTTCCAAGACACTTAACGCTTTTCCACCTCAGTTTCCTCATCTGTAAAAATGGGAATAATGAAAGTATCTACCTTAAATTAAGGATGAAATGTGGACATTCCCTGGCAAGCAACCAGCCCCATGTAAGCATTTTGGCACTGCTCAAATCCATGTCTGCTTCTTTCCATTCCCGTCAGCCAACTACTTTTCCACTAGCCTTTCTCACGCTCATGGTTTCTTGCTCAGGCCTGGACTGCCCCATGGGGTCTGCATGCTGCTTTCCCTCTATATGAGCATTGCTTCTACTCCAACGTGTCAGCGACACAGCTCTCTTGAAACTTTCCAAACTCCTCAACAGAGAGAATCTGATTTGTCCAGAAAATTACTGCAGCCTCTGCGGGGCCAACCTACTGCAATCAGCTGAAGCAGGCACGTGTGGGTAACAGCACGACTGAAAACCACCACCTGGGGTTGCTCCCTCCTGTGGGGTTCAGGGGAAAAACCTCTCAGAGGGCTTGGTTGGGTGGAGCTGGCATTCTGGGTCAGAACCCATTCAGCATTCCCATGAGCTTGAAGCTCTGTGCTATCTTCACCTTATATCAGTGCCTTCCCTACCATTCCAATTCTTCCCTTTATTATTTATTTATTTATTTATTTATTATTTTTGAGACCGTGTCTCACTCTGTTGCCCAGGCCTGAGCACAGTGGTGCCATCTTAGCTCACTGCAACCTCTGCCACCTTTCAGGTTCGAGTGATCCTCCCACCTCAGCATCCCCAGTAGCTGGAATTACAGGCACCCACCACCACGCCTGGCTAACTTTTGTGTTTTTAGTAGAGACAGGATTTCACCATGTTGACCAGGCTGGTCTCGAACTCCTGGCCTCAAGTGATCCACCCGCCTCAGCCTCCCAAAGTGCTGGAATTACAGGGCTGAGCCATTGCACTCGGCCTTTATCTTCTTTTTAAAAATTTTGTTTTTGGCAGGACACGGTGGCTCACGCCTATAATCCCTGCACTTTGGGAGGCTGAGGTGGGTGGATCACCTAAGGTCAGGAGTTCAAGACCAGCCTGGCCAACATGATAAAACCCCATCTCTACTTAAAGTGCAAAAAATTGGCTGAGCATGGTGGCACGTGCCTATAATGCCACCTACTCAGGAGGCTGAGGCAAGAGAGAATCACTTGAACCCAAGAAGTGGAGGTTGCAGTGAGCCAAGATCACGCCACTGCACTCCAGCCTGGGCAACAAGAGCAAAACTCTGTCTCAAAAGAAGAAAATTTTGTTTTTATATATTTTGTATAGAAAAAGCATGCATTACCTGCTCTTTTAAAATACTTCTAATCAGTCTACATTAACTTCTGTGAAAATACTGCCTGCATTTTAGGGTAAAAAAATTCTAAAAACAATTTCAGTAATATAAGAAATATCCAACTTAAATAGCAAAGAACTCCAACTTAAATAGCAAAAAAAAATCCAAATTACTGCTGCACTAGTTATTTCCACGTTTTCCATGTTTTTAAAATAACCATCTTACTTGGTACTATACACTCAAAGAGTAATTGTGAAAAGTCAGATAATTCAATATACCTCTAAAATCTCATTGAAAATGTATTGGCACTGGCTCAATTATAGGTGCACTTACAGTAACAGAATGTGAATAAACTTCTTTTACACCATGTGAGAAGGTAAAAGTTATGATTTATTAAAATATATATACACTAAATTTTAAACTATACAGGTATGCTGTATGAAACAGAAAGTAGAAATGATTTTATGTAATAAGACGTGTGTCCTTGCCAGTTCATACATTCATTTCACATCTGAATACTGAAAGACAATTAAAAAGCATATTTAGTATTGCACCCTTTCATGTTTGTCTCTTTCCCACACTTTTCTCTCCAAAATCTTATTATGAATAATCTCAAAAATGTAGAAAAGTTGAAAGGATCATCCAATGATCACCCATACACTCACAGTTGATTTATCCATCCTCCTGTTGACAGACACCTGCACCATTTCCAGTTTGGGGGGTACTATGAATAAAACTGCTATGAACATTCTAGTAAAAGTCTCTTTGTAGATATATTATTTTATGTTGTGCTTTTAATGAATAGAAGTTTTTTATTTTGATGAAGCCTAATGTATCAACTTTTCCTTTTTATGGTTAATTCATCTGTATCCTAGTTAAACATTCTTTGCCTACCCCAATTCCATGAATATATTTTCTATATGTTTTTCTAGAAGCATTATAGTTTTGTCATTCACATTTATATCTATGATTTAATCATAAGTTCATTTTTGAGCATATTACAAGGGTCTTCCATGTAACTATTCAATTTTTTCATTTATTGAAAAAAAGTTACCCTTTTCCCACTGAATTGCATTGGTGACTTTATCATAAGCAAGTAACCATGTATGCATGGATCTATTTCTGGACTCTATTTCATTAAGTTGTCTGTCCTTATGTCAGTACCACAATTCCTTTATGACTCTTTTAGGCTAAGTTTCAGATTAATTCTTAAAAAAAAAAAAAGATAAGATCTTGCTATGTTGCCCAAACTGGCCTTGAACTACTGGGCTCAAGCAATCTTCCTTCCTCAGCCTCCCTAGTAGCTGAGACTACAGGTGCATGTCCCTATGCCCAGTTTAGATTTCATGTCTAAGTTTGACGTCTCATGGGTTAGTCCTCCAAGTCAGTTCTCCTTCAAGATTGCTTGACTATTATAATTTTTTCTTTCTTTTTTCATACACGTTTTAAAATCAGCTTGTCAAATTCCATGGTTAAAAACCTGCTGAGGCCGGGCATGGTGGCTTACGCCTGTAATCCCAGCATTTTGGGAGGCCGAGGCAGGCAGATCACCTGAAGTCAGGAGTTCGAGACCAGCCTGGCCAACACGGTGAAACCCTGTCTCTACTAAAAATACAAAATTAGCCCAGCATAGTGGTGTACGCCGCTAGTCTCAGCTACTTGGGAGGCTGAGACAGGAGAATCACTTGAACTTGGGAGGCAGGGGTTGCAGTGAGCTGAGATTGCGCCATTGCACTCCAGCCTGGGTGACAAGAGTGAAACTCCGTCTCAAAAACAAAACAAAACAAAACAAAAGCAAAACGTGCTGAGATTATTGTTTTAATAGAATTGTATGAAATCTATGGATCAATCTGGGGAGAATGACATCTTGAATTGAGTCTCCCAATCCTCGAAATGGTGCATCTCTCTATTTAGTTAGGCCATCTTTAATTTTTCTTGGCGATGTTTTGTAGTTTTCATTATCGAAGTTTGCATATCTTTGATTAACTTCATTCCTGAGTATTAGTTTTCCAACTAATCTTGTATCCAGCCATCTTTGCTAAATTCAACTTGTTTTTTCTAGAAATGTATGTGTTGCCGTGGTTGGATTTTATAAATATGTAAGCATATCATCTGCCAATAAAGACAATCTACTTCTTCCTTTCCAGTTGTATGTTTTTCTTTGTCCTTTTTTCTTTTCTTTTTTTTTGCTTAGGCTAGGAACTCCAGTACAACGTTGAAAAGAAGTGATAACCATAGATAGCTTTGTTTTGTTCCAAGTTACGTGGGAAAAATTCAATATTTTGCCATCAAAATGATATTAACTATTGTTATGGTTGTGTTTTGTATGTGCACTGATGGTGTTCAGGACACACAACCCCAAAATATGAAAGACGCTGGCATTTGAGGAAACAACAGAAGCAGGAAGGACTCTCTTACCTTCCCCTGACCTCTTCTCCCCTGAAGTAAGTCGTAAACCTCAGCAGACCTGGGTCCCCTAAAGTAGAACATACGACTCTCGTTCCAGAGGTGCCTGCTCTATACCTGGAGTAAAGGAATGCCCTTCTCTCTGAAGACACAGGGACACAGAGATTAATCTGAACAAATAGACCTTGCAGAGCTCCCCCTAGTTTATTACCATTGGATGGTAATAACCCCCCTTTGTCTAATCGTACTTCTGCGTGACTGTCCTCTCTTCATCAAACTTAAGCATAAAAATACACAGGTTTCCCCATTTCACTTCTGAAGGCTCCCATGCTTTTCTCTTGTTGATCTGTCTTCTGTTATAGATGCCTCATCCATGAAACTAGTGATGGAGAAGAAAGGATTTCACTCTTTCTCCCCTTACCAAAATCGGCTAAATTCCCTTCCCAGCTTTAGAATGACACAAGCTTTTCGTGATCATGGTATCTCCCCTGCCAGGTAAGTATAACACAAGCTTTTCTTATCTTCTTTCTGACTTTCTATCTCTTCTCTCACACTGAAAATACTGATTCCTGATAATGTTATCATAGTTTTTGTTTTATACTATAATATGAATGAAAGTTTCAGAAATATAATGTAATAATAGAATAAAAAAGAAAAAATAGTTTCAAAATTATAATATCAATATCAATAATGAAGTTACTACTAAATAAAGTGGAAGATTTCTTTGTCCTTTTTTTACCCTTATATTTCGATAAGGATATATGGTCAGAGTTATATGTTCTAAAGAGAGCTGAAATAATTCTTTTCTCTTTATAGTTGAATTACCAATTTGATACATAGTTAGATTGAGTTGTTTTATCTTTTTTCAATTTTACAGTTTTATTTATTTTCTCAGGTAAACTATTATATCACTTAGAAATAAAGACAGTTTTGCCTCTTCCTTTCCAACTTTTAACCTTCTAATTGTCTTCCACTGTGTGATTGTATAGGCTACAATCTCCTAGGCAGTTAATTTGTTGTGGAGCTGGTGATCATTCTTGCCTGAGCAACAATGTGTACACAATTCCCCAGTAAGTAAGGTCCTGCGTTGGCAGTGACAATGTACGTTTTTATTTTTAAAAACTGTTGCCTTGGCCCAGCATGGTGGCTCACACCTGTAATCCCAGCACTTTGGAAGGCTGAGGCAGGAGGATCACTTGGGGCCAGGAGTTTGAGACCAGCCTGGCCAACATGATGAAACCCCATCTCTACCAAAAAAATGCAAAACTTAACTGGGCGTGGTGGCACACACCTGTAATCCCAGCTAGTGGGAGGCTGAGGTGTGAGAATCACTTGAACCTGGGAGGCGGAGGTTGCAATGAGCCAAGATTGTGCACTGTAGTCCACCCTGGGCAACAGAGCAAGACTTCATCTCAAAAACAACAACAACAACAACAAACAAACACATTTTAAAAACCTGCTCCCTCCTTTAGACTTCTGTAAGTACAACCCTAAATCTGACCTTTCTTTCTTTTTTTTTTTTTTTTGAGACAGAGTTTCGCTCTTACTGTAACTGGGATTACAGGTGGGAGCCACCACGCCCGGCCCCTAACCTTCCTTACAGTTTTCTCTACCTCAGCCTTCTCCTTTCCACTCTGTCTACCCTACAGGGCTGATTCGTTGTTCAAATTATTGCTGCGATTACTCCACTTGGGTGTATATTCTATAAAATGCAAACACATTTGTTTGGCATGCAAGGCCTTCTACATGAGAAATAAGTGTTACAAGTACAGTACAAGACATGAATGGCCTGAGACTGGGTTTTGGAGGGGGCATAGGCAGGATGCAAAAACAGATATGAGGGAAATCAGAGTCATATATATGTCTGTATAGCAAGAGACAGCAAATCCCCAGTGGGGTGAGCTGCAGAATAATAACCCAGAGTAAGACTGCAGCCAGAGAACAAAGGAAATGCTAGGAAATTCAACCTTTGTCTCAGGGCAAAAGACCTCTTTGAAGACCTGAAGTTCCTTCTTATTCATATTAATGAAGCAAATTTTTCTGTCTCCAAACTACCTTTCCAAACTTATTTCATACTATTGCCCTTGACAAACTCGGTTAGACTTAATTACTTTCTGTGCCATTTCTGTGCTCAGGATTTCCAATTATATCCATTTTGCCTCTGGCACTTTAAATTGGTCCTTTGCAGCTGTGCACCAAATATCTGCTGGCCACGAACACCAAGCCCCCTACAAGACTCATGCACAGCACAAGAGATTTGACTGTGTTCTAGACTCTAGTTGTTCCTTCTGCTCAATGCGCATCTCCTGATCACCACTCCCAGAAACGATCTCTGGCTTCTCTGAATTTATATATGGCTTTACCTGTACCTCTTTCCAGTATTGATTCCTAACTTCTGCTGTAGTTATTAAAATACAGTCTTATTTATCCTCTAAATAAACTGGAAGCTTCCTTAAGTAACTCAGGCTGATCCATCTTCAGATTCCAATAACTTCTAGAATAATGACCTGAGCCATGGTAATAAATAATCATGAATGACTGTGGTCTAATCATTACAGAAAACAATGGGCTTCAATAATCTTTTGCTGTGCTTTTATTAATACAAGCATTTGCCAGGTGGGGTGGCTCATGCCTGTAATCCCAGCAGTTTGGGAGGCCGAGGCAGGTGGATTGCTTGAGGCTAGGAGTTCAAGACAAGCCTGGGCAACGTGGCAAAACCCTGTCTCTACAAAAAATACAAAAATTAGCCAGGCTGTGGTGGCAGGCACCTGTAGTGCCAGCTATTCTGGAGCCTGAGGCACGAGAGTCGCTTGAACCCAAGAGGCAGAGGTTGCAATGAGCTGAGATCGCACCACTGCACTCCAGCCTGGGCGACAGAGCGAGACTCTGTCTCAAACAAACAAAAAACCAACCATTTGACTTCTTCTTTAGTGGCAAACTATTAGGTAACATAAGTTTAAAATCAACAAAACCCTTTACTGTTTTTTAAAGACTTTTTTTTCTTTTCTAGGTCTCCCTCAACTTGTATTTATGAGGCTGATCTTTACAATTTAAATGTAAACCTATAAACCCATGCCACATTTTATCTTTTGAGAGTCTATCATGTAGTCTGTGGAGATCTTGATTCCATCACCCAAGCTGTAATCTGTTCTTTCAACTTTGAGTCATATTCCTATTTGCTAACCATTTTTTTAGATCTTCATCAAGGTAACTAATAAAAATATGAACAATTCATGAATCCTGCATAAAGCTATTTAAAAAAATCCTCTAAGCAAATATGGGTTGTGTAAACAGAGATGTTTGGCCACTGTTGTTAAATTAGCTAGAAATCAAGTACAGATAATTGTTTTATTTTCCATATGACATTTCCTGGACTCATCCATAAAGGTATCATAATTGTCTTTGTCGAGTGTCTCACTAAACCAAGAAATAACTTTCTATAACATTCCTCTCTTCTATCAGTCTTTCATAAATTTGGAAAATGAGGTTAGTTTGACATGCTTTGTCCTTGGTGAACCCAAGCTGGCGCCTACTGCCAAATAAAAGGATTCTAATTTGTTTACCAATCTCTAACACTCACAGGATTTGCCACTCTTGCTTGGCTCCCCCCACGTTGAAGGGAAGGTGTTACTGGTTTGTTTGTTTTTTTTTTTTTTTTTTGAGATGGACTCTCACTCTGCCGCCCAGGCTGGAGTATAGTGGTGTAATCTTGGCTCACTGCAACCTCCACCACCCAGGTTCAAGCGATTCTTCTGCCTCAGCCTCCCCAGTAGCTGGGACTACATGCTAATTTTTGTGTTTTTAGTAGAGATGGAGTTTCACCGTATTGGCCAGGCTGGTCTCAAACTCCTGACCTCGTGATTGCCCGCTTTGTCCTCCCAAAGTGCTGAGATTACAGGCATGAGCCACTGTGCCCGGCCTGGGGTGTTACTCTTATAGAAATAAAACAACTTGTTGACTCACTCACAGGAGAGAGGCTACTCCCCTTTACTGCTAATCATAGCCTATGCACGTAAACATAAACAGCATGCACGTAAAGTAAATCAAACTGGCATTACTCAGCCCCTTAGACTGCCCATAGGTGAGAAACGCAGGAAGAGAGCCTCACCCGTGTTGTTTCCCAGGACACAGGGAGTCCACAGAGTTCTGTAGCACAAGACCAGCCTTTTAGAAACCTGAGGATACCCTCCCAGTTAACTGTTCCTTTCCCTTTCGAATCACCAGATCTTACTCAGAAAATTTCCACTATTAGTTGTACAACATGCATTCCTAAAGATGTTCCCAAATATATAGGTTTTTCTGGCATGGTTTTAGCCATGCTACTGTTAAGCATGCTATTTTTTTCTCTGCCAGAAATTATTTTGGTGGATGGTATCTAATACATATGTATATTTGAGGCTTGATTTCCTGCTTGACCTAAATCTGTTAGTTTTTTAAAAAGGTAATTTTCAGCGGGGCAGGATGACTCATATTTATAATCTCAGCACTTTGAGAGCCCCAGAGGATGGGGGGTTTAGCTTAGGGTGTATTGGTTGCTGGCAGGGAGGGCAGGGGAGTATCACTTGAGCCTAGGAGTTTAAGGCCAGCTTGGGCAACATAGCAAGACTCTATCTCTACAAAAATTTTTTTTTAAAATTAGCCAGGCATAGTAGTGCATGCCTGTAGTCCCAGTTACTCAGGAGGCTGAAATGAGGGGATCCACTTGAGCCCAGGAGTTTGAGTCTGCAGTGAGCTATGTTCGTGCCACTGTACTCCAGCCCGGTCAACAAAACGAGATCCTGTCTCTAAAAATAATAATAATAAAAAGAGAATTTTAAAGTTTCAATTTGAATATATGCATTACCTATTCAAGTTAAAAGGTAGTTTTTGGAAACATATTTTAATAAATTTGAGTCTTTATTTTTTGGCTGTCAGCTCTTCTTTTTTATAAATAAAAGTAATAACAATTATTTATTATTAATAGTTATGATAACTTGAATATGACTATTTGGGGATGCTTTACAAATATCTCAGCATTTATAAACTCAGGCATCATTACAGTCTGGCAAATTCACCACTGTGCCTACTTTACAGATGAGAGCCGCAGACTCATGGAGGATGAGCACAGAGCAGTGACCAGGGCTGAGGCTTAAGCCAAGAGTTGGGATCACAAGTCTTTTTTGGAAATGTCACAGTGATCCTGTCTTGCTGACATTGTTTGAGATGGTTTCTCAGGTTCTCCTTCTTTTTTGAGTGGTCTCCTGACTTTTCCTGGTCTCGCTAGAAGGATGTTTGGTGGATAAGAAGGAGGATATGACCTCCCCCAGTGTGGCTCTCCATAGAACACAGACCCCTCCTTCATCTTGTGGTCACACTCGGTGTCCCTGACCTCCTCCCCATGGTGGGGGACCAGCTCCGCATCCTGAGCACGAGCACAGCTGCTTGTGCGTGTGGACTACACAACCGTTCCATGATTGTCTAGAAATTCCAGTGTTTCCAGGTTCAGTGTAGTAAAAAAAAACCAGGCTTCAGTAGATGCTTTTTATCCTTACAGCACCATCAGCTCTCCTTCTAAGCAGAGTTTATAATTCTGCTAATTCATTTGTGCATATTAAAGGAATCTTTTTATTCAGGGCACCACTGTAAATTCCAATATATTCTTACAAACTCTAGATGGATGACTTCCTACTGATGGGGAAAAAGAAAAAAAAGAAATTCTAGATTGAATTGGGTCTGTCCTTGTTACATGTGCTTTCTCTAAGGAAATATAATGTGAAATAGCTCTATTTAATGACAACATTTTTGCATGAAAAGGGCTAGAACAAAAATAAAGTTTGTAAGTAAAATTGTGTTTATCATAGGAAGATTTCCAATATAAAATAGCATTCAGCTAACAAATCCTGACATATTCTTTTTAAATTTCCAATTGAAATACTTAAGAAGAAAAAAAGATAAAAATCAAAATTAAAGTAAAAACTGACAACCTATGGGCAGAAGCAGGGAGCATACGCCACTAAGAATAAGACAGATGAAACCATTTAGAAAATTTTAATCCATTGCTCTATCTTCCTATGCCACTGGAGAAAAAGGATAAACCTTAGGCAAGAAAGCAGGTGGAAAGATATTCACCTTGCCCTGATTTAAATATAAGATTATAGGCTGGGTGCAGTGGCTCACACCTGTAATCCCATCACTTTGGGAGGCCGAGGTGGGTGGATCACCTGAGGTCGGGAGTTTGAGACCAGCCTGGCCAACATGGTGAAACCCCGACTCTACTAAAAATACAAGAATTAGCCTGGCATGGTGGTGTGTGCTTGTAGTCCCAGCTACTTGGGAGGCTGAGGCAGGAGAATCGCTTGAACCCAGAAGGCGGAGGTTGCAGTGAGCCAAGATTGCACCACTGCACTCCAACCTGGGCGACAGAGCGAGACTCCATCTCAAAAAAAAAAAAAAAAAGAAAAGAAAAGAAAAAGAAAAAGAAAAAGGAAAAGAAAAATAGAAAAATAAGATCGCAGCAATGAAGACCTTGGAGAGCCAAACCTCCCCTTATGGGAGGCATGTTTTGAGGGAGCTCGAGTGTTCTCTCCCAATCTTCCATTCTCTTTCTAAAAACATTTAAATACTATGACAAAAACAAGGCAGGAACTGGGGTAATATTGGAGGTGTTATAGACCCCTAACTTAACACTATAGAGACCAAAAGACAGAAAGAGCTGTGAAAGTCATGGAATCTGCTAATTGTATGTTTCACACATCCCAGCAATCAGAAGGTGACAGAGGCAGTGGGAGCAGGAGAGGCTATCATCCAAGGCCTGGAAAGTTTCACCCAGTGAAAACCTGCAAGAGGCTGGGAATCAGGCTAGGAACTGTACATGAGCCTGCTGTCTAGTTACAGATCTGAGAAGGAATCACCCAAACAAAAACCGAAGATGCAATGGTGTAACCTGATTTCCACAAAAAACAGGGAAGGAGGACTATTTTGGTTGTAGTATTTGCCAATTTGCATGTGTAAATACCACCACCATGGTGGACCTCAGCTATCAACATCACTGAACCACAAGTTGGGAAGAGATGCACACAACCCTGAGCTGGCATCAGCTGGATCCACAATGTTCCCCAGAAAATACTAAATGTGCATGAATTTACCTTCATTCTAGAATGAGTAAAGAGAGGCCTGTGAGAAACATGCCTCAAGAATGAGGAATGAGAGTGATAACAACACTTAGTAGGACTGAGCACTTACTATTCTAAGCCCTTTGTACTTTACATGCAGCATCTCATTTAATCCTCAAGGCAACTCAGTGAAGTAGGACATAATATAATAACCTTAAGACAACAATCTGAAGCTTAGGAAGATGAAGTAGCTTGCCCTCCCCATGCAGATATTAAATGTTAGATCTGATCTTTGGACAGCTAAACTTCAAAACCCATACCTTCAAATGCTATGCTAAGCATAAAATAAACCTGCAATAAATGTACTGACTTCTTGACTCATAATACTGCAATAAACCAATTGTCTTATAAACTGTTGTCATTTTAAGTTTCTTCTCCTTTGAGTTAATGAGAGATTTATGTTTAGGACCTTTCAATTGCTTTCTCCTAGTTTAGAAGGGAAGAGGCCTCAGAGGTGTGTGTGTGTGTGTGTGTGTGTGTGTGTGTTAGAGAATATTCAGAAAATGGGGGATCAGGGTCCTTGGATTCTTCTCCAGGTTTCCAGAATACAATGGCTACAAACTGGAGTCTGGGACTGATACAAATAAAAGCAGCCTGTCATCTATTAATATGCTGGTATTCTTCTAAATTTGTGCCAGAGAGTCTCTGCTATTTGTCATGAGTCTGAGTGTTTAAACACCCACAAGGATAAGTCAGATAAGTCATCAACACCCTAACTTCATGATGGCTTGATATACAATGACCTTTACTCCATATCGATGCCTCCTCCCATGGGCACACCTGGGACCTTTGCACAGCTATGTGCTCCACCTCTGATATATTGAATTCCAGTAAATTGCTCTCTGACCACAAGCTTCTAGCTCTCCTACATCTCACTCCTCCACTTGGCCTTTGATCTATCCAAGGCCCCACCCCTCACCCCCTACCCAGGAACTGCCCTGTGTTTCTCTCTAACTTTCATACCCTTTTTGTCTTCCCTACTTTCTTCATTCATACTAGATCCCTGGATGCATCAGTTTAATCATGGTCTCATCAGGGACCTCCCATCTTTGCCCCTTTGCCTCCCATCATACCTCAGCCTTTACCCATCCAACCTCAAGGCCTGCTCTCAAGCTGCTTTAGGGTAATAAGTTTCTCCAGCCTCAACTTATTCTTCCTCACAACCCAAAGTCCTTCAATGAATGCTTTGTTGGATTTTTCTCCAATTCCTCATGGCGGTTGTTCCAAACTTCCACCCTTAACTCCCCTACTCTACAGACCCCCCCTTAAGCCCAGAAGAGGACACCGACTCTACTTCGCAGGTGTATTCAGAAGGAAGAGCTCCACACACTTAGGGTATCTGGAACCACAAAGCCCTCAGTCCACAGGCCTTTTTAGCTAGAACTTCAGTATCTACTTCTTGAAGTCTCCACATTTCCTCTGAATTGTCTAAAAGCCTTAGAGTTTTTCACAGCCAAAAGGGGGTCAGTCTTCCTTCCACTCCCAAGTAGAGATGGCTCTGGAGTCTGACTGGGACCCAGTGTCATGACTTCTGGCTAGCACACATATTGTTGACATTTACATCATCCAACAACATGTTGGAACGTCATCAACTGTGGTCAACTCCTTTGATGATCCTGCAGGAACTCTCTCAAGTCTTCAGGGGAGAACAATCTCCCTTACACAGCATTAGTGTTTCCCAAGCCTACCCCACTCATGGACTCTCAAAATTACAGACCTAGAGCAGTGGACATTTTTAAAACATTTAAGCCCCAAATCTCTTTAAGTCAGCCTTGAATAGAACTGTACTTGTACCAGAGGTGCCGTATGTTTCAATAACAAGAACCTTGGCCAGGTGTAATGTTGACACAGGCATTTTAAGGTTACAGAATACTAAACTGGCCATTGCAGCTCATTATAGAGATAGGGATCAAAAATGGACACTATTAACCAATCAGATATCTTGAACACATTAAAAATGTAAACGTTAGCTAGGTTGGGGTGAAGGTCTTTTCTCCACAGATTTATGTTTCTTGTCATCATGAAATGGATTCTGACTAGTGTGCTTTTTTTTTTTTTTTTTTTTGAGACAGTCTCACTCTGTTGCCCAGGCTGGAGTGCAGTGGCACGATTTTGGCTCACTGCAACCTCTGCCTCTCGGGTTCAAGCAATTCTTCTGCCTCAGCCTCCCGAGTAGCTGGGACTACAGTCGTGCACGACCACACCCAGCTAATTTTTGTATTTTTAGTAGAGACGGGGTTTCACCATATTGACCAGGCTGGTCTGGAACTCCTGACCTTGTGGTCCTCCTGCCTCATCCTCCCAAAGTGCTGGGATTACAGGCGTGAGCCACTGCGCCCAGCCGTAGTATGCATTTAAGAAGTTTCCCAGCTGCATCTTGATTTTTAACTACTGTGGTTTATTGTTATAGAACCCTTAATTTTGAGACAATGGTGCCTGTTTTACTTGTTTGTTTTGAGAAATTTTATTTCTTCATTGTTATAAAAAGTTCAATCTGAATTTCTTCATCTACATTATAACCAATCTTTATTGTAATCCGAACTCAACAAGTGTAAAGCAATTGTCAGATTCTCTTGGAATTGGGAAAAATATATGTTTTCTTCCTTTCATAGGTTGTGGTTGTAAAATATGCGGTGATTATACCTAATTCCTTTTTCAGTATTTATTGTGAAAAAACATTAACCTACACAAAAATAGATAAACATCACCCCAAAACCATCCCCCACTACCCGGTCAGTGGAAATATTGTCTTCCATAAAATCAGTCCCTGGTGCCAAAAAGATTGGCGACTGCTGCTTTAGTCTATAAATGGGTAAATTATATGAAAAAACTATCTGATGTGCAACAATCTTGCGTTCCTTGGCTTAAATGTTAAGATTTTCACATGTGTGCTTATATTAATGTTCTTAGGCCAACCAACTGTCCTTGTTGGCCCAGAACCATCCATTCTAGTTTTAAAACAGGTCTGGGCCAGGCCTGATGGCTCACATCTGTAATCCCAGCACTTTGGGAGGATGAAGCAGGTGGATCACTTGAGGTCAAGAGTTTGAGACCAGCCTGACCAACATGGTGAAACCCTGTCTCTACTAAAAATCAAAAGATTAGCCGGGCATGGTGGTGCAGGCCCGTAATCCCAGCTACTTGGGAGGCTGAGGCAGGAGAATCGCTTGAAACTGGGAGGTGGAGGTTGTGGTGAGCTGAGATCACGCCATTGCACTCCAGCCTGGGAAACATGCGCGAAACTCCGTCTCAAACAAACAAACAAAAAGAAGGTCCCACATCCCAGAAAACCCTCAGTCAAACCAGGATAGTTACTCACCTACCTATAGTTATTTTTTCTTATACTGTTTCTGTTAGGCAGAATAATCATCCCCTAAAGATGTCCACGATGTAATCCCTGGAACCTGTGAATATGTTATGTTACATGGAAGGGGGAATTACATTTGCAGAAGAAATTACGTTTACTAATTAGCTGACTTTAAAATAGAAAGATATTTTTGGATTATCTGGATGGGCCCAGTGTAAACACAAGCGCTTCAATGTGGAAGAGGGAGATGGAAGAGTCAGGGTCAGAATAGTCCAGGTGAGAAAAATTCTGCCAGCCACTGCTGGCTTTGAAGAGGGAAGGAGGCTAGGAGCCAAGGAATGCAGGAAGCTTCTAGAAGCTGGAAAAGGCAAGAAAATGGATTGTCCCCATGAGCCTTCAGAAAGAACACAGCCCTGCCAATGCCTTGATTTGAACCCAGTGAAACTCATTTCAGATTTCTGACCTCCAGAACTGTAAGACAATAGATTTGTGTATTTAAGCCACTAAGTATGTGGTAATCTGCTATAGCAACAAAAGACAACTAACTAATACACTGGGCTTCCTCAGTTTAGGCATTAATGTTATATTTATCTCACAAAATAAGTCAAATAGCTTCCCACCCACCTAATATCGTACTTTAAAAAATTACTTTTCTGAGTCAGCTTGATAAGAGAATAATTTATTTCTTAATAAAAGTGACAGCATTATAGAAATCACAAGAATTGTCTGGGCCTAGTGCTTTTATGGAAGGTGGTGAAATGAAAGATATTTTTGAGTATATTTCAATCTTACTCTTAGGTACTGGTTTACTAAAGTTTATGTTTCTTTCCATCTGGTTTATCTAACTTTCTTCTAAATTGTTAGCAGATTATGACAATACCATTTATTATATAAAAGGTCCTTTTCCCACTTAACTGAAATGTAATCTAATATTAGGTTGGTACAGAAACAATTGGCAAAAACCACAGTTCCTTTTGCATCAACCTAGTAATACCCTACGTACACTTAGATAATTTCTATACTCTTTATACATATTTCTCTATTTCTTTACTCTTTTGACTACAGATACTTTACAATAAGTTTTACTCTCTGATAGGACAAATTCTCCTCCATAGTCTTTTATTCAAATATTTCCTAATTATTCTGGCATATATCACTCTATACAAAATTTTAAATAATTTTTTTGAGGCAGGGTCTCTGTCTGTCACAGGCTGGAGTGCAGCGGCAAAAACATGACTCACTGCAGCCTTGACCTCCTGGGCTCAAACAATCCTCCTGCCTCAGTGTCCCCAAGTAGCTGAGACTACAAGTGTGTGCCACCATGACTGGCTTATTTATTTATTTATTTTGAGACGGAGTCTTACTCTGTCACCCAGGCTGGAGTGCAGTGGCGCTATCTTGACTTACTGCAAGCTCCGCCTCCCGGGTTCACGCCATTCTCCTGCCTCAGCCTCCTGAGTAGCTGGGACTACAGGCGCCAGCCACCACACCTGGCTAATTTTTTGTATTTTCAGTAGAGACGGGGTTTCACCGTGTTAGCCAGGATGGTCTTGATCCCCTGACCTCGTGATCTGCCCATCTCAGCCTCCCAAAGTGCTGGGATTACAGGCGTGAGCCACCGTGCCCGGCCTAACTTCTTTTTTAAATAGAGACAGCATTTCACCATATTGCTCAGGCTGGTCTTGAACTGCTGGGCTCAAGCAATCCTTCCACCTTGGCCTCCTAAAGTGCTGAGGTTATATGAGCCACTACACCTGACCAAATATTTTTAATTAATATAATTTTGCTTAGCTTCATTAAAAAAACAAGATTCCAATTAGAAGTCCATTAAATTTATATGTTAATTAAAGAAGGATTGGCATTTTTATAATCGACCCTTCCAGCCATTATTAAGCTGTATCTGACACTCCATTTTTATGCCTTTAAATAAAGTTTTAGTCTTTTAAAATTGGCCCTATTTAATTTGTTCCCTTGTATTTTATAATTTTTGTCTCTACTGTGAATGTTTTTCTTCATCTTTAATTTTCAAATGATTATTCCTAGTGTAAAGATAATAATAGATTTTTATATATCTCATTTGTATTTAACTACATTACTCAGCAGCCTCTTGTTACTTTTAATAGTTTTTAAATTGAGTTATATTTTCTGGATGCATAATCATATTATCTTCAAATTCTGTCTTCTTTTTGAACATTTTTATTTTAATATTATTTATTTTATGCCTTACTCCCTCAGCTAAAACCTCCAAAACAATGCTGAATAATAATTGTGCTGGCAAGTATCTCCAGCCTGTTTCTGATATTTCTGGCAATAGCTTTCATTTTTCTTTTCTTTTATTTATTTCTTTTTTTTTTTTTTTTTTTGAGACAGGGTCTCCCTCCCATCACCCAGGCTGGAGTGCAGTGGAGCAATCTTGGTTCATTGCAACCTCCAGCTCCTGGGCTCAAGTGATGCTCCCATCTCAGCCTCCTGAGTAGCTAGGATCACAGGCACACGCCACAACACCCAGCTAATTTTTAAATATTTTGTAGAGATGAGGTCTCCCTATGTTGTTCAGGCTGGTCTCAAACTCCTAGGCTCGAGCAGTCCTCCTGCCTCAGCTTCCCAAAGTGCTGGGATTACAGGAGTGAGCCAGTGCACATGGCCTAAACAGTTTTTTTAGGTAGTCAAATATGTTTACCTTTTCTGTTGTTGCTTCTGAGTTTCCAGTCTGGGTCAAGGTACCTCACACCCTTAGATGGTTCAGGTAGACTCTTATATTTTCTTGCAAGACTCTTCTGATGTTATTGTTTATAATTATGCCTTTGATCCAACCAGTTTATTTTTTAATATTATAAA
This sequence comes from Hylobates moloch, assembly GCF_009828535.3. Taxonomy (NCBI): domain Eukaryota; kingdom Metazoa; phylum Chordata; class Mammalia; order Primates; family Hylobatidae; genus Hylobates; species Hylobates moloch. Next base: position 6,526,504 of record NW_026652298.1, read on the forward strand.
ATACAGGATTAGTTTTATTCCCCCAATTGTACCAACACTACTTATTATATAAACTATCACCTTTGCCATATATTAAATTTTCATTTTACACTGTATCTATTCCTAAATTTTTCTACTTTCTTCCTTCACCAGTGCCATATGAATGTAGTTTTATATTAGCTTTATAGTATATTCCCAATACCTGGGTAGGCAAGCTCTCCCACAGTCTTGCTGTCTTTCTATTTCTTTATTTTTTTAGAGACATGGTCACTCTATGTTGCCCAGGATGGAGTGCAGCAGCTATTCACAGGTGCAGTCATTGTGCACTACAGCCTGGAACTCCCAAGCAAAAGCAATCCCTCTGCCTCAGCCTCCCAATAGCTGGGACTAAGAGTTATGCCTTAGTCACATACCACTGTGCCCAGCATAGTTCCTCTTAAGTAAAAAAATTTTTTCCCATGCCATTTATTTGTTTAAAAATCAGGTTGCTTGTCCTACAGAATATGCCAGATTCTGAATTTGATTGATCATTTCCTTGTAGAGTTGTTTAACTTATTCCTCTTTTCATTTTTTGTAGACTGAAAGATAGAGGCCTGATATTTGTTTAATTTTTTTGTTGTTGAGTATTTTTCATAGGTGGTGTGATATATTTCATATTGTATAGCATCATGATGTTCTTAATGTCTGGTTGTTCCACTTATAGTGATATTGAGATTGATGGATGAATTCAGGTATTGTTATACCTGATGAACTCATTATAAAATTCCCCTCCCGGCTGGACACAGTGGCTCACACCTGTAATCCCAGCACTTTAGAAGGATGAGGTGGGTGGATCATCAGAGGTCAGGAGATCGAGACCAGCCTGGCCAACATAGTGAAACTCCGTCTCTATTAAAAATACAAAAAAATCATGGTGGTGCGTGTCTGTAGTCCCAGCTACTCAGGAGGCTGAGGCAGGAGAATCATTTGAACCCAGGAGGCAGAGTTTGCAGTGAGATGAGATTGTGCCACTGCACTCCAGCCGGGGTGACAGAGTGAGACTCCATCTCTAAATAAATAAATAAATAAATAAATAAATAAATAAATAAATTTCCCCTCCAGCCTTTCACCTAATGGCTTTAGCAGCCATTTGTGAGCATTCCTTACAGCCCATGTTTCACCAGAGTTTGCAAAATGGTGACTTTATGTTTTATTTTTATTTTTTAGAAACAGGGTCTTGCTCTGTCACCTAGGCTGGAGTGCAGTGGTGCCATTATAGCTCACTGCAACCACAAACTCCTGGGCTCAAGCAATTCTCCTGCCACAGCCTTACAAGTAGCTGGGACCACAGGTGCATGTGACCACATCTGGCTAATTTTTTTAAAACTTCCTGTAAAGATGGAATCTCACTATGTTGCCCAATCTGGTCTCAAACTCCCAGCCTCAAGCGATCCTCCTGCTTCCGCCTCCCGAAGTACTGGGGTTACAGGTGTGAGCCACCATGCCCTGCCTCAGAATGACCTTTCTAAACTACCCATTGTGGCCGGACATGGTGTCTCATGCCTGTAATCCCAGCACTTCGGGAGGCCGAGGCGTGTGAATCACTTGAGGTCAGGAGTTGGAGACCAGCATGGCCAACATGGAGAAACCCCATCTCTACTAAAAATACAAAAATTAGCTGTGCCTGGTGGCACATGCCTGTAATCCCAGCTACTTGGGAGGTTGAGGCATGAGCACGGCTTGAATCTGGGAGGCGGAGGTTGCAGTGAGCTGAGATCATGTCACTGCACTCCAGCCTGGGTGACACAGCAAGACTCTCTCAAAAAAAAAAAAAAAAAAGAAAATACTCATTTGATGTCACTTTTTTGCTTAAAAGAATAGGCCATGTCATAGGATACATGAGTATCTACAAATCTGTTCAAACTCCTTAATATGATTGTACTAGTTTCTAAGGGCTGCCATAACAAAGTACCACAGAGATAACATAGTAGAAATTTATTCTTTCACAGTTCTGGAGGCTAGAAGTCTGAAATCAAGGTGTTTGGCAGAGCCATCCTCCCTCCAAAGGCTCTGGGAAAGACTCCTTCCTTACTGCTTCCTAGTTTCTCATTGTTCCCTGATATCCTTGGCATTCTTTAGCTTGTAGCTGCATTGCTCTAGTCTCTGATTCAGTCTTAGCATGGCCTTCTCTGTGTCTCTTTGAGGCTTTTTTTCTTTTTTTCTGAGACATAGTCTCACTCTGTCTCCCAGGCTGGAGTGCAGTGGTGCGATCTTGGCTCACTGCAACTTGCGACTCCCAGGTTCAAGTGATTCTTCTGCCTCCGCCTCCAGAGTAGCTGGGATTACAGGTGCTTGCCACCATGCCTGGCTAGTTTTTGTATTTTTAGTAGAGACAGGGTTTCACCATGTTGGCCAGGCTGGTCTCAAACTCCTGACCTCAAGTGATCCACCCACCTCAGCCTCCTAAAGTGCTGGGATTACAGGCATGAACATTGCACCTGGCCAGAGTCTTTTCTTCTTATAAAATCAGGAATCACTGGATTTAGGACCCACCTTAAGATGACTTTTTATCTTGAGATCCTCAATTAATTACATCTGCAGACTATTTCCAAATAAGGTCGCATTCTGAGATTCCAAGGGGACATGAATTTTCGAGAGACAATACTCAACCCATTACAATTGCCTACAGGTCTTTTATGATGTGGTACGAACTCACTTCTCCAGCCTCATCTCTTACCACTCTCCACCTCTCATTCCAAGCTAGTTGTATTAAGCCACTTGCAGTGCAGGGACCATAAGGTGCTCTTTCTCATTTCTAGATCTTTGCGTTTTCTGCCCACCTCTGTTTGAAATGTCTTTGCCATCTCCTTTTGCCTGGCTCTTACTATTTTGCAGATTCAGCTGCTCTAGGAAATTTTCCCAAATCCCACCTAGCATTGCTGTATTCCTTCCCCCCTCCCATCTCTCTTGCATCCTAGGTTTAGCTCTATCACAGCATGTATCTCACTATTTAATAATTTTAGTTGATGTCCTGCTTCTTTCCTCAGTCTCTTTCTCCAACTCTTTGCCATCCAAATAATCAATAAGGGACAAATCATTTTTTGTCTTGTTTTGATTTACTTTTGTATTCTTAGTGCTTAACATGGTTCCTAACAGGCAGTCTACAAATGATTATTGAATACGCAAATAAATGAATGTCTTTGAAATGTAGTTCACATGTGGTAAGAATTTCCAGGTGTTAAAATTGATAGGCAGCAGCGTCTGTGGTGGTTTTTTAATTCATATTTGTCCTTTATAGAGAAGAATAACTTTGAAGAAATTGAGGGAAGTATTCCATGACTATTGAATATTATATTAGACAGTATTAAATTACCTCATTTAGTTTTGGTGTTGCATGTGTTGAAAACTCACTTTGATCTGACCATAGCTCTATTCATTTTTATTATCCTTAGATCAAATAATGTAAGATTCTCAATACAGCCATAAATTTGAATGATGGAATTACCATATGAATGGATTTGAATTTCATGTTAACATTAACTTTAAAGAAAATGATGTGGGGTTTTTTTTTTTTGAAGAGAGAAAAGCCTCTATTGAAATCAGAAAATGTATATAGCTACAAGTGAAAGAACTAGAAATAAGAAAAGAGAAAAGTTAAGGTAGATAGTGTTGATTATCTTCAGATAACTTGCCATTCTCATCACCAATAGAATTTAAATTATGCACCTTGAATAAAATGAGGACAGAAAGCTGTTGTTAGAAAGACCACATTTCTTTTAGTGAATCATTTTTGGAATAAAAGGCTTCCAAGATTCTTGAATGTTTTCCTTTGTGGTTGACACAACATCAAGGACTACAGAAGTATGTAGCATGCTGTCTGGGTTGACTGGAAGAAAAGGACCTGCAAGCTAGTGGGTTGAAGCACATCAACAAGAAGGACATCAACTGTGGGGACAGTCCTGGAGGTTCTTGGCCTCTGGAGCAACTCTGTGGCCCAGTCAGTAGAATGGATAAATAGATGGTGGTGTGCAGCAATCAAGATGGATAAGCTTTCAGCTACATGGAGCAACAAGGATGAATCTTAGGCTGTTGCACAACAGAAACAGGACACAAAAGAACATGGACAGTATGGCTGCATCTACATAAAATTCAAAAGCAACCAAAACTAAGCTATATTATTTAAGGGATGTATACATAGAGAGTATGTATCCATAACCTGGGTGCGGTGGCTCACGCTTGTAATCCCAGCAACTTGGGAGGCCGAGGCAGGTGGATCGCCTGAGGTCAGGAGTTCAAGACTAGCCTGGTCAACACGGTGAAATCCTGTAGCTACCAAAAATACAAAAATTAGCCAGGTGTGGTGGTGCATGCCTGTGATCCTAGCTACTCGGGAGGCTGAAGCATGAGAATCCCTTGAACCTGGGAAGTGGAGATTGCAGTGAACAGTGATTGCACCGCTGTGCTCCAGCCTGGGAGACAGTGAGACTCAAAAAAAAAAAAAAAAAAAGTATGTATCTACACTTTTTTAGACAGCTAGAGCGAAAAAGTAGTGATTACTTTAAAATCAGGAGAGAAGTTAGCTCTGTGAGAGATGAGAGGGGATGTCATGGGGAAGAGTTACAAAGCTGGTGGATACTTCAGGGGTGTTACCATTGTCTTATTTCTTGCTTTGGAGGATGATTACACTACTGTTTGTGTTTTTTCTTTCCTAGTTGAATGGTTATACTTGTATTTGCTTTACAATTATTGGGTGTACATTTGTATTTCACATCACACAATATACATTTGTGTTTCTGTAATACTTCACAGTTGTTTAAATAGCTAAGCAAACGAAATACCATTGCTGTATGCAGGGTGGCCAAGAGGGGAAGGGATCAATTCTGACAGTCTTGGAGTCTCTAGCTCCTGGCACAGTATCTAGTCCCAGGCAGGGGATCTATAAATGTTGGCTGAACTAAATTGGCCCAGGCAATGTGGCATGATTCAAAGGAAGAAACATCATGCAGAGCCCACAGTCTGCATCTAAAATTCTCATATTCACTCCATGTCAGACAAGATGCTGTTGGGGTTCTGTGGTTCTGATGATCTTACTATGCATCATTAATTTCTACTGAGAAAAAATAATTACTATTCCCTTTGGGGACATGAAGTGTTTTTAACTGGTTTAAGTGTTTTAAACTGACTTTTAATTTCTTTTTTTAAAAAAAATCATATATACTTAAGGTGTACAACGTGAGGTTTTGATATACATATATATAGTGAGTGGTTATTACAGTCAAGCAAATTACATATCTGATATGGTTTGGATCTGTGTCCCCACCAAATCTCATGTTGAATTGTAATCCTCAGTGTTGCAGGTGGGGCCTGGTGGGAGGTGGTTGGATCATGAGGGTAGATTCTCATGAATGGATTAGCACCATCCCCTCGGTGCCATTGTCATGATAGTGAGTGGGTTCTCGAGAGATCTGGTCGTTTACAAGTGTGCTGCCCTTGCCCTCTCTTGCTCCTTCTCCCACCATGTCAGATGTCTTGCTCCGCATTTGTCTTCGGCCATGATTGGAAGCTTCCTGAGGCCTCCCCAGAAACAGAAACCGCTGTGCTTCCTGTACATTCTGCAGAGCTGTGAGCCAATTAAACCTCTTTTCTTTATAGAGTACCCAGTTTCAGGTATTTCTTTATAGCAGAGTAAGAACAAACTAATACAGTATCCATCTCCTCACGTAGTTACCTTCTGTGTGTGTGTATAGTTACCTTCTGTTACTTCCTGTGTGTGTGCGGTAAGAGCACCTGAAACCTACTTTTAGCAAATTCCCAATATAATGTTACTAACTATACAGAATGATCACGATACAACATTATTAACTGTACTCATCATGCTGTTTATTAGATCTCTAGACTGATTCATCCTAACTGCAACCTTGTACCCTTTGACCAACATCTCCCCATTCCGTTCTACTTTGTTTCTATGTATTCAACTTTTTTAGAGTTCACATGTAAGTGAGATCATACAGTATTTTTCTTTCTGTGTCTGGCTTATTTCACTTTGCATAGTGTCCTCTAGTTTCACCCATGTTGTCAAAAATGGCAGGATCTAGCCAGGCACAATGGCTCACGCCCGTAATCCCAGCACTTTGGGAGGCCAAGGCCGGTGGATCACCTGAGGTCGGGAGTTCAAGACCAGCTTGGCCAACATGGTGAAACCCCATCTCTACTAAAAATACAAAAATTACCCAGGCATGGTGGCACACACCTGTAGTCCCACCTACTGGGGAGGCTGAGACAGGAGAATCGCTTGAACCCAGGAGGTGGAGGCTGTCATGAGCCGAGATCGTGCCACTGCACTCCAGCCTGGGCAACCGAGCAAGACTCCATCTCAAAAAACAAACAAAAAAAGACAGGATCTGCTCCTCTTTTAAGGCTGAATAATACGTCTTGTATATGTACCACAATTTCTTTTTCCATTCATCTGTCAATGGACACTTAGGTTGATTCCACATCTTGGCTATCATGATTAATGTTGCAATGAATATGAGAGCAAGATACCTCAAGGTACTAATTTTGTTTCCTTCAGGTACAGACTCAGAAGACGAATTGCTGGATCACAAGGTAGTTCTATTTTTAATTTTTTTGAGGAACTTCTGCACTGTTTTCTACAATTGCCATACCAGGTTAAATATCCACCAACAGTGTACAAGGGTTTCCCTTTTTTCCTCCCTCCTCCTCCTCCTCCTTTTCTTTTCTTTCCTTCTTTTTCCTTCTTTCTTTTCTTTTTCTTTCTTTTCTTTCTCCTTCCTTCCTTCCTTCTTTCTTTTTCTTTCTTTCTTAGGTCTGGCTCTGTCATCCAGGTTACAGTGCAGTGGCACAATCACAGCTCACTGCAGCCTCAATATCCCAGCCTCAACAATCCTTCTACCTCAGCCTCCTGCAGAGCTGGAACTACAGACACACACCACCACACCCAGCTATTTTTTAATTATTATTTGTTGTAGAGACAAGGTCTCACTATGTTGCCCAGACTGGTCTCAAGCTCCAGTGATCCTCCTGCCTTGGCCTCCCAAAGTGCTGAGATTACAGGGTGAGCCACTGTGCCCAGCCAAGGGTTCCTTGTTCTTCACACCCTCACCAACACTTTTTTTTTTTTTTTTGTCTCTTTGATAATAGCTAGTTTTTTTTTTTTTTTAGACCGAGTTTCACTCTTGTTGCCCAGACTGGAGCACAATGGCATGATCTCGGCTCACTGCAACGTCTGCCTCCCAGGTTCAAGTGATTCTCCTGCCTCAGCCTCCCTAGTAGCTGGGATTACAGGCACCTGCCACCATGCCAGGCTAATTTTTGTATTTTTAGTAGAGACAGGGTTTCTCCATGTTGGTCAGGCTGATCTCAAACTCCCAACCTCAGGTGATCTGCCCACCTCAGCCTCCCAAAGTGCTGGGATTACAGGTGTGAGCCACCGCACCTGGCCTGATAATAGCTATTCTAACAGGTCTGAGGTGGTAGCTCATTGTGGTTTTGATTTGCATTTTCCTGATGATTGTTGACATTGAGCACCTCTTCATATACTTGTTGGTCATTTGTATGTCTTCTTTGGAAAAATGTCTATTCATTTCTTTTGCCCATTTTTCAATCAGGGTATTTGTTTTTTTGTGGTTAAGTTGTAGGAGTTCTGTATGTATTTTGGTGATTAACAACTTATCCAAAATATTTTTAGTTTGCAAATATTTTTTCCCAGTCCATAGGTTACTTTTTCATTTTGTTGGTTGTTTTCTTTGCTGTGCAGAGACTTTTTAGTTTGATGTAATCCCACTTGTTTATTTTTACTTTTGTTACCAGAGCTCTTGGTGTTAAAGTAGTCCCTCTTTATCTGTTGTTTCTCTTTTCATTCAGTTACCCATGGTCCACCGGGGTCCAAACATATTAAGTGGAAAATTCCAGAGATGCACAATTCATAAGTTTTAAATTGTATACTATTCTGAGTAGCATAATGAAATCTCGTGTTGTCCCACCCAGGCCATAAATCATCCCTTTGTCCAACCGATTCACACTGTCTGTGTGACCCACCCAAAAGTCATTTCATAGCCTTCTCAGTTATTAGATCTACTGTGGTATCACAGTGCTTGTGTTCAAGTCACCCTTATTTTACTTAAAAATGGACCAAAGCACAAGAGGAGTGATGCTGCCAATTCAGATATGCCAAAGAGCAAAAATAAAGTATTTCCTTAAGTGAAAAGGTGAAAGTTCTCAACCTAATAAGGAAAGCAAAAGAAAAAATTGTATGCTGAGGTTGCTAAGATCTATAGTTGGAACAAACAGCAGCTTGGCGGGAATCACATTTCAAACTCCAAAAGTTACATCCAATATGTGATAAGTGCTTAACTAAGATAAAAAAGGCATTAAATTTATCCGCGAAATACATAAACAGAAAGGTGTTCCTGTTTATGGCAATTGGGTTTGGTACTATCCATGGTTTCAGGCATCCACTGGTGAAAGGAGTCAGCTAGCTTACTTTAGGAAGATAGTAAGGGAAGGGCCCCCAGAGAATCTCCAACCTGCCCCACAAGTGTTTATACCAGACGTTTTATGCAGATAAGGGAAGCTGCACAAGGGGCTTGCCTAAACACGTCCACAGTGGAAAATTCCATTCCTTAACATACAGTAAGGGGAAATACATCAATATGGAGTGGCTCAGATTAAAACCCCCCATGCACACTGGAAGGACAAGGTGGAGCCACCAGGAATTCATGCCTTATACAAATAGGGAACCCAGCCCCATGAGCTTGGATAAAAAAAGTTCTTGTATTCACCTGTGAAGGGGGGCAACTAGAAACCTGCTTTCAGGACCCTGTTCTTTACTGAGAATTTTCCTTTTGGTTAATAAATTCTACTCCACTCACTCTTCAATGTCCGCATGCCCAATTTTTCCTGGTCATGAGACAAGGACCTGGATTTAGCTGAGTTAAGGAGCAGAAAAATCCTACATTACTAAGGGTCTTAGGACATCTTCCACAGATGAGTGGGGACTACTTTATATCCAAGAAATCATTGCCAGTGACAGTGTCAAGGAGCTTTTCCTCTGTGTTTTCTTCTAGGAGTTTTACAGTTTCAGTATTGACTTTTAATTTCAAACCTCATAGAAAATTTTCTAGATCGAGATAGAATAATGGACATGAATCTCTAGCAGAGCCAAACACTGAAAGATCGGGAATATAGACACATAGTATATGTATGCTACTGATTTTTCCTGTTTTTCCCAAAAGAGATCAACCAAAGAAAACTCTATCTGTAGATTTATTTTCTTCTAATTGAGAATTTACTAATAATGTATTCTGTGGCATGCAACTACGTTAAAATTTTTATTATTCACTTTAGATAATAACTATATCTTTCTCATAGTCAAGAACCAATAAGATTTTTACCTGCTTTAATTCTATCTATGTTAATAACCAATTCTCTGAAAATTATAGCCTCAGATGCAATAACAAAAATGTTGAGACAGGCCAGGCATGATGGCTCACGCCTGTAATCCCAGCACTTTGGGAGGCTGAGGCTGGCGGATCACGAGTTCAGAAGATCGAGACCATCCTGGCTAACGTGGTGAAACCCTGTCTCTACTAAAAATACAAAAAATTAGCCAGGCGTGGTGGCAGGCACCTGTAGTCCCAGCTACTTGGGAGGCTGAGGCAGGAGAATGGCGTGAACCCAGGAGGCGGAGCTTGCAGTGAGCCAAGATAGCGCCACTGCACTCCAGCCTGGGCAAAAGAATGAGACTCCGTCTAAAAAAAAAAAAAAAAAATGTTGAGACATTATACTACTTTTCAATGCTTTTAAACATGGAACTAATTGAAGAAAATCTTTTAATATATGTATACATTATAATATAGTATTTTTAATAGCTCAATTTTATTCATTTATTGTACATGATAGCTATAACAGTCAACATAAATTGAAATAAAAGAAAATTTCACCCATAATTCTAATATCACCATAAATCAAACTGTTCTCTGTTTCAACTATACTGTAGACAAAATTCAATTTTCTACTTTTTAAATTAATGTTATTTTGGCCTGTGCTCTTTTATAAACTAGAAAAATAGTTTCATGTTTTTCATTTTCCTATTTAGTTCAAGTTACCTGTGTTATAAATAAATTTTTGGTGCCACCAAAGAAATAGCACTCAAACATAAATTTAATTTTCTCAGCAAGGCAATTTTTACTTCTATAGAAGGGTGCGACTTGTGGATGGAGCAATGGCGAGAGCACACGTGAACAAGAGAGGGGAAGGGGTTCTTATTCCTGATGCAGGTACCCCCTGCTGCTGTGTTATTTCCCTATTGGCTAGGGTTGAACTGCACAGTCTAGGCTAATTCCGATTGGCTATTTTAAAGACAGCAGGGCTATGAGCCAGAGTGGTGGGGTGAGCAGTTTGGCAGGAAAGACGGTTACAGAACAGGTAACTATAGGTGACTTAAATCATAGCAGGTGACCAGGGGTGACTCAGGTCAAAGCAGGTGACCAGGATGAGTCAGGACAGAGCAGGTGACCCGGGGAACAGATGTGAACTGCTGATTAAAACTGGTGGAAAAGGTTGTTTACTGAAACTATGAGGAAGTTAAACTTTAAAATGGAGGACAAAGAACTGAATATAGTGACATACTGATTCTTCGAAGAGAAATTTAGAACTCACAGTATCCAACACCTGAAGGATTCACAACAAATGCTAAAAACTATGCATTCTCTTTTACCCCAGTGTATAAATTGTTCTAAGTGCATTCACCTATATGAAAAAGATATGAAATAAAACATATCAAATATAAACTAAAATGAATAAGTGACTATATTTATCTCATGTAAACTCTAGAAAAAATATGTATATTCTAAGTTGTAGTGTGCTCTCATAATGTATCCTTGTATCTTCTATTCAATTATTGAATATAAATAACATTTATTTAACATTATAGAAGGCACTAGGATTTGAACCCTGGCAATCTAACTAGAGCTTACCTTCTTAATGTCTCAGGTACCCGAGTGTCTGTCACCTATTTTTAGGAACTGGGTTCTTAGAGGGGGTCTGTAGGATCATGATCTCCTTTAATCAGATAGCTCTGTAGACAAGGAGGAAGGATCAGAACTTTGGGGAGTGTGAGTATGGGTCAAGCCTAAGAAACCAAGGTGACCAACATGACTAAAAAGCTTCCTTATTGAATCCTGGACAATGCAATCCTTTTCTTTATAAGGTGTCTTAAACTGGTTTTCCTACAGAGTGAGAAGAACAAATGTGAGTGTGAAGCCACCCAATCAGAAAGTCTTTGGAGAGGGCAATGGATTAATGCATCAGAGTAAGGAGTGAAGGAACCATCCTCGAATGCAAGCTCTGATTGATCAGTGAAGACAAAATCAGCCCCTCCACAATAAAAGAGAGCAAATGGTGGCATTGAGAGAATGAGAGTTGAAGTCTCAATCAAATGGTGAATCATTTTTTTTCTATTTATTGTGTTTTATTTTTTCTAGAGACAAGGCCTCACTATGTTGCCCAGGCTGATCTCAAACTCCTGGCCTCAGGTGATATTCCCACCTCAGCCTCCCAAGGTGCTGAGATTACAGGTGTGAGCCACTGTACCTGACCTAGACAAAGGAGTTTCTATATCATTTTAACAAAGGATGATAAATTGTAGAGAAGTGACTAGATAAAGGAAAGGAAGTTTTGGCTCCTAGGGGCGGAAAATTGTGGAAAAGTGACTAGGCAATATATGGGGGAAACTAATGAAAGATAAGAGTTATTTGAGTAAGGTTTGTTTCTGTAAACTTATCTCAGTGCTAGTTCTCTGTTTGATGATAAAGGTTTTTCTCTTCATCCTGGTACAGGAGTGGTGGGGGAGATTTATGCCAACTTCACAAAAGAAAATGTATGCCCTGCTTTTAGGCAGATGGAGGAAGGGCAGAGTCTCTTCCTGCATCTGTTATTTATCAATTGCTTCCGGCTCAAAATAATACCTATGCCAAAGTGGTATATTTGGGGGTGGTATATTCTGGACCCCTTCATCTACAAAATAGATGTTATCCCAGACTACATTGTAGGGTTATTTTCAGGGTTAAATGAGTTAATGTATGTAAAATACTTGGAATAGTGCCTACCAAGTGTTAGCTATTATTATTTCTTCTCAAATATTGTCACTAATTGTTGGTCATTCTTCACTATTGTCATAATCCCTCCCCAGAGGTTTACCTTGTGATAATGAAATAGCTACAGCCTCCTGCACGTTAGCAGAGGTTGCTCTTAACCCTCAGCTTTGGGTTGTGCTGACCAGTGGATCAAGGTCTTTAGCTGGTCAGTCAAATCCAATTTCATTTTGTCTCCTCCTTTCTCGCTAGCTTTGTTGTTTTCCAAAGTTTTCCTCTTGTTGAGTAGTTTGTTATCTTCATAGATAACCCACCTCCCATCCCCAGGCATTTATCTTTATGTTTGATTTCTTTGGTGCTTAGAACCATACTTTCTCTAGTCTTTTTTTTTTTTTAAGATGGAGTCTCGCTCTGTCACCCAGGCTGAGGTGCAGTGGTGTGATCTCGGCTCACTGCAACCTCCGCCTCTCGGGTTCAAGCGATTCTCCTGCCTCAGCCTCCTGAGTAGCTGGGATTACAGGCATGCGCCACCATGCCTGGCTAATTTTGGTATTTTTAGTAGAGATGGGGTTTCACCATGTTGGTCAGGCTGGTCTTGAACTCCTGACCTTGTGATCCACCTGCCTCAGCCTCCCAAAGTTCTGGGATTTCAGGTGTGAGCCACCACGCCCAGCCACCACCAGTCTTTTTATGTTTGTTACCTGTCTTGTTTTTCCTAACTTCTTTTTGACACCATCTTAGGCATTATAATAGTATTTTCTAAAGGCTCCTCAAGTGTAGCCAGGGTTGACAACCTGTGAAAGAAACTGACTCTTACACATGCATAAATTGGAATGCAGATTCAAGTGTTTCATGAAAATAATTATCTCTGATGAAAATAGAAGAATCATTAAGAACCATTAAGCTCTGACATTGGTCGTTGATGAAAGCAATCAACTTTCTTTCCCAGAAAATACTTAAAAAAGAATTAGATTTACAACTATTTAGGAATCTAAGTAGTAAAGACACAGTTAGGTAGTCTAAAGCTAGGAGGAAGGTCTAGATGATCAGTGGTCTTTGATGAATCTAACATTTTTTAACTTTTCGTTGAGATATAAGATTGATGTAACATTGATGTAGCTTGATGTATTTGTTTGTTTGCTTTTTAGATGGGTGTTTCACTATGTCGTTCAGCCTGGCTCAAACTCCTGGGCTCAAGCAATTCTTTCACTTCAGCCTCCCAAGTAGCTGGGACTACAGACATGCACCACCACATCCAGTCTAATCTTAAAGACTGATGTCAGTCTGGATGAGAAATATCTGCATCCAATGTAATGTTTCTGTATGCATTCCTCACCTGCTTATTCCTATCAAGAAATAAAGGAACATTTTCTCTGGACTTTATTTCTCTCGGGCTTGACCTGACCTGGGATGGAAAGAATGGGAGGAATTTAGGGAATCTTTGTCAGAGTACAGGGAAGAGGAAGAGGGAGGAAAGGAGGGGTCACTGAGGCTAGGAATGCCTAGGTCTTCCTCAATAGCAGAAGTGGAGCCAGAAGGACACACAAGTTGAGGGAGGTGCTTGCTGGGTGGGATCATACAGAATTTTCCTTCAGAGGCTTCCATCAGCACACTCATATTTCAGAAGGAAGAGCTGTCTGCTTTATCTTGCAGAAAACTTTGGTCATGGATGTAAGTAACTAGAAAATATACTTTCAAGTTATGGTATGTTAAAACAATGAACAGGTCTCTGAGAAGGAAATATAATAATTGGTGTAGGCCAGATGCAGTGGCTCACACCTGTAATCCTAGCACTTTTGGAGGCCGAGGTGGGAGATCACCTGAGGTCAGGAGTTCGAGAACAACCTGACCAACATGGGGAAACCCTGTCTCTACTAAAAATACAAAAAATTAGCCAGGTGTGGTGGCACACGCCTGTAATCCCAGATACTCAGGAGGCTGAGGCAAGAGAATTGCTTGAACCTGGGAGGTGGAGGTTGCAGTGAGCCAAGATTGCACCACTGTACCCCAGCCTGGGCAACACAGCAAGATTCCATCTCAAAAATAAATAAATAAATAAATAAATAGTGTGTGAGAGACATGGGGAAGAGAGGAGGGAGAGAGAGGGAAAGAGAGAGAGAGAGAAAAGGAGGAGGAGGAGAAGCAGGAGGAGGAGGGGGGGGAGGAGGAGGGGGGGGAGGAGGAGGAGGAGGAGGAGGAGGAGGAGGAGGAATCCTTTAGAAACTCTACCAGAAAAAAATACTAATGAAATGAAAGACCAGATTCAGTGTCGTCTATACTACAACATATTGGAGCATAAAATACATCATTATCAGTCCCTAGATATTTTTACACAATGAATAACTCATCTAAGGCCACACATATTAAATAGAAAAGGCTTAAGTTGAAGCACTGAAGTAATTTAGAATGAACATAAACAGCTTCTGATACTAGCTGCACTGAGTGTGACGTGTTTTGGGAACACAGCGCTCTTTGTTTTTGACAAGTACTACATCTGAGATGACATCTGAATAATTAATATGCTTAGCCCGGATGATACATTTTCAAAAGTAATGTGCTACTCTGGATACAGATTTTCAAATTGCAATCAGCACTTCTTGTTGCCACCTCCCATTATGTGTCTTTCATCACCTATTTAGCCAGCTGTGCTGCTATGTAGGCAAAATCAAACATATAACAGATGTTCCTTGAACTTAAAGTAGGAGGTGTTTTCAAACATGGCTAGCTACATTGATTAGGGATGAAATATATCAACTGCAAAGCAGATTAATTTACCTATTAAGAATAACAGATTGTGGGCTGGGTGCAGTGGCTCACACCTGTAATCCCAACAGTTTGGGAGGCTGAGGCAGGCAGATCACCTGAGGTCAGGAGTTCAAGACCAGCCTGGCCAACATGGTGAAACCTCGTCTCTACTAAAAATACAAAAATTAGCCGTGCATGGTGGCGGGCGCCTGTAATCCCACCTACTTGGGAGGCTTACAATCCCACCTACTTGGGAGGCCTGTAATCCCACCTATTTGGGAGGCTGAGGCAAGAGAATCACTTGAACCAGGGAGTCCGAGTTTGCAGTGAGTTGAGATCGCGCCATGGTGCTCCAGCCTGGGCAAGAGCAAAACTCCATCTCAAAAAAGGAAAAAAAGAGTAACAGATTGTGGAATCAAAATCATCCCCTGCTATCCATGTGATTTGGGCTAAATTAACTTAAACTTTTTAAGCCTCACTCTTCTCATCTACAAAATGATAAATTATCTGAATTAATGGCATCTACTAGGATGGTTATCTGTAATCCCAACACTTTGGGAGGCCGAGGCAGGTGGACCACCTGAAGTCCGGAGTTTGAGACCAGCCTAGCCAACATGGTGAAACCTCATCTCTACTAAAAATACACAAATTAGTCATGCGTGGTGGCAGGCACCTGTAATCCCAGCTACTCTGGAGGCTGAGGCAGGAGAATCGCTAGAACCAGGGAGGCTGAGGTTGCAGTGAGTCGAGATCGCGCCATTGCACTCCAGCCTGGGCAAGAGCAAAACTCCATCTCAAAAAAAAAAAAAAAAAAAGAATAACAGATTGTGGAATCAAAGTCACCCCTGGCTAGCTATGTGATCTTGGGCTAAGTTAACTTAACCTTTTCAAACCTCACTCTTCTCATCTATAAAATGATAAATTATCTGATTAATGGCATCATCTAGGATGGTCATGATGATTAAATGAGATTGTCCATGTACCCTTAAGAGTATATCTGGCACAGAGTAAATGGTCAACCTATTTTAGCTATTTATTATTTCACTTTTATCGAATTGCATAGTTAAGAGCTTTGGAAAGTAAGGAAATGGTTTAAAGTAAGGAGGTTGGTTTGGTGTACTGGTTTTCAAACTATGTTCTCACGAAGAGCTGCTTCCAAGGCTGTGGCTTGGTGGCAAAAAAAGAGGCTGTAGATGGAGCTTTAAAACCCTCACTTCATTTTAAAGCACAGCAGTTCATTTTGTATGCTCTGTATATTGAGGTTCTATGTGAGTCTTGCCACAGGCCGGCGGTCAGAGCCTGGGACCGTGCCAATCATGCCCCCTCCACACTCCCTGCACCACTGGCCTTGCCCCTGTCTCAGTACACCTCCTGCCTGGACTTCAAGAGAGCGTTGGACAAAGCTCCCGAGACCAACACTGAGGATGACAAACAGAGGAGGGTGTGCCCATGCCCAAGAACTACCTGTGGCTACCATTGTCTATGTAAAATTCTAATTTAAAAAAGAGTATTACATAACCTGAGCATGGTGTCTCACGCCTCTAACCCCAGCAATTTGGGAGGCTGAGGCAAAAGGATTGTTTGAGGCCAGGAGTTTGAGAACAGCCTGGGACAACATAGCAAGACATCCTTTCTATAAAAAATAAAAAACCTGGCCGAGAACGGTGGCTCACGCCTATAATCCCAGCACTTTGGGAGGCCGAGGCAGGTGGATTACTGGAGGTCAGGAGTTCAAGACCAGCCTGGCCAACATGGTGAAACCTCGTCTCTACTAAAAATACAAAAATTAGCCAGGCATGGTGGCGGGCACCTGTAATCCCAGCTACTTGGGAGGCTGAGGCAGGAGAATCGCTTGAACCCAGGAGGTGGAGGTTGCAATGAGTCGAAATCCCGCTGTTGCACTCCAGCCTAGGCAAAAGGAGTGAAACTCCATCTCAAAAAAAAATAATAAATAAATAAATAAGGCTGGGCACAGTGGTTCACATCTGTAATCCTAGCACTTTGGGAGGCAGAGGCAGGCAGATCCCTTGAGTCCAGAAGTTCAAGATGAGACTGGCCAACATAGTGAAACCCTGTCTCTACTAAAAATACAAAATGTACAGGTGGTGCACACCTGTACCCCAGCTACTTGGGAGGCTGAGGCATGAGAGACTCACTTGAATCTGCGAGGCAGAGGTTGTAGTGAGCCAAGATGGTACCACTGAACTCCAGCCTGGGTGACAGAGCAAGATTTTGTCTCAAAAAAAAAAAAAAAAAAATGAGCTGCCTTTGGTAACACACCTGCAGTCTCATCTACTGAGGAGATCAAGGCAGGAGGCTCACTCAAGCCCAGGAGGTCAAGGCAGCAGACAGCCGAGATTGTGCCACTGCACATCAACCTGGATGATAGAGTGAGACCCTGCCTAAAAACAAACAAACGAGCAAAAAGTATTACTATTTTTAAAATAAATTAAAATAATTGACAAATAGTAGACCATCTGATTACAAATGTGTACACTACATGATAAAACTCTTTAAAAGCTAGGAGTAATAGAAAACTTACATAATATGAAAAATAGCACCTACAAAAGATCTACAGTAACCATATACTTAACAGTGAAATGTTGAGATTTCCCTTGAATAATAAAAGGATATCTGCTTTTCATTCAATATGGTACTAGCCAGTGCAATAAAGCAAAAAATCAAAAATTGATTAAGGATTGGAAACAAAACAATGAAAGTGTCATTAACTTCAGGTAATATGCTTTTAAACCTAAAAATCCAAAATAAGCTATGGATAAATAATTAGATTTAATGAGTTATTTAAACTTGATGGATTGCAAAGTCAATTTTAGTTCTTTATACCAGCAACAAATAGAAAGTAAGCATTTAAAAACACATCATGTTGATAATTTCAAAAACATCAAATATATGGTAATAAATCCAATAAGTATATATTATTGAAATAAATTAAAGACAATCTAAATAAATAGGGGGATATAACATGTTCTTTGTTTGGAAGACTCAATGTTAAAAGGATGTCAGTTCTTGGCTGGGCATGGTTGCTCACACCTGTAATCCCAGAACTTTAGGAGGCTAAGTAGGGTGGATCTCTTGAGGCCAAGAGTTCGAGACCAGCCTGGCCAACGTGGCAAAACCTGTCTCTACTAAAAATACGAAAAATTAGCTGGGTGTGATGGCCCACACCCATAATCCCAGCTACTCGGGAGGCTGAGGCATGAGAATCACTTGAGCCCAGGAGGCAGAGGCTGCAGTGAGTCAAGATCATGCCACTGAACTCCAGCCAGGACTCGGTCTCAAAAAAAAAAAAAAAAAAAAAAAGCTGTACAATTTTTCAATTTTATTGATTTCGGCTTTAATTCTTATTATTTCCTTTCTTTTGTTTACTTTTGAATTTAATTTACTCTATTTTTCTAGTTTCCTAAGGTGAAAACTTAGGTTATTGATTTTAGATCTCTCTTCTTGTCTAATATAGACATTTAATGCTATACATTTCCCTCTAAGCACTGCTTTCGCTGCATCTTACCAATTTTGATAAGTGGTATTTTCATTTTCATTCAGTTCAAAATATTTTTTCATTTAGTCTTTGATCCACTTATTATTTAGAAGTCTGTTGTTTAATCTCCACAGATTTTGGGATTTCTCCAGTTACCTTTCTGTTGGTGATTTCTCATTTAATTCTACTGTGACCTGAAATCAGAAATTGTATGATTTGTATTCTTTTAAATGTGTTAAGGTGTATTTTACGGCCCAGAATGTGGTCTTAGTGAATGTTCTATGAGAGCTTGAAAAGAGTGTGTATTCTGCTGTTATTGGATGAAGTTATCTATAGATGTTAATTTTATCCAGTTGCTTGGTAGTGTTTTTTGGGAGTTGTTTGTTTGGTTTCTTTTTTTGCTTTTTTGTGTTTTGTTTTGTTTTGTTTTTTAGACAGTCTCTCTCTGTCTCCCAGGCTGGAGTGCAGTGGCCAGTGGTGCCATCTCGGCTTACTGCAACCTCCGCCTCCCAGGTTCTCCTGTCTCAGCCTCCCGAGTAGCTAGGATTACGGGCGCACGCCACCAGCTAATTTTTGTATTTTTAGTATGGACAGGGTTTCACCATGTTGGCCAGGCTGGTCAGGAGCTCCTGACCTCAAGTGATCCTCCCACCTAGGCCTCCCAAAGTGCTGGGATTACAGGCGTGAGCCACCGTGCCCAGTCTTGGTAGTGTTTTTGAGTTCAATTATGTCCATAATGATTTTCTGCCTACTGGATCTGTCCATTTCTGATAGAGGAGCATTGAAATCTCCACTAATGGTGGGATTCATTGCTTTCTCCTTGCAATTCTGTTTATCTCACATATATTGACACTGTTATTAGATGCTACATGTTAAGAATTGTTGTCTTCTTTGAGAATTGACTGCTTTATTATTATGTGATGTCCCTCTTTATTCTTGATAACTCTCCTTGTTTGAAGTCTGTTTTGTCTGAAATTAACATACAGTGAACAACATAGGGGCTGAACAAATAGGGGTTAAGAACTCTGACCCCTTGCATAGTTGAAAATCCATATAAAGCTTATATTTTATTTATTTTACGTTTTGTTTTTATTTTATTTTTTAGAAACAGAGTCTTGTTATATTACCCAGGCTGGTCTCCTGGCCTCAAGCGCTTCTCCTACCTCAGGCCCTGAGTTGCTGGGATTATAGGTATACTCCACTGTGCCTGGCAAACTGTGTGTAACTTTTGACGCCCCAAAAACTTAACTACGAATAGTCTGCTATTGACCAGAAGCCTTACTGATAACATAGTTGATTAACACATCTTTGGTGTTATATGTATTACATACTGTTTTATTACAATAAAGTAAGCTAGAGAAAAAAGTTATTAAGAAAATCATAACTCACCACTAAAGAACTTATTCATGTAACAAAATACCACCTGTTCGCCAAAAACCTATTGATATAATAAATAAATAAATAAATAAATAAATAAATAAATAAAGGGAAAAAAAGAAAATCATAAGTAAGAGAAAATATATTTACTATTCATTAAGTGGAGTGGATCATCATAAAGTTCTTCATCTTCATCATCTTCATGGTAAGTAGGCTGAGAAGGAGGAAGAGGAGGGGTTGGTCTTGCTGTCTTGTGGGTGGCCAAGGCAGAAGAAAATCTGTGTCTAAGTGCACCCCACCATTCAAGCCCATGTTTTTTAGGGGTTAGCTGTAGTTATTCCTGCTTTCTTTTGATTACTGGTTAGCATAGTATATTTTTCTGCATAAATTTACTTTTGTTTTTTGTTTTTTTTTTGACAGAGTCTCGCTCTGTCCCCCAAGCTGAAGTGCAGTGGCACCATCTCGGCTCACTGTGACCTCCGCCTCCGAGATTCAAGCGAGTCTCCTGTCTCAGCCTCCTGAGTAGCTGGGGTCACAAGCGCCCGCCACCATGTCCGGCTAATTTTTGTATTTTTAGTAGAGACAGGGTTTCACCATGTTGGCCAGGCTAGTCTCAAACTCCTGACCTCAGGTGATCCACCTGCCTCAGCCTCCTAAAGTGCTGGGATTACAGGCATGAGCCATCGCGCCCGGCCTACTTTTTGTTTTTAAGAGACAAGGTCTTGCTATGTTGCCCAGGCTGGACTCAAACTCCTGGGCTCAAATGACCCTCCTGCCAGCCTCCCAAGCAGCTGGGACTATAGGCATGAGTCACCAAACCCAGCTCATCCATTTATTTGTAATCTATATGCATCTTTATATTTAAAGTAGATTTCTTTTGTTGTTGTTCCGATTTAATTGGAATTAAAGTGGGTTTCTTATAGGCTATATATAGTTGTGTCTTGTTTTTTGATCCATTCTGACAATCTCTGTCTTTTAATGGGTGCATTCTGATCATTGATGTTCAAAGTGATTGTTGATATAGTTGGATTAATATCTACCATATATATTACTATTTTTTATTTGTAGCCCTTGTTCTTTGTTCCTATTTTTGTCTTACATCTTTTACTGTGTTTTGTGGGTTTAATTGAGCATTTCATATGTTCCATGTTCTCTCTTAGAATATCAGTTATACTTCTTTTTTTTTTAATTTTTTATTCATTGCCCTAGACTTTGCAAAATACATTTACAACGAATCCAGTCCACTTTCAAATAACACTATACCACTTCACTGATAGTATGACTACTTTATAATAATAAAATAATACTAGGCCGGGTGCAGTGGCTCATGTCTGTAATCCCAGCACTTTGGAAGGCCAAGGCGGGCAGATCACAAGGTCAGGAGTTCAAGGCCAGCCTGGCCAACATGATGAAACCCCGTCTCCACTAAAAAATACAAAAATTAGCTGGGCATGGTGGTGTGCACCTGTAATCCCAGCTACTTGGGAGGCTGAGGCAGGAGAATTGCTTGAACCCGGGAGGTGAAGGTTGCAGTGAGCCGAGATTGTGCCACCACACACCAGCCTGGGGGACAGAGCAAGGCTCTGTCTCAAATAATATAATAATACTAATAATTTCTCCCTCCTGTTCCTTGTACCATTGCTGCCATTCGTTTCATTTACATATAAGCATACAGAAATATAGATGCATATATAACTGAATACATTATTGTTATTGTTTTTAACAAACTGATATCTGTTAGGTCAAGTAAGAAAAAGTTTTTATCTTCACTTACTCCTTCTTAAATGTTCTTCATTTCTTTATATAGATCCAAGTATCGGACCTACATTATTTTCCTTCTCTCTAAAGAACTTACTTTAATATTTTTTGCAAGGCAAGTTTACTGATAACAAATTCCCTCAATTTCTGTTTGTCTGAGAAAGTATTTATCCTTCACTTTGGAAAAATAATTTTTCAGGTACATAATTCTAGGATGATAGCTTTTTTTTCACTCAACACTTTAAATATTTTACTCCATTCTCTTCTTGCTTGCATAATTTCTGAGGAAAAATTGGATGTAATTCTTATCTTTGCTCCTCTGTAGCTAAGGTGCTTTTTCCTGTGGCTTCTTCCAGGACTTTTTCTTTATCTTTGATTTTCTTTCTTTTTTTCTTCTTCTTTTTTTCGTTTTTTTTAGGGACGAGGTCTCACTATGCTGCCCTGGCTTGTCTTGAACTCCCTAGCTAAGGTGATCCTCCTGCCTTGGCTTCCTAAAGTGCTAGGATTACAGGTGTGAGCCATCATGCCTGGCTTGATTTTCTGTAATTTAAAAATTATATGCTTAGGTGTAGTTTTGTGGAATTTGGTTTTGTTTTTGGCATTTATCCTCCTGCATGTTCTCGGAGCTTCCCGGATCTGTGGTTTGGTGTCTGACATCACTTTGGGGAAATTCTCAGTCATTATTGTTTCAAATACGTCTTCTTATCCCTTCTCTTTTTCTTCTTCTTTTGGTGTTCCCATTATGCATATTTATATTTTTTGTAGTTGTCTCCAAGTTCTTGGATATTCTGTTCTTTTTTTTCTTTCTTCAGTCTGTATGCTGTTTGCTTTTCAGTTTTGGAGGTTTCTATTGGAATATCCCCAAACTCGGAGATTCTCTACTCTTTCTTAGGATTTCCATCTCTGCTTGCATTGCCCACCTGGTTTGGGGTTTTTGTTGTTGTTGTTGTTTGTCTGTTTTCTGAAACGGAGTCTCACTCTGTCACCCAGGCTGGAGTGGAGTGGCGCGATCTCAGCTCACCGCAACCTCTGCCTCCTGGGTTCAAGCAATTTTCCTGCCTCAGCCTCCGAGTAGCTGGGATTACAGGTGCATGCCACCACGCCCAGCTAATTTTTTGTATTTTTAGTAGAGACAGGGTTTCACCATGTTGGCCAGGCTGGTCTCAAACACCTGACCTCAGGTGATCCACCCGCCTCAGTCTCCCTACAGGCATGAGCCACCGTGCCCAGCCAACCATCTGGTTTTGCATGTTATGTACTTTATCCATTAGAGTCCTTCGCATATTCATCATAGTTGTTTTATTTTTTTAACTGTCCAAAGTATTTGATAATTGTTTATTTATCAAAGGAAACTATTTCTTAGCCCACATATTCATGTTTCATAGTTCAGGAACACAGGTCAATGACAAACTTCTAGGTAATAAAACACAAAGAAATTCTTTATATTCTGAAATCACTTTGCACTTTCCTCATCTCCACAAAATTTTTCATGGGATTACAATTTTTTTAGAAATCTATAGATGCTTTCTTTCTTGGTTCAGCCACAGCAAACTTATAAAGAGCTACAACCCCCAGGGAAACAACAAATGCTCCAACAATACGAAATCACAGACACTTGGTCAGAAGGCCAAGCAATTGAGGTTCTGTCAAAGCACTGGAAACCCTGGTAGTTACTGTCCTTAATAGGTATGTCAGTCTCTACACCAATGCCCTTCCTGGCTGATGGAGAAATGGATGGCCCATAGTTGTTTTAAATTCCTGGTCTGATAATTCCAATATCCCTGTCATGTCTGGCTCTGATCCTTGCTCTGTCTCTTCAATTTGTGTTTTTGCCTTTTAGTATGCCTTGTAATTTTGCATTGATAGCCAGAAATGGTGTACTGAGTAAAAAGAACTCCTGTAAATAGGCCTTTAGTGACGTGGTAGGAAGTTGCGGAGAGGAGGGGAAGCATTCTCTACAGTGGGCTGGAATTAGGTATTTCCCTTTTCCTCAGCCAGTTAGGCTCTGATAACGCCCCAGCAGTTTAGGATCTGGTTAACTAGTTTCTACTTATTAAGAAGAACAGGGTGCTCTGGCATATTTCAAAATGCCTCCTTTTCCCCTCTTCCTGCCAGAAGCATGAGAAGATTTTTCTCTGATACTTACTGTGAGAAGCTGGTCAAGCTCCTGGAGGTAAAACTGACAAAAGTTGGGGGAATGGGTTATGAGTAGGTCCCCCTGGGTTTTTTAAACTCTCAGACTTGTCTGTACTGAGCCTTTAGCAATCTGTCAATTTCAGTTCAAGTTTTCCTACCCTGGCTGGCGGTGATTTCCATTCGTGAGTCTCTGCTGTGGTAAATTATGACTCCTACTGGTTCCTGGCAGTAATTTCCATTCATGAGTCTCTGCTCTGGTAAATCATGATTCCCTGGGATACCCTGTCTGTCTCTACAATCTTGGAGGAAGCAGTTTTCCCTGTGTTCCCAACTCTCCTGTAGATCCAAGAAGTGTTGCTGATTTTTCAGTCTATTCAGCTTTTCACTTGTTAGGATGGAGTGGCAACTTCTAGGCTCATTACATATGAAACTGAAACCTGGAAGTCCTCACTAAAAAAAAAATCTCGGCTGTGCACGGTGGTTCACACCTGTAATCCGAATACTTTGGGAGGCCAAGGTGAGCAGATCATGAGGTCAGGAGATCGATACCACCCTGGCTAACACGATGAAACCCTGTTTGTACTAAAAATACAAAAAATTAGCCAGGTACAGTGGCACAAGCCTGTAGTCCCAGCTACTCGGGAGGCTGAGGCAGGAGAATTGCTTGAACCCGGGAGGCGGGAGAAGGTTGCGGTGAGCTGAGATCGTGCCACTGCACTCCAGCCTGGGTGACAGAGCGAGACTCAGTCCCCCCCCCCCAAAAAAAAAAACAACAACAACAACAAAAAAAAACTCTGAATATCTGAATGAAAAAACATGGATTATTTCTTCCATTATTCAATAGACACATCTTTTTTTTAAAAATGGGCAGGAGGCTTAAAAGTTCCCTTTATTTCACAAAAAAGAATATTCAAATGGCTAATGACACAAAAATATGCTCAAACTCATTAATAAACAGAGAAATCCAAATTAAAGCCTTAACAAGACAGTACTACACATTTCAATATAGCTTAAATTGAAATAATTAACAATACCAAGTGTTGATGAGGATGTGGAGCAAAGAAAGCTTACATCCATTGCTGCAGGGAGTATAAATTGGTGTAAGTTTGGAAACTGGCTGGGCATGGTGGCTCACCCCAGTAATTTCAGCACTTTGGGAGGCTAAGGCAGGAGGATTGCTGGAGCTCAGGTGGTCCAGAGCAGCCTGGGCAATATAGTGAGACCCTGTCTCTACAAAAAAAAAAAAAAAAAAAAGTGTTTTAATTAACCAGGCACATATCGCTTCTTGGCCTTTTGGCTAAGATCAAGTGTAATTAACCAGGCACAGTGGTGGGTGCCTGTGGTCCCAGCTACTCAGGAGGCTAGGGTAGAAGGATCACTTGAGCCCAGGAGTTCAAGGCTGCAGTGAGCCATGATCGAGCCACTGCACTACTGCCTGAAAGACAGAGTGAGACTACGTCTCTAAAAAAAAAAAAAAATTGGAAACTATTTGATATTCCCTACTAAAGCTAAATATGTGAATATGCACATATCCTATGATACAGTAATTCCAGTCTTAGATATATATCTAACAGACCAACAGACATGTACCAAAATGTTTATTGCAATATATTTGTTATATCCAAAAACTGAGAATAACAAAAATGCCCATCAACAATAGAATACATATAGTGGAATACTATACAGAAAGAAATAGCTACATGGAGCAACATGTATGAATCTGACAAGCACAACGATGAACAAGAGAAGCCACATGCTAACTATATACTACATGATTCCACTTACAGAAAGTTTGAACAGGCATAGCTACAATTCGGGTGTTAAAGCCAAGAGGTTGCCTTTGGGGTATGGAAGGATGTAATGATTGAGAGTGGGCATGAGAGGAGTTTCTGGCGTGTTAGCAATATTTACTTTGTTGCCTTGAAAAGTGATCGAAGAATGTATTTTGTGATAATCCAGTAAACTTCACTTTTATGATTTGATATTTTTCTGTTCCTTGTTTATATTTTAATTTTTAAGGTTCAAAATAAAAAATGAAATAGCTTGGTTGTGAAAAGCAGTAGAGAGCTAGGAGTGCTGGACAGACTTAATATGTTTGAATGTGGCCAGAGGCACCTGCCTTGAGCAGTGGAAAGCACCTCAGTCTCAGGCTGATGATACAGGAGAGAAAGAACAATGGGCGGACCAAGCTCATCACTTATTTTCAGGAACACATCGTTTTCATATTCGCCCTTCCAGGTCCTATATGAAAAACTGCTTCCACTAAACTAAATGATCAATTCATTTACATTAACATGTGACATGGTTTGGCTCTGTATGCCCACCCAAATCTCATGTCGAATTGTAATCCTCACGTGTCAGGGGAGGTGGGAGGTGGGAGGTGATTGCCTCATGGGGGTGGATTTCCCCCATGCCATTCTCGTGATAGTGAGTGAGTTCTCACAAGATCTGATGGTTTAGAAGTGTGGCACTCCCCCTCTCTCTCTCTCTCTTCTGCCACCAAGTGAGGAAGGTTCTTGCTTCCCCTTCACCTTCCTCCATGATTGTAAGTTTCCTGAGGCCTCCCAGTCATACTTCTTGTTAAGCCTGTGGAACTGTGAGTCAATTAAACCTCTTTTCTTCATGAATTACCCAGTCTCAGGTAGTTCTTTATAGCAGTGTGAGAACGAACTAATACAACATGTAAATCCGATAATTCTAGGGTTGTATATGCTATTAGAGATCATATATTCCAATTACTCATCCAGGTGCATAAAAAAGACAGACAATAGCTTAACTAGTGACATCCCCAGGCTTAGATTGGACTGTAGACTAAATCTTCCACTATAGAAGTTAGGTGTCAGATTGCTAGGCTGGGGAGGAAATTTCAGTTCCCTGAAATCCTTTGTCTAGGTTTGCGCTGTGCTTGAATTATTTCACTTTGAAGGAGATATTTGCTTGGAGCTTTGGATCATGTAAAGGTGGAGGATCCTAAATCCTCAGAAGTTGTTCCAATTATCTTTTGCTGAACCATCCCAAGTTCAGTGGCCTAAAACAGCAACCAGGATATTATGTTCACAGATCCTGTTGGTCAACAATCTTGAAAGGGCGCAGCTTGAGCAATTGTCTCTGTTCCATGAGGTCTGGGGCCTCAGCTAGGAAGACTCCAAAGCTAGTGTGGCAGGGGCAGAGGAGATAATGTGACTCAACACCTCGGGTAGGATAATTGACTGTCTTGGTTTGCCCAGGACAGGAGGGAGTCAAGATAGTCCATCTAGACTGGGGACTGCAGTCATCTGAAGACTCACTTATTAGATGTCCAGTCATTAATGTTGACTGTTGACTGAGCACCTAATTGGAGTTATTGACAGGAATACCTTTACATGGACCCTCCATGTGGCTGCTTGGGCATCCTCACAGCATGTTTGCCAGGTTCCAAAAGTAAGTGCCCCAAGGGAACCAGGCAGAGTTCATCACCACTTTCTGTGGTCTGTTCTCAGAAGTCACATAGTGTCACCCAGTCACATTCAAGGGAAGGGATCATAGATATCACCTCTCTATAAGAGAAGAGTCAAAGGCACAACACGTTATAAGAAGAGCATGTGGGCTTGGAGATATTGTTGTGGCCATCTTTTGAAAATACAATCTGCCACAGTTGTATACAGAGCCCACTGAGACACTTCCGGGACTTGAGCATACACAGGTGGTGGGCATGGGGGAGAGGGAGCAAAAGAAATTCATTCTCTCAAATTCTTCTCACTATATTCCACATCTAATAAGTCAGTTTCTATCCCGTGGGTTTAAATTTTTTTTTTTTTTTTGAGACGGAGTCTCGCTCTGTCACCCAGGCTGGAGTGCAGTGCCACAATCTTGGCTCACTGCAGCCTCTGCCTCTGGGGTTCAAGTGATTCTCCTGCCTCAACCTCCTGAGTAGCTGGAATTATAGGCACCTGCAACCACGCCCAGCTAACTTTTTGTCATTTTTAGTGGAGATGGTGTTTCACCATGTTGACCAGGCTGGTCTTGAACTCCTGACCTCAAGTGATCCACCTGCCTCGACCTCCCAAAGTGCTGGGATTACAGACGTGAGCCACTGTGCTCGGCCTTGTGGGTTTAAATTTTTAACTATGGGCTAGAATTCAACAAAATGATGGGCAAAAAGTGGGGGCAATGTGGCTAGCAAGATCACATATTCAAATTTCAGGTGTGCTCTATACCTTTGGGTGACATTATGTGAGCATCAAGTGGTATCTGATGTTGTAAGACTATCAGCTTAGGAGTCAGAGATGCTGTCTCTGCCTCCTCTGTTAGCACCTCCATTGATTCATCTTGTGACATTGGTCAACTCACTTTGCATCTCAGGTGCCTCATTTTTTGAAATGAGAATGATAGCAGAACTTGAACTATCCACTTCACAGCCATAGGAATCAAATAAGTATGAAAAACTGCTGCGGAAACATAAGGCATCACAGTATTACAGGCGTACCTCATTTTATCGCACTTTGTGGATTTTCTTTTGCAATGCTTTAATTATAGATACTGTATTTTTTACAAATTGGAGGTTTGTGGCAACCCTGGATTGACCAAGTCCACTGGCACCATTTTTAACAGCATGTGCTCACTTGGTGTCACTGCATCCACATTTTGGTAATTCTCACAAGATTTCAAACTTTTTTTATTATTATTGTACCTGTTATGGTGATCTGTGATCAGTGATCTTTGATGTTACCATTGTAACTGTTTTGGGCTGCTATGAACCATGCTCATATAAGACAGTGAACTTGATAAATGTTGTGTATCCTCTGACTGCTCCTCTAACTCGGCTGTTCCCCTTGTCTCTTTCCCTCTCCTCAGCCTCCCTATTCTCTGAGACACAATATTAAAATTAGGCCAATTAGTAACCCTACCATGGCCTCCACGTGTTCAAGTGAAAGGAGGAATAACACATCTCTCACATTAAAACAAAAACTAGAAATGATTAAGCTTCGTGAAGAAGGCACATCTAAACCCAAGGCAGGGCTGGGTGTAGTGGCTCACACCTGTAACACCAGCACCTTGGGAGGCCAAGGCAGGTGGATCACCTGAGGTCAGGAGTTTGAGACCAGCCTGGCTAACATGGTAGAACCCTGTCTCTACTAATAATACAAAAATTAGCCAGGTATGGTGGAACATGCCTGTAATCTCAGCTACTCAGGAGGCTGAGGCACAAGAATTGCTTGAACCCAGGAGGTGGAGGTTGTAGTGAGCCGAGATCACACCATTGCACTCCAGCTTGGGTGACAGAGTGAAACTGTGTTTGTTTTTATTTTTAAAAAAAGAAAAAGAAAAGAAAAAACAAAAAACCCAAGGTAGGCCAAAAGCTAGGCCTCTCCAACAAACATATGAAAAAAAGCTCATCATCACTGGTCATTAGAGAAATGCAGATCAAAACCACAATGAGATACCATCTCACACCAGTTAGAATGGCGATCATTAAAAAGTCAGGAAACAACAGATGCTGGAGAGGATATGGAGAAATAGGAACTCTTTTACACTGTTTGTGGGAGTGTAAATTAGCTCAACCATTGTGGAAGACAGTGTGGTGATTCCTCAAGGATCTAGAACCAGAAATACCATTTGACTCAGAAATCCCATTACTGGGTATATACTCAAAGGATTATAATACCGAATGTAGATGATGGGTTAATGGGTGCAGCAAACCACCATGGCACGTGTATACCTATGTAACAAACCTGCACACTCTGCACATGTATCCCAGAACTTAAAGTATAATTTAAAAAAAAATTTTTAATAATAAAATATACAAACTTGGAATATATATATAAAAAAAAAGCCAGGCCTCTTGTGCCAAACAGCCAAGTTGTGAATGCAAAGGAAAAGTCCTTTTTTTTTTGAAAAGTTATTGAAAAAAATTAAAAGTGCTACTCCAGTGAACAAATGAGTGATAAGAAAGCAAAACAGATATATTGCTGATTTGGAGAAAGTTTTAGTAGATTAAACATCACACCAGCCACAACATTCCTGTAAACCAAACCTAATCCAGAGCAAGGCCCTAACTCTTCGATTTTATGAAGGCTGAGAGAAGTGAGGAAGCTGCAGAAGAAAAGTTTGATGCTAGCAAAGGTTTAAGGAAAGAAGCAATCTTTATAACATCAAAGGCAAAGTGAAGCAACAAGTGCTGATGTAGAAGCTGCAAGTTATTCTGAAGATCTAGCTAAGACCATTGATGAAGTTGGCTATTATAAACAACACATTTTCAATGTAGATGAAACAGCCTTCTCTCAGAAGAAGATGCCATCTAGGACTTTCATAGCTAGGCAGAAGTCAACGCCTGGCTTCAAAGTTTCAAAGGACATGCTGACTTTCTCGTTAGGGGCTTATGCAGCTGACGACTTGAAGTTGAAGCTGGTGCACATTTACCATTCCAAAAATCCTGGAGTCCTTAAGAATTATGATAAATCTACTCTGCCTGTGCTCTATAAATGGAACAAAGGAGCCTGAATGATAGCACACCTGTTTACAGGATTGTTCATTGAATATTTTAAGCCCACTGTTGAGACCTATTGCTTAGAAAAAATGATTCATTTCAAAATATTACTGCTCACGGACAATGTACCGGCCGGGCATGGTGGCTCATGCCTGTAATCCCAGCTCTCAGGGAGGCAAGAGGCAGGAGGATAGCTTGAGCCCAGGAGTTCGAGACCTGCCTGGGCAATATAGCGAGACCCCGTTCTCCCGAAAAAGAAAAAAAAAAAAAATAGACAATGTACCTGGTCACCCAAGAGCTCTGATGGAGATCGTGAGAAACAAACTTAGCTGTCCAAACCCAAAGAATGGACTCAGAGACACAGGGAATAGTGGGAGCAAGACTTTTAATGACAGTCTTGCAAGATTGGGTGTCTGATGGGCAGACACATGCAGCATGGTTACAACAAGCCATTTATCCCCTAGTACACAGATCCCTCACCCGGTTCCTCATAGGCTGAGTACTATGGGGTCATAATCTTTCCAAACGTCGCCTATTGGTTGTTAGGTAGGGGCTTTTAGGTGTCTTATTTAGGGTTGTCTCACTGCATTTTGTTGCAGCCTACAATACATCGCAATCATAGTCAGCTCAGGGGCTTTTCAAGTATTTGACTTATGACCTAGGTAGTCAGGCGAGCTGATAGGAATAGATAAAGTGAGCTATTTTGCAGTCTAGTAAACTTTTATTCTAGATTAAACTTCTTTGGTTCTGATGAGGGCAACTAAGTGGGGCCCCAACAAGTAGGTACTGGCTATTAAAGCAGGGGCCTAATATATTCTGTCTTTCTGTAGTTTGCCGACCCAAGCCTATTCAAGGCACTTTGTCTTGGAAATGGACCATCGTATACATTATTTCCTTCACAATATACGGAGATTAATGTTGTTTTAATGCCTGCCAACACAACATTCATTCTGTAACCCCTGGATCAGGAGTAATTTTGACTTTCAAGTCTTACTTCTTAAGAAGTACATTTCCAGGCCAGGCATGGTGGCTCATGCCTGTAATTCCAGCACTCTAGGAGGCTGAGGTGGGTGGATCACAAGGTCAGGAGTTCGAGACCAGACTGGCCAATATGGTGAAACCCCTTCTCAACTAAAAATACAAAAATTAGCTGGGCGTGGTGGCACATGCCTGCAGTCCCAGCTACTCAGGAGGCTGAGGCAGGAGAATCGCTTGAACCTGGGAGGCGGAGGCAAGATTGTGCCACTGCAATCCAGCCTGGGTGACAGAGCAAGACTCCGTCTCAAAAAAAAAAAAAAAAAAAAGTACATTTCCCAGCCTGAGCAACATGGTAAAACCCCATCTCAACCCAAAATACAAAAAGTTATCTGAGTGTGGTCGCATGCACCTGTGGTCCCAGACACTCAGGAGGCTGAGGTAGGAGGACTGCTTGAGCATGGGAGGTGGAGACTGCAGTGAGCTGAGATTGCACCACCGCACTCCAACCTGGGTGACAGAGTGAGACCCCATCTCAAAAAAATAAATAAAGTACATTTCATAATGCTATAGTTGCCACAGAGTGATGCTTCTGATGGATCTGGGCAAAGTAAATTGAAAATCTTCTGGAAAGGATTCCCCACTCTAGATGCCATTAGGAACATTTTAGTCCTTCAGTGTAAATAAGGTTAAAAAAAAAAAGTAAAAATAAAAAAAGAACCTTCATTATTCATAGGAAAAGGTCAAAATATCAACATTAACAGGCATTCAGAAGGAGTTGATTCCAGTCTTCATGGATTATTTTAAAAGGTTTAAAACTGCAGCAGAGGAAGTAACTGCAGATGTGCTGGAAATAGCAAGAGAATTAGAATTAGAAATTGATCCTGAAGATGTGACTGAATTACTGTAATCTCATGATAGAACTTGAACAGATGAGGAGTTGCTTCTTATGAATGAGCAAAAAAAAGTGGTTTCTTGAGATGAAGTCCACTCCTGATGATGATGCCATGAACGTTGTTGAAACGACAACAAAAGATTTAGAATATTACATAAATGTAGTTGATAAAGCAGCAGCAGAGTTTGAAAGGACAAATTCCAATTTTGAAACATTTACTGTGGGTAAAATGCTATCAAACAGCATTGTATGCTACAGGAAATCTTTTACGAAAGAGTCAATCAATGTAGCAAACTTCATTGTTGTCTTATTTTAAGAAATTGCAGCTGGGTACAGTGGCTCACACTTGTAATCCCAGCACTTTTGACAGCCAAGGAGGGAGGATCATTTGAGGCCAGGAGTTCAAGATTGTAATAAACTATGACTGCGTCACTGTATTCCAGCCTGGGCAACAGAGTGAGACCCTGTCTCAAAAAAAAAAAAAAAAAAATTACCACAGCTATTCTGACATTTAGCAACCACCAACCTTATCAGTCAACAACCATCAACGCTGAGATAAGACCCTCCACGAGCAAAAAGATTATAACTTGTTGGAGGCTCAGATGATCATTAGCATTTTTAACTAACAAAGTATTTTTAAATTAAAGTATATTTTTTAACATAATGATTTGCACATTTAATAGACCACAGTATAGTACAAACATAACTTTTATATGCACTGGAAAACCAGAAAATTTGTGTTACTTGCTTTATTGCAATATTGGCTTTATTGCAATGGTCTGGAACCAAACTCACAATATCTCTGAGGTATGCCTGTATATGGATGTGTCAAGTTTAGCATCTGCTGTCATCAGGAAAGCTAAGTATAGAAGCAAAAGCAGGAATAGCCCTGGATGGGAGTGCAGTAAAAATGACCTTTGGGTCCCTGTAAGACCTGTAATTAAGACCTTGAGCCAAACTAATTACTTATGCTTGACTTAATAAGTTAAAACATTTTTGACAAAACAAGGACCAACAATTAGATGAAAAAAACTGTGTGTAACTTATACAATGAAGACATCAACTGAAGTCTAAGTATATTCCTTATTTTGGGAAAATAATATAGAAAAAGCACAGTTCCTATGATTTTTACAAGATCCATAGCTGAACAAACTTTTAAATTTATTCCTATTTTATCTATCCAAAGATCCATTCTTCTGAAACTCACGATGCAGAAAATGGAGCATATTGCAGAAAAGGCTATACTGGGAAATAATTCAGAATGGAAAGGTAATAATCACAAGCAGCTGTGGAAAGTGGTTGTAAAGAATTAAATGAAAAAAAATGAGATCAGGCGCAGTGCCTCATGCCTGTAATCCCAGCACTTTGGGAGGCCAAGGTGGGTGGATCACCTGAGGTCAGGAGTTTGAGACCAGCCTGGCCAACATGGTGAAACCCCATCTCTATTAAAAATACAAAAATTAGCCAGGCATGGTGATAGGCACCTGTAATCCCAGCTACTCGGGAGGCTGAGGCAGGAGAATCACTTGAACCTGGGAGGCGGAGGTTGCAATGAGCTGAGATCATGCCACTGTATTCCAGCCTGGGTGACAGAGCGGGACTGTATCTCGAAAAAAAAAAAAAATGAGTAACACTAAAAACAGAAATTAAATCTCTCAAATTAATAATGAGTCTAGTAAAGAAATCACAGATTGAAGGAATGATAACAACCACCTAGATGTATAAGGAATTTTATTTCATTTCTGTTCCTAAGACAGTAAGTTTATGAACAGCTCACAGTGGTATAAAGAATAATTTAAGGCAGGGGGTGGTGGCTCACCCCTGTAATCCCAGCACTTTGGGAGGCCAAGGTGGGTGGATCACTTAAGTTCAGGAGTTCGAAACCACCCTGGCCAACATGGGGTGAAACCCCATCTCTACTAAAAATACAAAAATTATCCAGACATGGTGGCGCACATCTGTAATCTCAGCTACTTGGGAGGCTGAGGCAGGAGAATCCCTGGAACCCGGGAGGCAGAGGTTGCAGTGAGCCGAGATTGTGCTACTGCACTCCAGCCTGGGCAACAGAGCTAGACTCCGTTTAAAAAAAAAAAAAAAATAAAAGGCATTGTAGGTAAGTTAATCCTTGCTTTATTATCATTAGGCTAGGAAAATTGCCTGCCCAAAAAGAGATGCTTTGGGTCTCAGCTTCTAGTTAATCCTTTGAGGCCTTCTCACCTGTCTTTTTGTCCCTGAGTTGTGACAATGACTCCCAAAGTTTCAATGATCACCTTTACACAGATGTCTCTGTCTCTCTGTCTCTAACTTCACCATTCTAGGGGCCTCGCATTCACGTCACTAATGGTCTGCTGATTATAGTGTAATTAATTCTTCCATTTTGCCCAGAAATAGAGGGTTTCTGGGTGGACTTTCAGTGCCAATGCTGGGGAAGGGCTATGTGAAAGTGCTGGGATTACAAGCATGAGCCAACATGCCCGGCGAGATCGCGCCACTGCACTCTAGCCTGACGACAGAGTGAGACTCCATCTCAAAAAAAAAAAAAAAATTAGCCAGGTTGCCTGTCATCCCAGCTACTCAGGAGGCTGAGGCAGGAGAATTGCTTGAACCCAGGAGGCGGAGGTTGCAGTGAGCTGAGATTGCGCCATTGCACTCCAGCCTGGGCAACAAGAGCATAACTCTGTAAAAAAAAAAAAAAAGAAAGAATTGTTCTCGGCCAGGCATAGTGGCTCACGCCTGTAATCCCAGCAATTTGGGAGGCCGAGATGGGTGGATCACCTGAGGTCAGGAGTTCAGGACCAGCCTGGCCAATATGGTGAAACCTCGTCTCTACTAAAAACACAAAAATTAGCTGGGCATTGTGGCACATGCCTGTAATCCCACCTACTCGGGAGGCTGAGGCAGGAGAATCGCTTGAACCCAGGAGGCGGAGGTTGCGGTGAGCCGAGATCATGCTATTGCACTCTAACCTGGGTAATAAGAGGAAGAATCCATCTCAAAAAAAAAGAAAAAAGAATGGTTCTCATTTTTTCACACACGAACTATTGCAAAGGCCTCCTGTTATAAAATGAAATGATATTTAAAATATTCACCCCCTAGCATATGTCTCATTACTTGTATTTACGTATTTGCTTTTCTTTCTTTTTTTTTTTTTTAATTGAGACAGAGTCTCGCTCTATTGCCCAGGCTGGAGTGCAGTGGCACCATCTCGGCTCACTGTAACCTCTGCCTCCTGGGCTCAAGCGATTCTCCCTCCTCAGCCTCCTGAGTAGCTGGGACTATAGGCACGTGCCACCATGCCCAGCTAATTTTTTGTATTTTTTAGTAGAAACGGGGTTTTGCCTTGTTGGCCAGGCTGGTCTCAAACTCCTGACCTCAAGTGATCTGCCCACCTCGGCCTCCCAATGTGCTGGGATTAGGGGTGAGCCACCACGCCTGGCCTTATGTTTCCTGATTAATAAAAATTAATATGTCTTAGTTGCAGTGAAAGGCTGGGTAAGTGTTCTAGAGTAAAGGAGACTAAAGGAACAAAATAGAATCTTGGTTCTGGCGGGATAATGTTGCTATAAAGGATAACATTGAGATAATCAGTGAAAACTGAGTATGGACTGTGTATCAGGTGATAGTATTTTTTTCTCTTTTTTTAAAGTAGAGGCAGCATATGGAAGCTGACATTGTGAATTTTTGCCCCAGAACAACTGCAGGAATAAATCAGATCCTCTCAGGAGAGGACCTACAGACCTCCTGAAGGAAGCAGATTGCTCCTGCAGGACCCGGGAGACACCCCAAATGCTGTGAGTGCCAAAACTGTGGAAGTGGGAAAGGGAGATGGTCCGCCCCGAACACATCCACTGGGGAAACTGAAGGCCTAGATTATGGGAGATTTCGACCCTATCTGGAACTGAGTCAATTTAGAGAGCTGAGCGAAATACAGGAGTAGAGGAAGCAGCAGGAAAACCCCTGGGAGCTCACTGGGTCCCCTAGCAACCTGTTTCTGCCTGGTCTCACAGGGGTCCTCCAGGAGAGTGGCCAGAGGTGCTGGGCCAAGGCCACAGGGAGAAGGAAATCTCCAGCTGAACTCTGTAACAATTTGAACTGATAGAGAAGCCTCCTGGCCAGAACTCAGGGGAGGGTGTGAATCCAGTGTGCAGACCCCACAGGCTGGGGTAGAAGGAAAGGCATATTTGCTTTCACAGCTAGGAGGCGGGTAGCCTGGGGCAAGTTTTTAGCTCTGCTCTCCCACTGCCTGGAAACAGACTAGGTGCTGTTGTAGGGGTGCACAGTGGGAGTGAGACCAGCCCTTTGGATTGCGTGGGAGCTGGGTGAGGCCTGTGACTGCCAGCTTTCCCCAACTTCTCTGACAACCTGCATGACACAAAAGAGGCAGCCATAATCCTCCTAGGTACACAACTCCATTGACCTGGGAACCTCAGCCCCATCCCCTACAGCAGCCACAGCAAGACCCGCCCAAGGAGAGTCTGAGCTCAGACACGCCTAGCCCTGCCCCATCTGATGGTCCTTCCCTACCCACCCTGGTAACTGAAGACAAAGGACATATATTCTTGGGAGTTCTAGGGCCCCACCCACTGCCTGTTCCTCTCCATACTACCACAGCTGATGCTCTCTGGAAAGCGCCACCTCCTGGCAGGAGGCAACCAGCATAAAAGTAGGACATTAAACCATCAAAGCAAAGAACCCTCATAGAGTCCATTTCACCCCTCTGCCACCTCCACTAGAACAGGTGCTGATATCCACAGCTGCCAGACCCACAGACGGTTTACATCACAGAACTCTGTGCAGACAGCCTCCAGTACCGGCCCAGAGTCTGGTAGACTTGCTGGGTCGCTAGATCCAGAAGAGAGTTATAATAATCACTACAGCTGAGCTCTCAGGAAGCCACATACATAGGAAAAGGGGGAGAGTACTACATCAAGGGAACACCCCATGGGACAAAAGAATCTGAACAACAGCCTTCAGCCCTAGACCTTCTCTCTGACAGAACCTACCAAAATGAGAAGGAACCAGAAAACCAACTCTGGTAATATGACAAAACAAGGTTGTTTAACACCCCCCAAAAAAATCATACTAGCTCACCAGCAATGGACCCAAACCAAGAAGAGATCCAGATTTACCTGAAAAAGAATTCAGGAGGTTAGTTGTTAAGCTAATCAGGAAGGCAGCAGAGAAAGGTAAAGCCCAATGTAAGCAAATCCAAAATATGATACAAGAAGTAAAGAGAGAAATATTCAAGGAAATAGATAGCATAAATAAAAAACAATCAAAACTTTTGGAAACAATGGACACACTTATAGAAATGCAAAATGCCCTGGAAAGTCTCAGCAATAGAATTGAACAAGTAGAAGAAAGAAATTCAGAGCTCAAAGACAAGGTCTTTGAATTAACCCAATCCAATAAAGACAAAGAAAAAAGAATAAGAAAATATAAACAAAGCCTCCAAGAAGTCTGGGATTATGTTAAATGACCAAATATAAGAATATTGCTGTTCTTGAGAAAGGAGAGAAATCTAAAAGTTTGGAAAACATATTCGGGGGAATAATTGAGGAAAACTTCCCCAATCTTGCTAGAGACCTAGACATCCAAATGCAAGAAGCACAAAAATACCTGGAAAATTCATCACAAAAAGATCATCGTCTAGACACATTGTCATCAGGTTATCTAAAGTTAAGATGAAGGAAAGAATCTTAGCAGCTGAGAGACAAAAGCACCAGGTAACCTATAAAGGAAAATCTATCAGATTAACAGCAGATTTCTCAGCAGAAAACCTACAAGCTAGAAGGGATTGAGGCCATATCTTCAGCCTCCTCAAACAAAACAATTATCAGCTAAGAATTTTGTATCCAGCAAAATTAAGCTTCATATATGAAGAAAAGATACAGTCTTTTTCAGACAAACAAATGCGGAGAGAATTTACCACTACCAACCCATCAGTACAAGAACTGTTAAAAGGAGCTCTAAATCTTAAAACAAATCCTGGAAACACATCAAAACAGAACTCTTTAGAGCATAAATCACACAAGACCTATAAAACAAAAATACAATTAAAAAAACATCAAGGTATACAGGCAACAAATAGCACGATGAATGGAATCATACCTCACATCTCAATACTAACATTGAATGTAAGTGGTCTAAATGCTCCACTTGAAAGATAAAGAATTGCAGAATGAATAAGAATTCACCAACCAACTATCTTATATGGGTATAAGGACTCACACAAACTTAAGGTAAAGGGGTGGAAAAAGATATTTCATGCAAATGGACACAAAAAGCAAGCAGGAATAGCTATTCTTATATCAGACAAAACAAACTTTAAAGCAACAGCAGTGGGCCGGGCGCGGTGGCTCATGCTTGTAATCCCAGCACTTTGGGAGGCCGAGGCGGGCGGATCACGAGGTCAGGAGATCGAGACCACGGTGAAACCCCGTCTCTACTAAAAATACAAAAAAATTAGCCGGGCGTAGTGGCGGGCGCCTGTAGTCCCAGCTACTCGGAGAGGCTGAGGCAGGAGAATGGCGTGAACCCGGGAGGCGGAGCTTGCAGTGAGCCGAGATTGCGCCACTGCACTCCGGCCTGGGCGACAGAGTGAGACTCCATCTCAAAAAAAAAAAAAAAAAAAAAAAAAGCAACAGCAGTTAAAAAAGACAAAGATGGACATTATATAATGATAAAAGGCCTTGTCTAACAAGAAAATATCATAATCCTAAACATATATGCACCTAACACTGGAGTTCTCAAATTTATAAAACAATTACTAATAAATCTAAGAAATGAGATAGACAGCAACATAATGTTAAATACAGTGAGTTCTAAGTTTCTCTTCAAAGAATCAGTATGTCAGTATTTTCAGTTCTTTGTTCTCCATTTTAAAGTTTAACTTCCTCATTCTCTTCTTCTCCTTGCCCCTAGTTTCAGTAAACAACCTTCCTGCCAGTTCCAATCAGTAGTTCACATCTGTTCCCTGGTCACCTGCTCCATCCTGAGTCACCTCTGGTCACCTGCTCTGACCTGAGTCACCTTTAGTCACCTGTTCCATAACTGTCTTTCCCGCCGAAACTGCTCACCCCGCCACTCTGGCTCATACTGCTGCTCTCTTTAAAATAGTCAATCGGAATTAGCTTAGACTGTGGAGTTCAACACTAGCCAATAGGAGACTGACACAGCAGTAGGGACTACATGCGTCAAGGATAAGAACCACTTCTCCTCAATTGTTCAGGTGTGCTCTCGCCATTGCTCCATCTGTGAGACACACCCTTTTATAGAAGTAAAATTGCCTTGCTGAGAAAATTTATGTTTGAGTGCTATTCCTTCTGCAGCAACAAAATTTATTTCTGACAATAATAATAGTGGGGAACTTCAATACTCCACTGACAGCACTAGATAGGTCATCAAAATAGAAAGTCAACAGAGAAACAATAGATTTAAACTATACCCTAGAACAGATGGACTTAACAGATACATACAGAACATTCCACCCAACAACCACAGAATATACATTCTATTCAATAGCACATGGAACTTTCTCCAAGATAGAACATATGATAGGCCACAAAACGAGCCTCAATAAATTTTTAAAAACTGTAATTACATCAAACACTCTCTGAGACCACAGTGGAATAAAACTGGAAATCAACTCCAAAAGGAACCTCCAAAACCATGCAAATACATGGAAATTAAATAACCTTCTCCTGAATGATCATTGGGTCAAAATGAAAGAAAGATGAAAATTTAAAAATTCTTCAAACTGAACAACAATAGTGACACAACCTATCAAAACCTCTGGGACACAGCAAAGGCAGTGCTAAGAGGAAAGTTCATAGCCCTAAATGCCTACATCAAAAAGTCTGAAAGAACACAAACAGACAATCTAAGGTCACACCCCAAAGACCTAGAGAAACAAGAACAAACCAAACCCAAACCCAGCAGAAGAAAGGAAATAACCAAAATCAGAGCAGAACTAAATGAAATTGAAACAACAACAACAAATACAAAAGATAAATAAAGCAAAAAGCTGGTTCTTTGAAAAGATAAATAAAATTGATGGACCATTAGCAAGATCAACCAAGAAAGAAAGAGAGAAAATCCAAATAAGCTCAATAAGAAAAGAAACAGGAGATATTAAAATTGACACCACAGAAATACAAAAGATAATTCAAGGCTACTGTGAACATCTTTATGCACATAAACTAGAAAACCTAGAAGAGATGGATGAATTCTTGGAAAGATACAACCCTTCTAGCTTAAATCAGGAAGAATTAGATACCCTGAACAGACCAATAACAAGCAGCAAGGTTGAAATGGTAATTTAAAAATTACCAGCCCAGCGCAGTGGCTTGTGCCTATAATCCCAGCACTTTGGGAGGCCAAGGTGGGCAGATCACCTGAGGTCAGGAGTTTGAGACCAGCCTAACCAACATGGAGAAAACTCATCTCTACTAAAAATACAAAATTAGCCAGGGGTGGTTGTGCATGCCTGTAATACCAGCTACTTGGTAGGCTGAGGCAGAAAAATCACTTGAACCTGGGAGGCAGAGGTTGTGGTGAGCTGAGATTGCACCATTGCACTCCAGCCTGGACAACAAGAGCAAAACTTCAACTCAAAAAAAAAAAAAAAAATTACCAACAGGCCAGGCATGGTGGCTCATGTCTATAATCCCAGCATTTTGGGAGGCTGAGGCAGGTGGATCACCTGAGGTCAGGAGTTCAAGACCATCCTGGCCAACATGGTATCTCTACTAAAAATACAAAAGTTAGCCAGGCATGGAGGCACGTGCCTGTAATCCCAGCTACTCGGGAGGCT
Source organism: Hylobates moloch (assembly GCF_009828535.3). NCBI lineage: Eukaryota > Metazoa > Chordata > Mammalia > Primates > Hylobatidae > Hylobates > Hylobates moloch. Next base: position 6,567,238 of record NW_026652298.1, read on the forward strand.
GAGGCAGTAGAATCGCTTGAACTCAGGAGGCAGAGGTTGCAGTCAGCCGATATTGTGCCACTGCACTCCGGCCCAGTGACAATGCGAAATTCCGTCTCAAAAAAAAAAAAAAAAGAATTCAGCAAAGTTTCTGAATACAAAATTAATGTACACAAATCAGTAGCTCTTCTATACACCAACAGCGACCAAGCTGAGAATCAAATCAAGAACTCAACCCCTTTTAAAATAGCTGCAAAAATAAAATAAAATACTTAGGAAAATACCTAATCAAGAAGGTGAAAGATCTCTACAAGGAAAACTACAAAACATTGCTGAAAGAAATCACAGATGACACAAACAATGGAAACACATCCCATGCTCATGGATGGGTAGAATCAATATTGTGAAAATGACCATACTGCCAAAAGCAATCTACAAATTCAATGCAATTCCCATCAAAATACCATCATCATTCTTCATAGAATTAGAAAAAACAATTCTAAAAATCATAGGGAACCAAAAAAAAGCCCACATAGCCAAAGCAAGACTAAGCAAAAAGAACAAAGCTGGAAGCATCACATTGCCTAATTTCAAACTATACTATAAGGCCATAGTCACCAAAACAGCATGTTACTGGTATAAAAATAGGCACATAGATCGATGGAACAGAATAGAGAACCCAGAAATAAACCCAAATACTTACAGCCAACTGATTTTTGACAAAGCCAAAAAACATAAAGTGGGGAAAGGACACCCTTTTCAACAAATAGAGCTGGAATAATTGGCTAGCTACATGTAGGAGAATGAAACTGGATCCTCATCTCTCACCTTACGCAAAAATCAACTCAAGATGGATTAAGGACTTAAATCTAAGACCTGAAACTATCAAAATTCTAGGACATAATGTTGGAAAAACCCTTCTAGACATTGTCTTAGGCAAGGATTTCATGACCAAGAACCCAAAAGCAAATACAATAAAAGCAAAGATAAATTGCTGGGACTTAATTAAACTAAAGAGCTTTTGCATGGCAAAAGGAACAATCAGCAGAGTAAACAGACAACCTACAGAGTAGGAAAATATCTTTACAATCTATACATCTGACAAAGGACTAATATCTAGAATCTACAATGAACTTAAACAAATCAACAAGAAAAAAACAAACTATCTCGGCTGGGTGTGGTGGCTCACACCTATAGTCCCAGCACTTTGGGAGGCCAAGGCAGACGGATCACCTGAGGTCGGGAGTTTGAGACCAGCCTGACCAACATGGAGAAAACCCATCTCTACTAAAAATACAAAATTAGCCAGGCATGGTGGTGGGTGCCTGTAATCCCAGCTACTCGGGAGGCTGAGGCAGGAGAATCCCTTGAACCTGGGAGGCGGAGGTTGCAGTGAGCCAAGATTACACCATTGCACTCCAGCCTGGGCAACAAGAGCTAAACTCCATCTCAAAAGCAACAACAACAACAACAACAAACCATCAAAAAGTGGTCTAAGGACATGAATAGACAATTCTCAAAAGATATACAAGTGGCCAAAAAAAATGAAAAAATGTATGATCAGGGACATGCAAATCGAAACCACAATGTGATACCTAACCTTACTCTTGCAAGAATGGCCATAATCAAATGAATGAGACTCCGTTTCAAAAAAAAAAAGAAAAAGAAAAGAAGAAAGAAGAAGAAACTGTGATATATATATATGATGGAATACTACTTGGCCACAAAAAGGAATGAATTAATGGCATTCACAGTGACCTGGATGAGACTGGAGACTATTATTCTAAGTGAAGTAACTCAGGAAATGAAAACCAAACGTCGTATATTTTCATAAGCAGGAGCTAAGCTATGAGGATACAAAGACATAACAATGACACAGTGGACTTTCGGGACTCAGAGGGAAAGGGTGGGAAGAGGGTGAAGGATAAAAGACTACAAATAGGGTGCAGTGTATACTGCTCAGGTGATGGGTGCACCAAAATCTCACAAATCACTAAAGATCTTACTTATGTAACCAAACACCACCTGTTCCCCCAGTAAGCTATGGAAATAAAAAATTAAAAAATAAAATAAAATGAGGCAGTCTTGCTATGTTGCCCAGGCTAAACTCAAACTCTTGGGCTCAAGCATTCCTCCCACCTTGGCCTCTCAAAATGTTGGAATTATAGGCATGAGCCACCACACCTGGCCCAGGCAATAGTATTTTATTAGCATTAAATTTATTGAGTTAGATTATCACGCTGTAGTTATTATCCTAACGTCCTTGTTCTTAAGATTATTTGCAATAGAGATGATGGGCCATAATCTCAGCCACTTACTTTCATGTTTTCACGAAGAAAAGTTGTTTTAAAAATAAGAAAGAAGTAAAATGAAAAATGAAACAGGTATCTTAGGTATGTGTAAGTATCTGGCAATTTTGGTGAAACATTAACTAATCACTGACTACTCAGTGCGCAAATGTCTGTTTCAGGCAGTGTGTTCAAAGGTCCCGTTCAAGGCAAATGCAATGAAGATCTGAGGTCTAGTGTCAGGTCAACATGAGTTGTAAAGTCAAAAGCATTCCAGAAGCCCCTTTCTCCACTAAATGCAGAGTTTAAGGGGTTCCATGAGCCAGTTTTGTGGAAGAACAAAGGGATTTTCAAAGCAAGTGCTTATTAAAGTAAACCTTAGAGGGACTCTAATAAAGACAAAAGCACTGGATGGTCCGTCCCAACCTGCTTTCCACTTTTTATTGCAACCCAGCCCTCTAATTTCTAAATTTTTTGTATCTCTGACATTAAGAAATGAAGCCTGCCTTCCTTCCTTCCTTCCTCCCTCCCTCCCTCCCTTCCTTCCTTCCTTCCTTCCT